>NW_008237681.1:6188367-6193618 GCF_000691975.1 Corvus brachyrhynchos
CTCCCCACTGCCCCTACCCGCCGCCGCATCACGTGACGGGAAGTCCCGCCCGCGTGCCCCGTCAGGCGCCGCCTCTTCCCGTCCGCCGGTCCCGCTCCCGCCGCTTCCCGGCGCCATGGCCGTGTTCCACGATGAGGTGGAGATCGAGGACTTCGAGTACGACGAGGAGACCGGGACCTACAGCTACCCGTGCCCCTGCGGAGACCGATTTCTCATCACGCGGGTGAGGGACGGCCGGGCAGGGCGAGGGGGAGAACAGGGTGGTGCGGCCCGTGGGCCGCGCAGGCGGCGGGGCCCTGACCGCTCTCCCGGGGCTTTTACAGGAGGACCTGGAGAACGGGGAGGACGTGGCCACCTGCCCCAGCTGCTCCCTGATCCTGCGCGTCATTTACGACCAGGTGGGTGCGCGGGGAGAGCAGTGGGACGCGGTTCCAGCCTGGTTCCTCTGAGTCCCGGTTTGCCGCCCCATGCGGGAAGCACGGGGCAGCGTTTAAAAATCCCTGATTTGGGACTACGTTTCCTGCCCGATCTCTTGTTATTCTGGTCTCCTTCTGCCGTTTTTGGGCTGTAAAACACGCCTGCCTGGGTGGGCGTGGGGTAGGACACAGGCGGGACGAAATCAGTGATGGGAATGAAGAGCTCTTGTGACTGACTCCGGCAGCCCAGGCAGCAGCCTGGTAGCTTTTCTCACCTGGTGGGCAGATTTCGGCTTTCAAGTTTTGGGAAACAGATTCATACCACTTAAAACCACTCTGTTTTCTAGCCTGGCTGTATCTCGTGGTGTTTTTGAGGTAGAGGAGATCCAAAACCAATGTAAATCGCCTAAATCCCTGCTTGCTGTCTTTAGGAGCAGTTCATGCGGGATGAAGTCGTGGCAGAACCTTTGCCAAACAAGGAATTGGTCAAGTGCTGATGAATGCATCGTGGACTGTGCTGCTTTGGGATGAGAAAGTATGGGGATGGTGACTGCGGAAAGAGATGTGGTCCTCCTCCTAGAAATGCTTGCTGCTGTGGGTTACAAGTGCAATAATTGTCTGTCTTCCTAACATGAATGAGGGTTTTCTGGGACATCAAACACATGAATGGGTTTTGTTCCAAGGGGTTATACTTCAAAAAAAAAAAAAAATATAAGTTGCTCTGTGTATTCCAGAAGACTTGAGAAGACTTGATTATAATCCTGATTTACAGCAGGTCAATACACAGATGAAGAGTGTGGAGTTGGGAAAATTACAACATTTAGTCTAGCAGTGGCTTCTTAGCCTGTGGAAAAAAACAGGCTTTGTGTGGTTATATGCGAGTGTGAAATGGCATAGAGAGCTGAAATGTTGGGAGGCAAGACTTAGGAGTCCTTAGGACACAATGCCATACAGAGTTGACACAGTGCAGCATCTCCCAGGATGTGTGCTTGTGTTCTTCGTATGGGCAGAAAACAAGAGACCCAGAGCCAACATTTACCCAGTGCTGGTAAATTGTTTTTACTCCTGTAAGCACAAGGAAGGTGCAGTTGTCTGTGTATCTGCATTAGGGGCAACACTTGAGTTGGGGCAGATTTGTTTCTTAAATTGCTTCTAATGTTGCTTTGAAAGAACTTTGGTAATTGTTGCCACATGACTCTGACATAATAGTGATAATACTTTTATGGGTGTTGTGTGAAATGGAGTCAACTATTTTTTTACCTCTGCACAGCTACTAATGTGCAAATGGACTGGAACTCGAAGTGGGTTGTATTTTACCCCTATTTTCTCAAAAGCTTTGTGGTTTGACTGTTGCAGTAGATATAAAATGGGCTGCAGTTCTTTGTGCCATTTGTAGTAAATTTCTCAGCCTTCCTTTATTAGATTCTGTCACTTCCTGGATAGGACATGCACACATTTCACTGAATTAATAAAGGCATTTTTTTAATGTAGAAAAGAGGTGGGAGAACCTACTCCACACTGATTCCACGACTGCTTCTTGAATTACAAGCCACTGCACTTAAAGATTTTTGTGGTCATTCCTGTGTTTTAATAGGCTTTGACATCTATGTGGCTAAATTTGGGGGGAAGTACCTGTTGAGGGTTTATAAGCTATTTTGCTCCAGGCACTAAAGATAAGCAAGTTTTACTGGATTCTTGCATTTAGTTATTTTTGTTCTTACAGCATTCTGTGAATGTTGAACACTGTAGTTATTTTAAGAAAAGGAGAGAAAAAGAAAACTACACCTAGCTGGAAGTTTCGAATGCAGTAAGCACAACCCTGAGTGTTTCCATGCCTAAACCAGGAGGTGGCACTCGTGTTACTTTGATATCTGTGCTTAAAAAAAATGAATGTTGTGGTACTTTGGTTAGCTATGCCTTATCAAATATTTATTTTGACTATTTAAATAAAGATGTTTAAGATTCCACCAGTGGTTATAATGGGCCATTACTTATTCTGTTCCTGCACCAGCCACAATGATTGCCAGAGGTCTTGAGTTGCTGCTGCTGGGTGATGATAGTGGAAGCTCTTCAGGCTGGTTAATAAAAACTTTCAATCTATCAGTAGATGCTGTAAGGCAAACTTACAGAAACCCTACCTAAGCCCCTGTTCAGATTTCTAGTGCATAAACACCTTCATGATTTTTCCACAGGTGTTCTAAATAAAAGGAATTATATCAATTTTCAAATGCAAGACCAGGGAATGTATGCTCTGATGTAATGCATCAAAATGAGTTGCCAAGTGTATCATCTCTAAAAATGGATAGATTTTGCAGAAATCATTGACCAGATTTTGTTATGTAGTGAAGGTCAGGCCCTTCCTGACTCAGAAAACTTGTGTTGAGAATTATATTCCTGCATGGTTGTAAAAAGCGTTAATCAACTGAATTTTGCTTGGCAGGTGCCAAGTAAACATAGCATGTAACAAGTTTTTAATTGATTTTTAGTTGTGTTTCGCACTCATCTGAAATACAGGTATTGGGTTTTTCCAAAGTAATTTTAGGAAAATTAATTAGTTCATTACATCAGTTGGGACTGTCAGTGCTTGAAGTTTCTTACCTGGTGTGAATTGTAGAACGCAATTTACATGCACATTAAAATTACTTGATCACATAGTGTGTCTATCAAAGCTTTAACACAGTGTGCATGATATATACTTTTCTGGAGTTTTTTTTACAGCATACAACAGAAAGGTGGTGTGGCTGACTGTTAGAAAAGGATGTGGCCACATTTGCACACATAAATTACTTTCAACTCTTGTCTCATTTCAGGGTCTTGAGGGACTCAAGACAGTAGTTGCTGTTCCTTGCAAAAAGGAGGCAAAACAAGGATGGGTGTCACGTTTCTTTCTTTTTGTTGCGCTTTGAGAATCTGAGAGAGACATTTAAAAACCGTTGAGCTGTTCTGTTGTTTTCCCTTCTGCTCTGCAGAGAGGAGTCCTGCAGCAAGAGTTCATCCTTCATGAAAGCTCAGCAATGCTAAAGCCAAAGGGCTGCCCACTCTTGTCTTTTGTTAACTTGTAAGAAGCTTTTGACTCCAGTGATTGCAGTCATCTTTTAAAAATATTCTTTCATACTGTGTAATTCCAGAACACCAGTCAGGGCAGTCTGAGTAACCCATCAGAAATGTCCCTCGTCAGGAATTCAGTCACAAGATTTCCTCAGAGCGCCACAGGCTCTGGTCCCTCATGAGTTACTTGTGTATTACGTGCTCTTACAAACCAGTAGCTCACTTTTTTTCTCAAAAGGCAATTGTGTAGGACACAAAGAAGACTTTTGTTTGCTACTTGTATCTGACAAGCAGATTGATTGATCATGTGTTTGATCAGGTCCTTGGGTCTGTACAGAGGAGTCCAGTGTGGTGAAAACAGCATCACATGAACATTAATGGAGTACTTCATACTTGGTAGAGACTAGAGAGGGTGAAACAATTTATGATGAGTTTCAGATATTCAAGCTGTGAAATTTCTCATACTGTTGAACACCTCTGAACTCCTGTGTAACACTGAAAACAAGCAGTACGCTCTTGTTGCCACAATTTTATGGGAAGAAATGGAAGATAACTTGGTCTTCATTAAACTAAAGAGGCTTAGCCTCCCTGATCAGTCAGATTCTTGTTTGCATTTCAAAGAAACTTGCTGAGAAGGTCATGTACTTCCAGCTCATTGTGCCTGTATGTCAGTGGTGTACATGATTAGTTTTGAATAGTTGCTCTAGAAGTCTGTGACACAGACCCTGGACCTTCAAGAGGTGAGGTCATTAGGCCACTAATTTTGCTGTTGCAGTTGTTTCATTGTCCATGTATCAGGGAAATTGTAGTGTCCTAGAGGACCCTTTATAAGTACCTTGACATATCTTCTCTCCATCACAGTTCTTAATTTTGATTCTCAGCACCAGTCAAAAAAAAAAGTCTTCCTTGCAGAGCATCAGAGCTAAAGATCATTACACAGGTCACCAAGTCTATCTACCAAGAAGCAGATACTGATTAATTTCAAATAAACCAGCAAAATTTCATTTAAGTTAGTGAACTGAAAACTACATATTGTCATGAAGACAAGCAGTTTCTGAATCTTCCATTTCCATCTCTTCCAATTTAACACTCAGATCATGCTAACTGTAGGGATAGGTATTTGTTACACTGAAAACTTCTTGAAATGTTTTTACAAATAAGATTTATCAAGATGTTTAGTGCAGTAGTTAAAGTTTGCCATGAATTTTCTCCTAGCAGTTCCACGTGGATTGCTTTGATTCTACTTCGTGGTAACTTAAAATGCTAATTTCTCAATATCTCTCCATAGTAGCCATGGCAGTAGCCAGAGGATCCTGTGAAGATGCTGGGCTCATGAGCCCTGAAACTGGTCAAACCTGGTGAGTGACAGAGGCAACAACTGAGAGAAGCTGTGCCAAGAGCGAAAACAGCTGTCACAGTGCCACCTGTGGTCAGGGAGGAAGTGGGTCAAAGGGACCAACCAAAAGGATAGAACCTTAAGTGACCCATCATCACTCCTTCCCACCCCTTGCTGTCACCATTTTGATCTGTTTGCACACCAGGTCACCTCTCCAAAATTCTTGGCAGCTTACCAGTCCAGCACAGGCTTCCTGTCATGTGCAAAATCATTGCTGTGCCATTGACCCTGTCAGTGAGTGCAGCCAGGCAAGAGAAGCTTGCCCTGAAGGTATGGTGGAGTGCAAAGGTCAGAGCACAGGTGCCCCATCCAGAGGTGGTAATTTTTAATTTTTATATCAAAACTGAGATACTTATCTTGTTGCTTGCTGAACCTGTTGGTTTAGGGAAAG
>NW_008237681.1:6193628-6220302 GCF_000691975.1 Corvus brachyrhynchos
CAGCAGGAGCTGGCAATAAGTCACTTCTTCCGTGACCTATTCAGGGCCTTTCCTGCTCCATGGCAAATGCTTTTATTTTGGTCTCAGTTGTCCTTCTGGACAAGTCAGAGGACAACTTTTTGAAACATTCAGTACTTCCAGTAAAAGATTTCCATCCACCAGAACACTAAATAGCTGCACCACTTCTTAGCATGATCTTTGTGGATGAACTCCTATGGTGTTTATACAAAATACCAATTTCTGGTATACTTTTAGTAACAATGACTATTTCACACTGCATAGAAAAAAATGACAATTTTCAGGGGAGGGCTTTTCCCCCCCCCCCATCTTGAAAATGATACTATTTAGCAGTTTTTATTTCTGCATGTCTCTGATCATAGGCCTGTTGTTGATTCTTTCCGTGAAAATTTCGTACATATCCAACACAATACCATCTTAAGGTATTTGGTTTTAGACAATAGCAAGACTGCAGCATAAATTTATCATTTTTATCACTCTATAATGGATTAGAACTGATTTTTTGCCCTGTGACGGATGTTAAGATTAATGTTCATTTAATGACAAAAAAAAGTAGATAAAACATGAGCCCTTACTTATCCTAATTGCTCACTCATTAGGGTAGAATACATTTGACTTTTTATATTATGCAGAGGTCTCTGTGGCCCCCAGCGCACTGCACAGGTCTTCCCACATTGATGGGTTCTGGTGTACATCCCTTAGCTAGAACCAGACTTTGAATTTAGATATGTAAACAGTCTGGAGGCAGAGATCCAGACAAAACACCTGTCAGTCTCACAGTCTCTCTTGCAGAACTACTCAAGAGGGTCATTTCAGAGCCAGTAAGGAAAGCTTCTGTCCTGGAGGCTGAGCTGGACTGTGGCAGCAAAATATATGAGTGCATCAGAGCAGGACTGACTGTCCCAGGGCAGACCAAGGTCTTCTTGGTCCCATCCCATCCCCAGCACTGCCCAGCAGCTAATGAAGAGTCCATGCAAGCATTTGGGGATACTTCCCTAAAACCCTCCCACACAATTTGAAGGTCATGGACTTTTTGAGACTGATGTATTGTTGTTTAATACCATGAACAATACATATGTTTCGATGAATTTGTCCAATCACTTCTGGAATCCACATCACGACTTAAAATCCACTGCATCCCATGGAAGGGAATTGCCCAAGTTAACTGTGCTTTATGAAGAGACATGTCTCATTGTTTCTTTTGAACCCACTGCACTGGGGTTCCTTTAAAGACACCTTTTGGATAGGAAGAGACAGTGTTCTGCTCTCAGCTCTCTAGCCTACTGAGGACTGTTTAGATTTTTTCCTTATTTTTCTGCACCATTTTTGAAAGGGAAATAAGAACTGTGCACAATTCTAGACCCAGGTGCATCATGCATACATTTGCATAGTGATATTTGTTCTTTGTTCTGCTCTCTATTTTCCAAAAATTCCTAACATATGGTGTTCTTTTTTGACACTTGGTGAGCACTGGGCTGACATTATCTTAGAACTTATGTTTAATAAGGAAATAACTTTTTAGAATCTAAGGCTTAGAATAACCTTGTCTTTCTCCTTCTGTCTCTTGCTCATGGCCTAGGTGGTTTTTAGAAGACAAGGTGATCTAAGTGAGGTATCATGGGTTCAGGTGGTTTTTCTGCTAGTCCCTCCCACAACCTCCTAACAGCGGCTGATGAAGGTGTGCAGGCTCCATGCATTTTGGTAGCACTGTCCAAGACTGGTTTATCTCCACTCCTCCCATCATTTAGCTGGCTTTTTTTGTTTAATATTGTAATATGTTACTTCCCTTCCATGTTCATTTTAATTAGCCCTATTGCACTTCTTACGTTACTTCATCTCTTCCTTCAAAGCTGCATCTGTGTGCCTCCTGTATTTCCTTGTCTCATGGCTTTCCTCATGGTTATCTGAGTTTTCTGGGTAGTGACGCCTTCTATTTGAGTTGATGCAGTCTTTCAATGTGAGATTTCTTTTAGTTTTGTGTACACTGTATTTGCTTTCCTAAAAGAAGTAGGGATACTGCCCAAGATGCACATATGAAATAGTGTGCTTTTTGAAAGGGCAAAGAATATTTTCTTTCATTCAAATCTACTATTTCCTTGTAACTTTGTTTTCTAGTATTGGCCCTCAGGGGGAAGTCTTAGCCTGAATAAATCATGAATGATAAATGTGATAGACTGAAGGATTCTTGCTTTTCCTTGTGAAGAAGGGGTTAATTATAACTCACAGTTTCTCTCTTCTTGCAGAACTACTCAAGATGAAGCTATTTCTTGGAAGAATACCCTTAGGAAGTTAGTGACCTAGAATGAGTTTGGCATAGAATTGCCTTTTAGCCTTAACTGTGATATTTGCTACTGCTGTCTCCTAGACAAATGGGTTTTGACAGGCTTTGCAAACAGCCTGAGGTCAGAGCCTACGAGCTTTCCTTGGGCAAGTAAAAGCTGTGGTGTCAGGAACTTAATATGTTTTTTGAGACAAACATCAAAATTCCCAAACCTGGGGAGGGTGCACAGTGGGGCAGTGACAGGCAAATGCAACCCCTCACAGGACTGGGAAAAGGACATGGCAAGCAGCTAAACATGGTCCCTGCCAGGGATTGTTCACGAAGTTCAAGCTCTGCTTTGAACTGGAATGAAGACTGTATTTTTAATATCCCTTGACATAAGGCCCAGAAGAGAGCAGGTGATGGCACACCAAACTGGCACCCTGCCTTGGGCATCAAAATATGCTTCTGTGGCCCCTACACCTCCACCACAAACTGCTTAGCTACCTAGAGGTGGGATTTTGCTGTGGATGAGCAAAAGGGTGAGCAAAAGGGTGAGCAGCAGAGAGGCCTGATACCTAAGCTTTTCCTGTGTGGATTTCCTCTATGCACACTGAACTGAGGGTAGTGGGGCAGCCTGGGGGGATGCATGATTCGGGGCCCACCTCCTCCTACTTAGTAGAGGAAGGATTTTCTTCCCATCCCAGCTGCTTGTTCAGGCACTAACCTCAGAATTTGTTTCTCACTCGGTAAATCTCACAAGTATCCCAGTAGTTAGGACTCTTTGGTTATCTCCTGTGCATACACAGGTGGGGGGTGATGTATAGGAGATGCACACTGGAAGAATTTATTCTGGCCCCTAAAAAACACTCTGACTCTTGCAGATCCTTAGATCGTTTTTTTTTTCCTTGATACTTTTTTTCAAGTCTGGGATTTTCGTAACTGAAGGAGAATTCAAATAAATCAGCAACCAGAGTAAATGCCAAGCAACCACAGTTAAACTTTGTCAGTTTTTAGACTAATAGACCCCCTTCTCAAGATATTGTGCCTAACAGGATTTGATTGCGCTTTCTTGGCCAGAGAATTTCTGTCAGTACTTCTGCCAAATGCACGGTCTCACAGAGGGAGGATTTGATAGAGATCCAGGTTAAGTCAGCCTCTTCATTCAGAGACAGTGACTGCCAGCCCCACACAGGCTGCAGCAGGGCCACCCAAATGTCGAGTTTCCACTGAGGAAGGCCAAGTTCCCCATATTCTTTTTTATTTTTGCAACCGTAGCAGGGCTGTGTCCTTGGGTTCTTTCCATGCCAAATAAAGTGTCTGCACATTTTGTCTGGTTCAGTTTTGTACGGTTGAGGCCTTTATAGCAGAGGCACCTGCAAAAATAGAACTCTGAAGAAACAGATTCATTTCTGACAGGTTAACCAACCTGAGGAGTAGGAAATTATTGTGCTAGATCTGTAAATACATTTGCAGCTTGCCTTGCAAGGGCAGCTTGTGAAAATTAAACTGGCTGGGAATATCCTGAGCCCTAGGCATAGAGCACCCTCTGAGACACAGCTTATATAAAATGTTCCGAGGCAGATCCTGCCATCCAGCACAGCCGTGCAAATCTGGAGTAATGCAGGCTTTAGGGATGTTACTTCAGATCCACTTCACCCAACAGAAGAGCAGAATTTAAATGAATTACCCATGAAGAGAGAATAAAGAACATGTGCAGTAAATAATACATTTCTGGGTTTTTTGCCCTTCATGACTCTCTCTCATAAATGTTTCAGCCTCAGTCTGATTGCTGCTTCACTGTGTCAGCCAAAAAACCAGACTGAGCAAGTGCATTTCAGTGTCATTCCCATCTGAGGCTGTTAAGGCTCAGGGAGAGACAGAAGCACAGACAAAACCCTGATTTCTAAGAGCACGACATTGTCCTCACCAGAGCCATATTTGAAATGCCTCATGACACATTCTGTGACATCCCTTGGTCAGATACAGCTCCCATTTTGTTTATTTTTTATCTCTTGCAGAACTGAAAAATAGGTAGGAGAGAGGGAAAGCAATTGTAAATTCATAAAAATCAGTTTGGTCCCAAAGTGTCAACTGAAGTATTTCATCATTTATGAAATAATTAATTTTATTCTGAAGAAGTCAATATGACATCTCACAGTATTTCTCACCCTGGCACTATCCTGCCACCCAGGCTGGCACTTGACACCAACCTTGTGTAATTTTGGCTCCTCCAAAACCTAATTTCTCAGGGGATGTTATGAGTATTTTTTTATATTTTCTTTTTTTTCTTTACATTACAGTTGGATCCTTTCTGTGCACTTATTTAATTCAGCTGTACAATCTCTATTACAATACCCTTCAAATGTAAGATACCTGATTGGAATTAGCCTCTGCCACCATAAAGTGACCTTGCTTCATGAGGTCAGGCTGTGATTCCCACCACTGGATGCACCTGAACATTCCCCTGCTGTGTTACGCATGTTCTTGATTGTTGGGGAAGATGAAACAAGAAAGCCTTGTAAATATGATTGCCTGACAAAAGATTTTGGGAATATGAAAACTACAGGCACCATCGAAATGAAAGCCACTTTTGAAATACCAAGTCTTAGTTACTGAACAACTGGAAAACAATGGTATGGCCGACTGAAGGTAATCCCCTCTTGATGGAACAATACCCTCTGCTTGCAAACAGGTCCAAGGGTCAGAGCAGACCCTACTAGCTCAGCAGAAGGGGTCCAAAGAGTAGTTTTTAGAAGTTAAGATGTAACACTCTATGGTAATATAAGAACTCTTATAGGCTGTATGTAAATGCTATAGGATTTGTATCTTGTATTAGATTGGTTAGTGACAATTAGAATATTCAGTACAGAAGATGATTTATTGTATTGTAACCAGGACTTCAGACACTTCGATTCCTTACCACTCTTCATTCCTTTCCTTCCTTACTTCCACTCTTGCTCTTACACCCTCTCTCTCTCTCACCTGCTTACTCTCTTGGGCCTGCTCAGAGCCGAGTCTGGCAGCTCTGAGCAGTGCCCCAATACCCAAGCTTTTTACAATAAACCGACTGTGTCCCAAGACCTGCCTATAGAGATCTCTCCGTCTCCATCCGTCCCGCCCGTAACCTACACTTGCTGTTCCTGAGCAGTTGTCCAACACTAACTCAGGAGCAAAATACCTTGCTGAGATTTGAGGAGCCACATCCACACCTGAAATATCCTTTTCAGAAAATCTGAAACTACTCAGTTTTATAGTCTACTTTCTTACTGAGCCGACTGCCTTATTTTAAACTTCTCAAATGTGTTTTATCAATATGAAACACTGTTTACTTTTGCTCATTCTTGCACTTTCCAGTCTTTACCATGCAGATTCTTTCCGGCATTTTCCCACAGATGTAGCATTTTGTAATTCATTGCTTGTGACTGCCAAGAAATGACAATTCCAAGACTGTCCATAGTAAATGAGATGAACCTCTTAAAGAGGGATGAAACCTCAGCTACAGATTTGTGCGTCTTTCTGACATGTCCAGCTGGAAAAATCTTGGTCTCTGTAGAACAGATGACCACCTGTACATTCTCACTCTGTGAGAAATACCTCTTCCATCTTGTCAATTCTGCTGGTACTTGCTGTGTTCTCCATTGCTGTGTCTTTCTATTGCCAAAACCAAGAAAAAAAAGAATACGGTTCTCCTGTGTTCTAATGGATGTAGACTTTTTCCACATGTAAGGGGTTTACTAATTTTGCTATTTATTTTGCAGGTGTGTTTTAAACATTTTTAATAATAGAGTTGCACTGATGAGACCTATGCCCTTTTTGCAGCTTAATATGCTCTTCTGTTCAGAGAGACAAATCATTGGCCTGGCAGACCTAAATCCACAAAGTTGAGGGGTTTTAACAGTACTGGCACAGGTGCAATGATCTGGCAAAGGGGTGCAGAGAAAACCCAACCCAATTTTTTTGTTGTCAAGAGTCAAAATGGGAGCTATCTGGAAGGACAGGGTTTCATGGTCTGCACTACATTTCCAATCTTTATCAGTCTTCCTACTAAGAAGCAGAAAATTTGTGGTTTTATCTGACATCCAGAGTCACCTTGAAACCCCGTAATGAAATATCAATAATTGAGGATAGCTGTTTGCTAAAAAGATTACTGACAGGTATGAAATAACAGTCAGCAATACCTATAAATATATTTTATGTCTTGGTCATTTTCCTGGCAGACTTCAGTCTTTCATTGAGTAGCAGCCCTGGATTTGAACACTTATGCACAGAAGAATAGTAGGATGTTTTTGGGGGCGCTGGAGGGGAGAAAGTGGAGCTTTTTTTTAAAAATTAGTGTACCATGATGTTCCTTGGTTAGCACAAAAGTGTAATTCCCTCCACAAGTGCAGAGGTCTGTTTCAGTTTATTCTTTTTGCAGTATGCTGTATATAAAGAAAAACAAGATGAGATAACTCTTCCTGGAGAAAATCCAGAATTTTAATTAAAGAAATGGCATTTTCACATTGATTTCTTACTGGCTGGAGTTCATGGCCATACTGCCCGTATTTGCTTTCGTGTTAAGAGCTTTCCAGATGACCTTCTCTACAAATGCCTTTTTTCCCTGCCACTAGAGGTCATAAAAACAATAAAGAATGGAGACACAACATACCCATTAATTTGGGACTAGAACATTTTTACAAGGTGGACCTGAGTCTGTGGTCCTGGAAGCCCCCAGGAGGGGGACAGCATGCGTTAATGTTATGCAGACTGAAGGAAAGGCATCAGAATTGGACCCAAAAGATTAGAAGTCACATTTCTCTACCTTTGCATGTTGTCTTTAAATTCAGAGTGCTCAAAAATCACCAAGTTTCTCAAATTCATGAGGTCACTTTATGACCTGAAGTCTTTCAGATAGCACATCATGGTTATGGACATCAACATCTTTTTTCAGGCTTCTTGCCTTTTAATTCATGTTTTCATGCTTTTCACTCTAACACAGTAACTAATTCAAAGTAAAAATGAAGGATGTTTGAAAATGGACATTCTTATCTAAGCTGTTTCTGACAATAGCTGTAACTTTATTTAAATCACTACAACATCAACATGAACCGCATAATATCTGTTACAGAGGCCTAAGACTGAGAATAAGACTTAGGTTTTTTTTAAAAATTACCTCACTAACTTCAAAACCCTTTCTGTCATTAATTGCTACTAAATGCAGCAACACCTGCTGGTAAAAGAAGTGGCCTGACTTTGAACTCCAATCAGAGATTCTCAATTGTTTGTTTTATGTACCTGGTTCAGTTCTGCTGCTGAGGTTGACAGTCATGTCAATGAGCCGTCCACATTCCCTTTTTCACTGCTCCCACTTCAGGAAGCAAATATGTTCAGTTCTACACATGAAAATGTAAAAAAGCCTTTCCTTGTCAGGCATGTCATTAGGAACCAGTACTTGCAACAGAAACCTGAGGCTGCTGTCATTGTAGTAGCCTAGTTGGGTTGTTCTGCTGTGTTCCAGTGCCATAAAAAGAAATGGACAGATGTACTTCGGAACTGAAATGAAATTCACTTTTTCCCATTTGCCGCTTTATTCTTTCTCTCTGTTAAGAATCGAATTATGATTTTCCTTGTTTTGCTGAGTCTGCGGTCTTTGCTAGCACGTAATTGTTGTAGACATGTTCACACGAGCTGGCAGTAAAGGTCCAGAAAAACAATTTTTTATCAAAATTTGCCAGTGTGTTGAAAGCAAGACAGCCCAGAGGAAAAGGTTCTTTCTTATGATGGGTGACAAGGAAGTAGAACCCAGCACCTTGCCATGGGCAGCCTGGCCTGGGGAACCTCTTTCATCACTGCCTGTGTGAGCATCCCAGCTCTGTTTCAGAGAGCAGAGAAAACAGTGGGTCTTGTTCCACACTGAAACCAAACTCAGAAACCTTGGAAACTCCTCAAAATGGAATCACCACTGTCTGCCAAGTCTGAGCATCATGTTACATCTAATCTTGAATGAAACTGCCAAAATTGTATATTTTTCAGAGAAGACAGACATCTTCTTGTAATTAGCAAATTATGGTCTCATTGTTCTTACTTTGCTTATCAAGTTATTTTCCAGTGTCAAGACCTATTTTGTTTCACCCTTTCCTCTCGTCGCTGATTTAAGAGTTGTTCTTAGCACTAGAGAATCTTAAGAGTTCTGTCACGGGCTGCACGCAGAAGGTTGTTCCAACAGCAGGAGCTGGACCCGAAACCATTCATGGTTTATGTAAAACTAAAAGTTATTTCCTTAGCATCAGCATCAGGCTCTGTTCCTGGGCTTGTGCGCGTGTGAATCTATGCAGACACCACAGACTGACCGCAGGTTGCTGCTCTAGGAAATTAATGTTTCCTTTGCTTCTGCAAACAGAGGAATCAACAGCAAACTGCCCTGAAGAAATGGCTCTTGCCAGTGTCTGGGAGCTTGCTATGGCAGCCCGGGATCCGTCAGCTGGACTGCGTGAGCTCAGGAAGCACCAGTGCTCAGCCAGACTAAGTGGTCTTCCAGGCTCTGTGGTTTGTTGACTGATTTGTAGGCGAAGGCAGCTCTTGGCACCACAGATGGTAAGTTTTTGATGAGTATGACACACAGAGAAACTAGGTAAGACAACAAAAAGCCAGGAGTTTATAAGACAACTTGTCCAATGAGAAATTTCCTGCAAGACTTATTTTTTAATTGACATGATGGGTTTTATGTGTCTGCCCGCTTGAAATATTTTGACTATTAAACTCTGTTCACTGCTGGGCTCTTGATTTCTAAGCAGGCAAATTGTGTGCTAATAAGAGGGAAAGCAGAAGAGGGTGACAGTAATGCAATGACCTGTTGTCTCTGTAGGGCTGTTTTGCATCAAACATTTTGGTTTGGCTATAGCTTTTGACCACTTTTGGTTTGTAGAGTAATCCCAAACTAGATGTATAAAGGGTGATTGACAGAAGCAGCCTTCCAATGGCTTGTACTCAGATATAAATATCTGATGTTCTCCATCTTGAACTCCTGATACATCAAAGTACCAGTTGATTTTCTTTCAGAGCTGCAATTAAATTTTTTGTGTAATTATTACATTAAATGATAAAAAAGAGGCTGTAAAAACCCCCAGTTTTCACCTAATAGCATATTAAGAAGTGAATAAAAAATACCATGAAAAATACAATACTAAAGGATGTAATCCTTTAAAGCTCATTTATGCCTGTAACAATGTAAGTGACATTATTAGATTATTTGTTACCAGTCTGTAAGACTGAGGGACTAATGAATGCGGGAGCAATCTTTTGAGTAATTGCACAAAATAAGTTAGATATTTTAAAATATATTTGGTGGTTTTATATTATGCATATTTTAAAAAAGTTGATTACTTTCACCTTTTTCTCAATTCGTAACACAGAATTACCATTGGTATAAATAAATATCACGATAGTATTACCAAAGGTCATGGATTCTAGGAAAGGTCACTGTACAGCTACTTAGAAACTGAATAATGCATTCAGCCCTTACTTAGGCTGGTCTACCTGTAACTTAGGTTCAAGCTAAGAAGAACCTTGCAAACAATCCTGGCACCTGTATCTGTTCTGTGTCATGAAAATTCTGCTGCAGCTTTCCAGCCTACTCAGCAGAAATTTATAGAACATTTATTATTCCTATTAGACTTAACATCTTAAAAATATTATAGAGACACTTCTGAAAATTTAAATTCTTATTCCTTTGGGACCAGATCATGCTGTAACACAGCATCCTACACAGTGGGGTCTCTCAGTTTGCGAACAAAGAAGCTGTCTTGGAAAAGTGTGCTGTTGGATTTAACTCATTTGAGGAAACTGCAGATGGTAGCAAGTTTGTTCTTGGCTGTCACCTCTGTGCCTGAAGCCAGATCTTGGGGGAATTGGAAGAGCTGGGCACTGGGGTTGGGCTCCTGGAAGGGGTTTTAGCCTGGGGAACCTTTGGGATTATTTTCCTTCCACTTAACTCCAGTTTAAAATTTATATATGACATCTAAATTAATCATCAAGAATCCCTCCCTAATCAGTAGAGAAAGCAAGCATTTCTAGATAGTGATTTACTCATATTGGTTGAGTACTTGCCATTGGTTACCTCTGGAAGTGTTCTCTGCTCACCAGTAAAAGAAACTTAGACAACTACCTCAGTTGTGACTACTGTTCAGGCAGCCCCATTTAGCAGAGGTGAATCCTGTTCCATGTGTCTAAAGCATAATAATCCCCAAGAGTGCTAGCTAATTAAAAAAAAAAAAATTAAAATTAGCAGCTAGAAAGATAGCAAAACTACTATGGCTGCTCTCTCAAGTCATGTAGCCAGATTGTTTTTCCAAAACATCCTTCCAAACCACCTGGTGAATAAGCAGCTGTGAGCTGCCTGAAGAGTATGCCAGAGTTCATGCTTTCCAGGGACTCTACATTTGGAGTCCTTATTCAGACCTTTCTAATGAAACCAGTGGAAATTATGGCAAAGGTCTGCAAAATCAAGCCCCCTCTAAGATGCTGGCAGGGGCAAGTCCTCCTGTACATTTCTGTAAGACTGTCAGGTGATGGCTAAATGAGGGTATTGCCACTGGATGCTTTCCGACTGGGTTTTTTGCAGACTAGCTGTGCTGCAGCGTGAGGAAAACAAGGCATTAAGAAATCATAACACAATGAAGGAAATAAAAATACATTTTTCTGTTCACTGATACACTTTATTCAGGGCAGACACGTGCAGTTTGCATAGCTTAAAAACATGGACTTAAAAACATGTTACCTATTTGCAAAACACTTCTTTTTTACTCTCTTCCAATATGTTTGCAGTTTGAATCAAACTGCTGGAGATAAAATGAGATAGTCAGAATCTGAAAGCTCTCACTCACATGTCACCTTCCAGCTGTTATGGAAACCCAGGCTGTTACTGTTCTTGTCTTGGATCCCTGAATATAGCTCCATTCCTTCCTGAGGAGATCAGTAATGGAAGCTATTGCATTTTAATCAGCAGACAGTTTTACAGCTCAATGAACATCTCCAAGGAAGGACCTGGAAGCACCTACACGTGGACTGAGAGATACCCTCAACATTTCTGTGCTACAGGATTTAGCATGAAGGTTGATAAACCTTCTTTCCCCATTTAGACTTCAGGTTAACACATGGAGAGAAATGCTGCTATTGTTTCTCTGTGTCAGTGATGGCACCTCACCTAACAGGACAAACCCCAGTGGCCAGCCCCAGGGCCAACACTGACTGCGTCAACTGGGGCTCGGTTTAAAAGTACTTTGAATAATATTTCAAGTCTTCATTTTCTTCCATTTACCATGAGCTGGGAGAGGAATAAACCAGGCTGTTTAGTAAGGGCTGTCACTGAAAGGTGACCTGCTCTTGAATCTGACCTTTTAGCTCAGCTTCATGGGTGGGTTTGGCTCAAAGCACTCACTGTGCCTGAGTTGCACAATTCAAAGAAACAGGTGGAGTTACACTCTAAGATATTTATTCGTGTTATGCTGGAATTCCTTTGCTCTTGCCTGAGGCTCTGCTTCAGAGGCCGTCAAAGTTTAAACTGCTTCATTCTTGCATGAAACATTTTGTCCTTACAGTTTTCTCCTGTCACTGGGAATTAGCGGAACCTGAAATGTTGACCTTGTCTAAATACAGAACTGAAAGTAATTCCATGTTTTGTGGTGCTCAAAGCATCATTGTCTGCTAGTATTGCATGAAAGTTGGGTAAAAATGAGGAAAACTATCAGCATCCTTAGCTGCCACTCTTTGTTGAGCCCAGTTCCATGAGGAGAAGAGTTTAGATGATGGATCTAACCACAGGGGCAAAGTCTAAATGACCACAATGAGGAAACAGTATTGGTACAAGCAACCAATTCATTTAAAAGGTGTATAGGAGAAAAACTAGGGAAAACAGGGATAGATGCTTTGCCTTTGGTTTTTTAAATTTGTGTGTACTAAGTTATGTTTATATTAGAGGGAAGTGTGCTCCACAATCCATGTCCCCTGGCTGCCTTAGTACGGAGACCTCCTAGACCACATTGTAGCTCCCTTCTGGCCCATGCTCTGGAATTTAGTTCCCTTGGAAACCAAACACACATTTACTCTGTTACTAAGTGAAACAAGTGTATTAACAATTATTTTCTAAATGGTACTGCATCATATATTTTCATTTTATTTTTTGAAGAGGTATTAGGTAACATATTTTTCTATTGTACATATATCTACAGCAAACCTTACTTTCTAGGCTTTTATCATTATGTTAAAAAGTAGTATAAATGAAGATGTCCATGTCTCTGAAATTTAATTCCAAACATTTCCCCTCTAAAAAATATTTTCATTCTTCATGATAAATATCACTTGTGTTCAATTACCATATTTGTATACACATTTTTTTAACATTTACCTAAATTCTGAAGGATTATATCCCCAGTGCAGTGTCCAAAATATAATAAATAATACATAATAAAAAAATCTGGCATACTTATAATTTAAAATAAAGGAATCACGTGTCATTAACAAAAGCATTTTACTCAGCTTTTATGCAATTAAAAAATTCTCTTTTCTCACCCTAGATTTGGGCAATGGTCAGGGATCACTTGGTGTTCTGGAAGAGGTTTCTACCATCCTCTCAGCTGAAAATTAAAGCAATTTCCAGAATGTCACCGGGAATTTTAAATGACACAGCAGAAGCAGTAATAGATTCTGATGCTATTAAAGAAAGCATAAGTGGTAATCAAGATGATTGGAGTGATGCCTGAACACAGTGTAGAATCTGTAGCACTCAAAGCAGGCAGACAGCTAGACACTGGGAGATGTTTTGGACGACACAACACAGAATGCTCTTTGTGTCTTCTGTTGTAACCAATTTTATATGCTTGGTACGAATTTATTATGATTTACTGAGAGCAGGTGACTGGAAGGCTCTGAGCAGAATATTCTGTTACTCCTTCCTTTCTCTAAAGTCTAAACAATGTGCTGTACATTTAAAAAACCTCACAATTTTCTGTCTCTTGAAAAGAATTCAAAACCTAAGAGAGTTTCATTAATGATGTCATTCCCCTTTAATATATACATAGGACTATAACTGATTTACACTATAAATCAGATGTGGTGCTGATGTGGGAAGACTCCCAAATCTTTGTTCTGTCTTAGCAGGCTCTTGGAAAGTGTTGTCATCACTGATTTTATCTTCAAAATGGACAGTACCTTAATGAGATACTGAAGTGGAAGTTTGCTTGGCTAGTGCATACTGTGTGAGACCATTCTTGTTACTTAACCTCATCTCTCATTCACTCCTTTGAAAGACAGCAGGTCAGCAGCAATGGAGGCTCTACAGAAGAAGCTTCTTTAGAAAATTTGGTCTTTTCAGGATCATCTTGAAGACCCACGACAGCAAGAATCTACACAATCTTCTTGGCTAAAACTGACAGCTTGAAAGACTTAACTCAAGGTGCAAGCAAATTGAAGCAAACCAATATTTTTTCCTAGGTAGCCACTGTTGAAACTGTTTCCCTTCACTTGCTGTTTTCAGCCAGTACTTCTGTTACTGTAACAATAATAGTAATAATAATAATAGTAATAATAATAATAGTAATAAACTCATCCCATGGCTTTACAAGAGCAGATGGATGCTGCTGATTCCTTCTATTCCCAAATAAGCAGAGAAGTTGTTACCCTCCTTACTACCACAAAAGTTTCCTGAGGAGTTGTCCTTAAATATAATTAAAACAACAACAAAAAAAATTGTTAATATTTCAGTCTCATTCTCTCATCCAAATTAGACTGTGGACAAGGATTTAAGGAAGAGTGTGCCAAACATTGAGGACTGTTAGTATTCCAAGTCAATTAGAGCATTTAGTGCCTAATTAACTGTTCATTTATGCTCTGTGTAATCTCACAGAGAGTAGAAATTTGGCTCAGGCTAATTGGAAAACAAAATTTTTGCTATTACATGTGGAAACATCTATTACTTTTATACATACAAAACCTATTTTGTTTTATATGAGTTGAGGGCACTGTAAAACAAGGCTAAACTCCTGTCCTAGTTTGGCTGGCTTCCTCTTACAATTTCAAAAGTCTCACATTTTTTCCTGTATCCTCAGTAGTCATAGAATATGCTGAAGACAAGCTGTCTGGCAGCCAATTTTCCATGTTTCCTTCAAAGGGCAAACTTAACTGCCTTCTGCAATAGCAGAGTTGAGAATTTATTGATTCTCACAGTCTCTCTATTCCCTGCTTCACAGAAAAAATATAAATTTCAGCTAAAAGCATGCTGCAGCAAACACAAACATCTTTCTTGTCCTTGCAGGAAATGGATCTTAAATCCCAAGCAGAAGTAATGTTACACTTTGGAGACGACCTCTTCAGAGACCTGTCATCATCTCTGACGTAGCCCATGGGAACGTTCAAATTGCCACACCTGATTTGCATTCTTGTTACATGCACACAAAAACAAGTCCTTCTCATCTTCTCTCTTCCCTGCCTCTATGCACTTGCCAGAAAGGACATGGACAATCATTCCATTCTACAAGATGAAAGAAGAAGGGAAAGAAAGAAAAAATTAGAAATGAGGGATCTCTAGTAAAAGCTAGGCCATGTTTCAGAAAATTTCACCAGTAATGACTGGTTGTTCAAATTTTTTTACGCAATACTCCAAACACAACGACTGGATTTAGGTTTGTGCCCAGAGCGTGGTGAATATTCGTAGTTCCTTTTGAAGCTAACATGAGTGGTAGGTGCAGAATGCTTTTCCACCACTATTTTTTCCCTATGGCTACAGGTTGTCATCAGCATCAACCTCAGTACTACAGGCCACAACATTTCATAAGGACCAATGCTTCCCTTAGGAATCAAACCAAATTACAGTAGGAACTGTACCAGATGATTGCTGCATCCCTACAACTACAGTAACTGCTATTTTCCTAGGCTCTCTCAGAGCGTGACATTTTTCAGTCTTGCTGAGAAGTTTGTGCTCTGCTGGGTGAAGTTCACTGAAAAACAGGGAATTCTTCTAACAGGAAGTTTTCTCTTCTCTTACAATGCAGGAGAAAATGTAATGATTCCCATTTAGAGCTTCACAAAGGGCTCTCATTTGGGAGGGGTCAGGATTTTCAAACCCTTCCTCAATCCGAAAGAAATGGGAAAGGATTTGCCCTGCTCTTATTTTCACAACCCCTGATTCTGATTCTATTCCTATAAGGCCAGCAAGACATAGGAATTCAGGTAGGATTTCTGTAGTTCGTATTTCTAAACTAAATGTATTTCACATTGACAGTGTAAATGGGCAAGAGACATCCTAATTTTTCTGGGTGAAAAAGGTACAGAAGTGAAACATGCCCTTCAAATACCTCATCCCTTCCTCACACACAAATCCTGAAATCACAGTGATTCCACAATGATCCCACAGTCACCATCAGCTGCCTTTCCCCCATGGCAGAGCCACTACTGACCTCCTGGACATCCCAGTGCTGGTTGCTGCTGTCTGTCTCCTTCGTACAGTTTTGAGGGATAACCTTCCCACGTCTGACATCAAAGCAAAGCAGCGGAGCAGAACCAAGCCGGATTTCCTTCACGCTGTTATATTCAAAGTGCTGGAAAAGGGAGGGTTTGTTTGAAAAGTGACGGATGGACATCCCAGTTCATTTTTAAATGCTAATTCTAAAGACAATTTCCTGTACATGTTTGTTAAGATGCAACCCAAACATGAGTGACAGAGACCCAACAGCCTTGACCCTACAAAGCAGTCCTCCCTGCTAGCTAATTCTGGCATAACTATTTACCTAAAAAAGGGCTTTGTGAACTATGATTATGTATAACGTAAACCCACCCTGCCATAAAATTTTCCAGTTAAATAAATATTTGAACAGAAGGGTGTTTCTCACAGTGTCTTCACACACTGCAGTTTGAAATGTGCCTGCAGCTTATCCTGAGCTCAGGGTGAGCAGCAAAACTCGCTTGGGACTTGGGAGTAAATATCTGCAGCCAGTCTGTATTGGTTTGGCTTCTCTTATTGCATGAATTTGCTAGACTAATGCTAGATTGGGAGTCTACATTAATTTACCTCCTGCCTTAGACTGCAGTTTAGGCATTAATCTTCAGATTGAGTCACTAATGGGGAAACTCATCCCCAATATTCTGGAACTGTTACATATTTTTTGCTCACAGGCTTTCTGTTCCCCAGACACTACCAAATATACTAAACAAATGAGCACTTAATGATGTCTTCTGGAGCAAAGTGTGGGTATCTGCCTCAGTGACAGGTGGGACATTGGCATTTTTCAAGTGGCACTCCGCTGTAGAAGAGTGGGCATCGTTGCCTTAGCACGTGCCTAATTTTGAACACGCCAGTATTTCCACTAGTGTCAACCCAGCCACTCACATGTTGGAGTGCCTGTCTTCTGCATGGCTGCCTAGATCTGACACAGTGCCGATGTACTCAAAGTATGCATTACCTGGGTGAGGCTGTCACTGCAAGGGGAGAGTTCAATAGACCCTTCTGCAGTGGCTCTTCCAGGTCTGTAATCTGCACAGAAGCCAACACCAGTACTGTAAAGCTGTAAGTAAAGGTTATACTGAAATAAATCACAATTGGATACAAACAAAATATCCTTCAGCTAACAGTTTTGTCATTGTATCCCTTTATGAGATATGATTTTGTTCATAAATCAGGCACTATATTTTTTCTTTCAGACTTGATCTTGCATATTGGTCTTGCAAACTGATGCTATATAAAAGGCAGAGTTTCACCAAGGGTCAGTGTTACCCATTGAGTTTTGTTTAAATTAGAGATCCACTTCTGGGTTTAACTATTATGATAATTAAAAGAAAGCTATCAAAATTTTTATGCTGGTGGAAAATTGCACTTCAACTGGACACTGTAGTCAGAAAAAACACAAGATATTCCAGAAGAAAAGAAACATGTGACAATTCCTGTGATCCACACTCAGTTCTTACACTTTCTTAAGTTACTTTGAAAATAAAGAGCAGATAAAATAGTAAAACGATACAGTAAAATCTGGCTACAGATAGCAGAGTGCGAATTAATTGGTAGACCTTGTTGCCTTGTTGGGGGAAACTCCCTTCCAGTAAGGCTGCTGGGAATAAATTCATATTTAATGAATTATAATTATCAACTCTGTGTTTAAAAAAACCTCCAGACATTAAGAATATTTTGTCCTGTACACAGTCAGCCAGGGAACTGCTGTTACTATCACTTGTCCTTGGGGAAGGGCAGGACTGAAGAAATGCTTTTTTCTCTTTGTGCACGTGGGTCAGCACAGAGATATCTCAGCTACTGTTGGTGTTGCCATCTGCATGAGGCAACACAGTTCTTTTCCTTTACTAATGGCACCTGAAGAACCTAAGGTTAGGATCCTCTGAGCTGTGACACTGAACTGAGTCAGACACTCTGGGTTCAGTTCCCGGCTGGTTTTCAACATTTATGTGAGAATTTGGGCCAGTTCTTTGTCTCTTTTTCTTTCTCCCCCCACCCTGGCTGCATTGCCTGTTTGGACCAAGTACTCAGGACATGGAAGTGACACTGAACAATGCAAAAAAAAAGATCATTCCTTATAGTGTGTTTTTTCTTACCTTGCCAGAGAATCTTGGTGTGTCTCCAAGTTGGGAGAGTTCAGGGTACACATTTGATACAAACCACTGGAAATTTCTACAGCCCAGTCTCTTCTGTAGCTGAAGGCGCTCAGTGCAGTCTGGCTTCTCTGCCTTTATGGGGAAAGGGAGAAAGCATAAGGGCAACAAGCGTACTAGTGTATTTGTGTTAGAGATGCTAGGAGTGGAAATGACTTCACAGGAATTATTTCTACCACCTTTTCTATCCTGAATATTATAATTATTGATATGTATCTCTTATGAGTATGCAAAGGCGGAGGTTCAGCTATAGCCTTCCTCAAAATTTGTGCTAAAACAGACAAAGTCTGGTATTATGACAGCAGTGTTTCGGAAGCAGCATACATTGTGAAAATAAGTATTTCCTCTAAAAATGATTATTATACTGCAAGATAAGTCAGTCTTTGTCGTATTTTTATTTTAAAAAGTCAGGACCAAGTTGGATACTTGTTGCACTGAAATTCAGTGGGATTGTATTAGATTGCCGTTTAGCAGCCCAGTTACTGTCAGTCCTCTATGATCAGAGGGAATACGTGATGACAGAATTTAGCCCAAAATATAGTCTATTACCTATTATCTATTATCTGACAGTTACTAAATCTAATGAACAAAGGTGTTTTACAGCTATAAATGCATAAAACTTTTCCTATGATTTCTCTGTTTTCTTGAATTATAAAGACACAATATCAACTTTCAACTTTCCTGGTAGCAACTCTGTTATGAAAAAAGACAAATGCCTTCAACCCTTGGTGCAGCTACAGGCATCTGCACTGCAAAGGACTGACAGTCTGAATATTTGAGGGTATTTAGCACTAATGATGACTAACAGGGTTCTCAACACCTCTAAGCACTTCCGTGTCTAATTCTTCAGTTTCAAAACCACACAAAACACTTTTCTAAATCTCTCAGTGCCCAAATATTAAAAACATCTAACAACCCTTAAAACTCTCCTCTCTCTTGCCAGCAGTAGATCTCCCCCTTCATGTTTCTACTTTTTAAAAATGCAGTTTGGGATGAGATTCCAGGAAACTGGTCTGGATTTCTTCGTCAAAAATTAAGATTGGCAACATAAGCAGAGAATTGCCTGTAAATAACTTTTTCTCAGACCATCTATTTCTCTATATCCATAAGAAAGAAAGAAAAGGACTTTGCAGCCTGGAAAACACTGACAAATGAAGGGCCTTGGAGATCAAAGGTTGACATATCAGTCTCTAAAGGCAGGGATCAATCATTCCATGTGGCACTGTTTGCCAGCCCTTGTAAACTCCACAGGCAAAGCTCAACAGTTGCAGTATGTTAAAGAGAACCTCAGACTTCAGTGTCAGTCTTAGATTCAATAACCATAACAACAAAGTTTAGCAATTCTGCACCACACAAACCTGTCCTCTAGAGGTTTTCCTGGAAAGGGGGAAGAGAGAATTAAAATGCTTCCCCTAAAAAGAGACGTTTCTCATGAGAGTCTGCTTTGGCTGAAGAAGGCAATGGCAGTAAATCTCATTTTGTCACACTAGTTACAGTCTGCATCTGATATCAAATAAATGGTGTAAATAATGTAAAGAAAGTCGTTGTCCCTGTAAACCAACCTTAAAGGAAACTGCTTGTAAATTAAATATGCAAACCACCCAAGACGAGGAGCAAAAGAGGTGGTGGCTGAAGTAGAAGAGAGCTGGGAAGGGCCTCATTCATCTGTTTAATGCTCACACCGTGGGCATCCTATGCAAGACGTGATTCAGACCATAAACCAAGAAGGGTATAAAGCCACCTAAATGGGGGTCACTGGTTGTTTTCTGCCATGAGCAGTGGTGGTGGGGACGGCTCACAGAGAATTCGATAGTGGCCCATAGGTGGCTCTGCTCACCCTCTCAGCGCCATAAATCCCCCCAGGGCCCTTTGCAGCTGAGTGGCAATAATGTCCTTGCTTGCTTGTGCCTTTTGAATAACATCCCGCTGCACTGACAGGCTGAAAACATCGGCTGTGAAAGAAAGGAACACACAGAAAGGGCCATTTATGTTACGGTATGCTGCACACAGAGATCATTAAATTGATCATTTGAGGGAGCATCATATTCAGAAGGACTGGAACTATTCTGGCTAGAATAAACTCAGGCAAAAGGTCATGCTGCTTATAGCTAGCAAATTGTATCATTGGTGACTGTACTTTTTAGTAGAGAAAATTGCTTCTGAGCTGACAAGGAAAACCTCCAGGGAATTATTAAATTATTTAAAAACCTCACTGCCCATTTTAAAAGGCTTGGTCTAGTGGCTATAACCCTTTGTGAGTCAATTGACAGGCTCCTGGCCAGTGGAGTTCAAACCTGTAACACAGACAAGCAGGTAGGATCTTTTAAAATGATGTGAAAATAGAGTAAAAAGGGAAACACAAGAGTCTCAGACTCTACAATTAGCAGGCTGACTGGAGAGAGAGGCAGATCCACTGGTGGAACATACGAAGGTCAGACTAGGTGACAAGAGAGAAGTCATACCAATATACAGCCCTCTTCCTCTCCCCACCATAAT
The DNA here is from genome assembly GCF_000691975.1 of Corvus brachyrhynchos. NCBI lineage: Eukaryota > Metazoa > Chordata > Aves > Passeriformes > Corvidae > Corvus > Corvus brachyrhynchos. Next base: position 6,214,030 of record NW_008237681.1, read on the forward strand.
GCAGCTCCTGCTGGATTTGGCTTTCTTGGGTGATGGCCAGCCCTGAATGACTGAGGCGTGCAGGACTGAGGCATTACTGGAGCCAATGGTGCTCACCAGTGCGGATGAGCTCATTAAAGCCATCAGAACTGGTGGCAGCCTGGGCCGTAGCGATCGAGCCCTTGTTGAGTTTGTGATCTCAAGGAGTGTGAGCCTGGTGAGGAGCAAAGTCAAGACCCTGAACTTTGCAAGAGCAAACTTCCAGCTGTTTAAGGAGCTGGTGAAGGAGATCCCCTGGGAAACTGTCCTTAAGGGCAGACGTGCTGACCAGAGCTGGCAGCTCTTTAGAGCTACTTTTCTTACAGTGCAAGAACTCTCTATCCCAGTGTGTAGGAAATTGAGCAAGGCAGGCCAGAAACTGGCATGGCTGAGCAAGGATCTGCTCCTCAAACTGACGAGTAAGAAAGAAATGCACAGACAGTGAAAGCAGGGACAGGTGACCTGAGCAAAGTACAGGGATATGGTTCGAATGTGTAGGGATAGGGTCAGGAAAGCCAAGGCAAAGCTGGAACAGGACTTAGCAAGGGACATGAAGAATCACAAGAAGGGATTCTATAAGTACATAGCTCAGAAAAGAAAGGACAAGGAGAGTGTACCCCCACTCCCCACCAATGACCAAGAGTGAACTGGTGGTGACTGATATGGAGAAGGCTGAGGTACTCAATCAGTTGTATTCCTCAGTCTTTGCTGGCAGTCAGGCTCTCTGTTCTCTCAAGACCCTGATCCTCTGAGTGAGTGGGGAGGGGGAATGAAGTCACTCCCTCTATAAGGATCTTCCCTTACAGGAAGCTGGGGATCACATGATGAAACTGAATAGAAGTGAAGGCTTCAGGGAGAATTTAGAGCAGCCTTCCAGTACCTAAAGGGGGCCTATAAAAAGGAGTAGTGGTTTTAAACTGAAAGAGAGCGGGTCTAGATTAGTTATTAGGAAGAAATTCTTTACTCAGAGGGTGATAAGGCACTGGAACAGGTTGCCCAGAGAAGCTGTGGATGCCCCATCCCTGGAAGTGTTCCCAGGCTGGATGGGGTCCTGACAACCTGATCTACTGAATGGCATCCTTGACCATGGCAGGGGAGTTGGAATTAGATGATCTTTAAGGTCCCTTCCAACCCAAACCATTCCCTGATTCCGTGATTCTATGAAATGCAGGAGTAAATATGAATGAGAAACTTTGCAGAGCACCTACCCATGCTCTGCCTAAATGCTTTTAGTCAATCTTTTTCTCCTTAAAAGCGCAGCATTGGTAAATGAACAGGAAGATGAATGATACACTTTCATTCAAAACTGCTCACAAGGTTGTCCACTGCTTTGTAGGAAGGATATGATTACAAGAAAAGGTACTGGAGCCAGAGAATTCCTGAGAACTGCAGCAACATTATTAACAACATTAACTACACCAACAACATTCCCCACAGCTGCAAGACTCCCAATAAACAAACATCCACTGGTTTGTAATACAAGGAATATACAGTTCTTGACCACCCCTGTACTGTACAGTGGCTTAAAAAACAAGTGTGGCTGTTCTGTAGTTACTGGATTGTGTGTAACCTGCAGATGGTTCAAGTGTAGTTGCATGCCAGGACTACACCACACACCTGCCTGCAAGCCTGTCCTAGCTTACAGGTGGCTGGGAATCCAAATTCCTGGAGGAATGTCTAATCAGATGTCTGTGCAATGCTTCTAATGAAAACATAACTTGTAAATAGGGGTGTGTTGATATCTGACTTTCTCAGTTCAGTTACTTCTGGATATGTCAGTTCAGGAAAAAACCACACCTTTATTGTCGCTAGACCACTCAGATATGTTCCCTTCCAGTAGGAGAGACACTACAATTTGCCACATGCCTGTGACTAATACTGAATACTCTCAGGAGCCATATGAGGAATTCCTTCAGTAACAAAAATGACGCTCTAGGAGGGTCCTTTGAGCACACAGTGCTGCAAGCTCCCACTTCAGATGCACCACAACCCTCTATGTACTATCAGTGAAGAAGCAAACCACAGATTGTTGGGGAAGCTGAAGAAGGAGTCATTTGGAGAAGAGGTTACACTCCACAAAATTTGATAACTTCTGCACAAGGCTGAACTTAGGCGCAAGCTTCTCCCTCTCCTTCCTGATCTGACAGCTTTTTCATTGGAAGGTTTAATAAAAAGACTATCCCCTGCACCTGACTGCATAGAGACACCCCCATTCCTATTCCATTCCCTTCACCTATCTCAACACAAACCTCAGAAACCTCTACAGATGTCTTTACCTTGCTGATTAAGAAAGCCACTGTGTCATGCTTGTAGAAGTTCTCTTTAAATGAGCCCAGCCAGGTCTCTGCTATTCGGATTTTGTTCCTCACAATGGCCTCTTCATAGGAGAAAGCACGGGGGAAGTGATTTCGATAGACGTGCCCCACTCGGGAGCATGGGATAATTTCTACAGAGCCACCACAGAGCCAGGTCTGAAACACAGGTGAAAGCACAAAAAGAGATTACCTTATTTAGATTACTTTTATCTGAAATGGAGAAGCTCCTTTACTCTAGACTCTGCCTCAGGAAATCCTGGAAAGAGCAGGAGCATTATTATATGCTTCTTCATACATTGCTCCCCACACTCACAGAGAAGATACTTGGCACCCAGACCTCTGATTTGACCCAGTATGGCTATTTATATGCTTTTATGTTTTTCTTTGCACAAACAGTACAGAGTAGTGAACAGATCTGGGTGCACACCTTCTCTTGTCTGCGACATTAAAGACACTATGCCCTTTGTGCCTGCAAATTTCATTGGTTTTTAGTATCAGTTACTCTTTGTATTCAGGAAAAATCAATGCAGAGGATTTAATATAAATGATTTTCTATTAAAACTACAGGTTGGCAAAGAAATAAAGCTACTCTCCCTTTGGTGTATGTTAACATGCCAGAATAGAAGAGGCAGCTTTCAGAGGGTGCCAAAAGCAATGACTCAGGCCTCAGGCAGATAGTGATAGCCAGCAAAGCTTCCTTCTCCTGACATAATGCTCCTAACTCACAGCAGCTGCATGTTCTTGTATAGTCCTAACAGGCTGTGGAGCATGGGGATAGATTTCTGCAGGGAAGGTTGTAGTCTCCATAACCCAACATGTTCTGTACTTTTTTTACAAATATCTTCTTGCCTTTCACTCAGGTTCCTTAACATTGCAATAGTTATCACAGCTTGATGATTTAATTAAGATCCTTACCCTAATAGATAGTTCCAGGTTTTCTGCTCCCCACATGGTCATGTCAGAATCATAAGCTCCAGTATTTTGGAAGTAATGTCGATCCATGGCCACCACTGCACCAGCTACCGCAGGACTCCTGGGTAGCAAAGTTTGGAAGTGAACACCTTGAGTTTTGGATAAGGGTTTACGCAAAGCATGAAAATTCCACCATTTCCATATTAATTCCAAAATTATTGAATACTGCTCCATATATGCTTGGATTAATTGATTATCTAACCAAAATAAAGAACAACTGGAGCGTTATTCTAGGATTTGCTTGGGGAAGGGAGCTAAGAGCTGAATTATCAAATAAGACTCAGAACAGTGGGGAACATTGCACACACGTACATCCAAAACAAGAGACAAAGAGATAATGATTAAGACATCGCTTTTCTAGTTGTGTCGATGTGTGGAAAGTATTTGTCACATTGAAAGCATGACTCCAATCTAGTTAGAATGATTACTAAAGGCCAAAACAAACAGCACAAACAAAAAAGCTCCCTTCAGAATTATTAACTGAGCATGTGCAAGTAAACCACACCTCTCTCCTGTTAGCTGGAAGATGACACAGGATGACCCAAACTGTACAGTTTTGCTGCTGAGCTCAGCAAGGCACATTGTCTGATGGACTGTTACCTGATAGGGCTGATGGGAGACTGTCGTACCTTCTCTTCATGCTCTGGCACTGCTTCCCAATGAAAATCTAATTTCCAGTCAAAAACACCTCGATGCAGGCCCACAGAGTGATAGTATTGAAAAGTCTTCCAGTCTATGACATCTATGACAGGGGAAACGACACTGTTTCTGAAAAAGACAATACAATTTATTTCCAAAACCAAAGCATAAATTAAGTTCATTACTCTGTTAGTAAACATTAGCTCTCCTCTTTAACACTGTCAAGCACAAGCACTCCTCTAAATGCTGAGTGCCCTTAGTTTCTTTTTTAGGAGCTCAGGTGCTCAGCACATGGGAATACTGAGCATGCAGTGAGGAATTTACAGATCAATAATTTACTGATACCCTGTACCTTGAATTGTTATTTAAAGCTATCCAGGATTTTGTTCTGAGTTAACCATCAGAATTCTTACAAAGCTATTTCACATGGAGGCCCCAATCTCTGGTGCTACAGGCTCTGCATGGATGCAAAGTTTATAGCAGAAGATGGTTTTGGTCTCACACACTTTACCATCCTTTGATTTTCCTGTAGATATTGGACACACTTAATGAGTTTGTCACTTCAGGCCAATGAAGAGTGCACGTATTCTTAGTTTGTTCTGATGGCTGCTTTGAAAAAACATTTATTATTGGGTTCATAAGCCAGTGTCTGTATTTTATCGCAATCTTAGAATGCTCTTGCAAATGCACTGTCAGAGTGTGGAATCTACCTTTAAGAGCAAGAACAGGGCCATTACATGGTAAGTGGCAATCCTTGAATTCATTTCTAACCTCAGTTAAATTTGGATTAGTCTGAGAAGAGGTACTAGACATTTCCCTATGGCAAAGAAGTCACAGTATTTCGGAGTGTACTTGCACATCATCTTGGAATTAACTGGTAGTTCAGAACAGTCTTCAGTGTTCCTTGTTTTCAGGTCAAAGATATATCACATTTGGAAATTTTCAGAGTATAAATGAAATGGTATGAAGGACTGCAGGGAAAAAGTGTTGAAGAATAATATTATCCATTTCTTCTCTGTTATGCTAAAAGGATAGTCTCTGGTCTCAGTGCAAAGACTTGTCTACAGACAAAAGTTCCTCTGGAGAAAAATCAGTAATATTTAAGAGGGATTAAAGTACACTGGAAAAATTATTCTTGTTCTAGAGTAGGAATATCCATGTAGGAAATTATTCTGGTGTAGTTATTTCCCTAGGAAATAATTTCCTGTTAAAAAAGAGAGAAAAATGAAATGGTCAATTTGGGGGAAAAATGTAGATGTTTTTATCTCCTCTTTTAAGACATATATGTTGGTCAGAAATCACAAGGAGATAAATTCATTTGAAACATAATACTGTCGGTGAAGAAAGGACATCTCAGAAGTCTCCAGTGCAGTGAGACATTTGTACTTTTCCACGGCAGAGGCCAGAACCAGCTGAGGAAGATGGTAGCTCTGAGTGATGTTAATGTAATCTTGACATATCTTCTCTGCCTCTACAATCACTAGAATAATGTTTTTTCAGTATCAGAGTGGGGGGAAACTCCCAACTTTGTTTTTTCACAGTTGACATTTCCTGTAGAGGATTTTAGAAGCCCATGGAGAAACAGACTACTGCTTGCCAGTGATTAGTACAAAGATGAACCATGCAGAGGATTGCTTTAAAATGACTCAGTTTTGTTTCCTAATAAGAGCAGATCGTCCTATGATGAGCTTAAGCCAGGAAGATTTAAAATAGAAAAGTGATTTTATTTCTCTGCGCAGGTGTAAAACCATCCTTTATAATATGCAGTAATAGGCACTCTTAGAAACAAGCATCTGGTTTATAAACAGGTGAGAAAATTTTATGGTCACATGCAGCATTTGTAGGCACATACGTTAAGGCAGTGAGTTCCTGGCATCCTGTCACAGGACTCAAGAAGAAAGGGAAAGAAGTGATACTAAAAATAATACAGCTGATATCCTTCCCTGATTCTCCTAATGATGTCCCTGTGATACAGTTTTGTACCCATGACAGGAGAAACAACCCAGCTCTCAAGCCAGCAGGGGCCTTTCTAATGAAAGCTTTACTCACTAATGTCATAGGTTAGCAAGCATAGTCCCGGAAGGGATGTCCTTGCTAAGGGGTGCTTAGAGTTTCCTCTGGGAACTGATAGAACCTATCAGCTGGCCAGTTTGAATATGGACAATTCTCTAAGCCACTTAAAGTTGTGATCACCTCTGTGATCCACATTTAAGAATAGGCAAACTCCCCCTCCAAGCTCTCTCTCGTTTCCGGCCCTGGGACAGGTGGCTGCAGGGCCCGAGCAGGGCCCAGTGGGCCCGGCCAGGCCCTGCTTGGGCCGGTCCGGGCC
>NW_008237681.1:6221191-6233927 GCF_000691975.1 Corvus brachyrhynchos
AGTGGTAAACAGACTGAACATCTTAAGGGTTGTCTTTTCACATTGTCAGTGGGAGAAGGGAGGAAGGTGGGGGGAGGAGAAGAGTTCTGAAGGTGTGGTATGATTTTTTTTTCCTTCTTTTAGGTCTGTTAATAAACTTCTTTATATTCTTTCAAGTTTGGTGCCTGCTCTGCATTTCTCCTAATTCTTATCTCACAGAAGATAAACAGTAATGAGTATTTTAGACCAAACCACTACAACTAACAGCCTGCAAAGGAAACTACCTGCTTCTAAAAGTTACTAAGGGTAGTGTCCTTCTGGACTTACACAAACAGGCATTTCTTTTCTTTGATATGCTGGGAAAAATCCATCTAACAAGTTAAATGGATTTTGAATGACTAAACTTCAAAAATGAAAAGTTACTGTAACAGTAATTTCTAGAACCTGCTGCATTCTCCAGTGTACGAGTATCTGACAAGTGCCTGCTTGGGAGTGTGGATGCAGTTGCATAGTTCCCACCTCAGTTTGCTGCTGTTTGCTGAAACCCATACTACTGGTTCATCCATTCTCATTCAGACAGCACTGAGGACTTAATGACTGCAGGGTAGTTTATTTTACGACTTCAGAGTCAAGAGGGAAGTATCAGGAGGGCATATTTGAGCAGAAGCCAGAAGCAATGTAGACTAAACCACTGAAAAAACCTTGACCATGCAGATTAGACCACTTGAATTGATCCTGGATAGTTCAGACAGAGACAGTGCAAACACAGACACACACAGATATATTCTGGATCAGATGATCCAAACATTTCAGACTCTCCTACATTTTCACATCATTGCAGCCATTTAAAACCTGCCTTTTTTTTTGGAATCCACCTGAAATTTGTTGCTGCTATAAGACTCCAAACTCCAATGGTCCTTCTGGCATCAGTGCAATTGCTCACAAGAATAGGCACCACAGTAGTAGTTCTAGTGTTTGGGCATTGATTCTTCAAGATTCCAATTCAAGAAATATACCAGTAAGGACATAATGGATTCTGATAGCTTGGACACCAAGGAATTATCCAGACTATCTGCAAATCATGACATAGAAAATCACAGTGCTTAAGACAGCTGAAAATAACTCGCATGGTAGGTCACGTTCTATCCTGGCTAAATTCAACCATAAACCAGAACAAACTAAAATCTGATCTCCTTCCCCACAAAATTATACAGCAAAACCTGATAACTGTGTTTTAGAGCTAGTTACCCAGTAGCTTTTTCAGAATGCCAAGATTAACAGTTTTCAAGAGTATGTCTGTAAGAGTAATACTAGACCTTCACCTAGTGTAAGTGTAGTATAGTCACAATGTAGCTCTGCTGAAACCAATAGAAACACACCTTCTTAAAACTAGGTATTGGGAGTGTCTTTCTGATCTGAAATAGAGGAATTTAGTAACTTGATGTTGTATGAAAATTGGTCAATATTCAATTTTAATCCTAATCAAGTATTGCTTTACCCATGTTTTGGTTAGTATGATTTAAAAAACTAAAATAGCTGTTTTCTGCATATTTAGTGATGGTTTGATATTAGCATTGTTCTAAATGCAAATTTGCAGTAGATGGTAATTGGAAGATGTTCTTAGCTATTCTTGTTTTTAACTGGGTAACTGGCAGACAGCAGCTTCTCGGCACTTTGAAATGAAACACACACAGACAAACTACTTCTAATTTTACTCTGTGGAGTCTGAGGAAAGGGAGAAACAGGAAATTCAAATACAACTAGCAGCAAGGCTTTGAACTGTTTGACTAATCTGTAAATATTTCAAATGTTTGGAACTCACTCAAACTACAAAAGGTCACAATTCCATGAACAAGAGCAACCCAAACAAGAACGATTTCCTGGTTTGGGATTTCTTGACCAAATACAATTGCAAATGAAATGTCTTCCCATGACCCATTACAGTCAGCATGGACATTATGTTCTTTTCTAATTTTAAACTAAGTAACATGGGGAGAGGAAGATTTAATTAATGTATCTGTTTTGAAGTTTTGGATACACTTTTTTTGAAAGTGCTTCTGTATTGATTTATACTTTCTTTTGCTGGGAAGGGAACAGATTTTAACCAGTTTAAATCCTCCTTTAAATAAGGAGGAAAAAAACCAAACCAAAACCCCAAACATTAAAATTATGTATATTCCTCAACCTATTTCAGGGTGCATCACAGCTTGCAAAAATTAAGTAGCTAAGAAATCCAGGCAGTACAGGTTCTCTGTTTCTGCACACGGTCAAAACTTCAGTGAGTAACTGAGGACCCAAGCTGGTTCCACAAGATGCTGCATTTCCACTGAGAGCACCTTGCTGGCTAACTGAAGTCTTAGAAATACAGGCCACTTGAAATTAGATAGGGTTAATAAGAAGATAAAATGCAGCGACAGGGAATGGCAAAGCTAAGTTATAAAGGATTACTTAAATACTGCCTTACAGACCAACTCCAGACTAACTTAGGGCATAGAAATAGTTTACTTGAATGGATGGACTATTCATATGCTAAGCACTAAGCAAATCTCTGCAAAGCAGAGTGCTAACAGAATGCTTTGGGAATGCTTTATTAAAAAAAATTTTTTTTGAACCTGCCTTTTTTGCTAAAATATTAGAATTTGTATGTAGAGCAGTAAAATCTGTAGAGGTAACCAACACCTTTTAATCCTGGACACAGAGGGCACTGAGCCATGAATTATGCCTAAATCTTCATTGCTCCTGTGTTTAGCAGTAATATTTGCCTTTGGCTTTAGACTCTCATCTTTATTTTCTTTAGCTCAACTTTTTTAAAATAGGTCACCTTCTGATCCTGATCAACTGTGAAAGATTGTAAAGAGATGGCTTATCTTCCCATAACCTACCATTAAATGCAGAACATTTACTGAATTTGAAATGAGTGTTATTGACAAATGGGGGGTATAAAAGGATTGAGCAAACACAGAAATCCCAGGAAGCAGGCTGTTACATGTGAAATGTATGGAAGGCTTTCAAAACAGGGAGAGCAGCCTGGAATTGCACGTGGGCTCTGAATGGATAACATCATGCTTTCTCAAGCCTGTGAGAAGCTAGAAAACAGATGGCTTATGTATTTGGTAGCTCAAAAAGCTGGGATATGGGCCACTGAAAAGTGGGGAATCAGAATAAAAGAGATGAAGAAGCTGTTCATGTTTAATGCAAAATATTTCCCTTCTCTCTTGGGTATTACCATAAAATCAGAACCACACAGAAAAATTTCTGGACAGCAGAACTCTTTCTATACCTGTATCTATAAGCAGAGGCTTCCATTTGTTCCTGATGGGAGCACACAGATGATGAAACACCTTTCCACTGCTATGCTAATTTCTTATTCTGTTTATCAGCATTTTCATTAAAGATGAGTGACCTTAAATCACAGGGCTAAGTAGAGACACTTTGAATTTTAGAAACCAGAGAATCTTTTTTAGATAATATCACAGGCTTCTGTTTCCTAATCTGATCTTTGAACTGTGGTATAGGGAGTGCTCCAGCACAGAGGGAAACAGCTCTTGCAATAAGGAGCAGGGGAAAGGTCCTAAGGGCCAGCTACCCCTTTACAAACCACCCCTCTGTCCATAGTTATGGTGCTCAGGCCTCTTCTAGAGGTGGAATTCCTTGTCAAGGATATAATCAAGGTTCATTTTGCTTTCATGCAGTATTTTCAGGAAATATGTTTTGGATTTTTTTTTTTTTAATCACCCTGCTTCAGCACAGTGACCACTGTTTTTAGATCAAAGGAGTCACATTTTTTAAGGCTTCATGGCACAGTTCGTTATATGCCCCCTCTGCCTTTCACTGCCTTTGGACAGAATACAAAATAGCAGCTCTGCACTCTCCTGGAAACGGCAAACCCTTCCAAAGATGACCATAATAATGGCAGAGCTGCATTGTTATCCACCATGCTACTCACCTGGAATTGGCCTGGAACACAAACAGGTGTCAAATGAAATGATCTGTGGGGCATCTCAAGTAGTTTGCTAATATTGTCCAGGTACCTACGGTATTCATCCTTGAATAATCAAAATGTCAAGGAATGCTTTAGAAACCACTGAACCATTCTCTAGGCAACATACTAAGCTGATGCACTGCTTTGTTAGGCATGGTTCACAGAACTAGTCCCAATCAAGGTGCTCAAAAGTGCATATCCAATGATTTTAGAATGACTTAATACTTTTTTTCAGAAAAATAAATTTGATTGGGTTAGTGAATAAAGCCATCATGTCGGGAGATGAAATGTCACTACCTAGAACAAGTCAAATATCTGACAAGTATTTTTGTATAAGTATTTTTATACCTGTAAAACTGGGATAATTTTTCTTGTATTTATCCTACAGTCTACTAAAAACTGGGAGTGTCTCTCTTGTTGTATGTCCAACTCACAGTGAGATCTCAGTCTGAGCAAGGATTTCTCAGCATCACTGAAAAACAGGTCACAATAATAGTGACACACTCTGATCAGGAGTCTAGAAAATTAGGCTTAATCACAAATTTCAAAGTTAAAACCACTCTCCAGCTTTCTTAAGCCCCTGCAAATGTTTGAGCTTTGCAAGGCTGCATTTGTCCTTGCCAGCAAACAACTCACTCACTCCAGGTGATAAAGTGATTTCCCATCCTGTCTCTTCAAAAAAAGTGCATGAGTTACAGCTTGATTGGTACACTAAAAAGAGGAAAGATGGATATTTCACCAGTCACTCTCAGCTTCTTTTCTCTGTGCTTTCCTCACTTGGGTAGTATTAGGGAGTGCACACGATTCAATTTAACAGCTCTTCAACTGCTAAATGAAGCCAAGTTGACTATGCTAATGCTTTACATTTCCATGGTGATCTCCAGGCAAGCATTACAAGCAATTTATGAAAAATCATGAATTAACTTCCTTATCAGGTCAGTGTTATTTTCACCATTCTTCAGCTGCAGAAAGAGGGACAGTAAGAGAAAGTGATTGCCAGGTGCCTTAGACTTTTTCTTCCCTATAGCAATGGAGGATGGCACAGGTTCCCCTCATTAGCAGTGACAAAGCTTCCAGGGTCAGACACAGTGACTGATACAACATACAAAAAGAGATGGCTTAGCCTATACTATTATCCAATCAGCTTTCCACCTTTGCTTCATTAATCCAATTAGACATTAGTTAATTCACTGTTAAATTCTGCTCTCCTGGAGGAATGAATGAGCATATGGGCCCTATAGGGGAAGAGAATTCCTTTCTCACCCCTGGTGACAGTGTTACAGAATCTCTGAATGATAGCAGACTGGGAAGCTTTGCATTCCCTCAGCAGGGATCATTTTTGGCAGTGAGTTTTTGACACTAGTGGAGTGGTGGGGGTCCTAACTTCTCTTTTGCTGTTGTAATTCTCCCTTCACTATAGCTCTCCTCTGAGACTTTTTGTAGCTCTTTTAATTTCAGCAATTTCAACACACTTGAATAAGGACTGGCCAATTGATACACACAGTAGTTTTGCTTCAACATCAAAAACAAGACTATAGTTCAAGGCAGAAGAATCATGAAGTATATTCATACTAAACCATCTAACTAGTCAGCAAACAAAAACCAATCTGCTTTTCCAAGGAGGACCTTTTTGAAAAGAATATTCCTGACATTTTAGGGCAGCATTACTCTTGCTTTTAGTATTCTTAATGTTTTCATTCAAATGATGTAATAATTTCTAAAAGGTCACATTAATTCTCTTATAAGCAAACATAATAAGCCATAAAAGCAGCTTCTTCCAGTGCCTGGGAACAGCCTTTGAAGGTGTTCAGTGTGACTATTTAACAGTCTAGTAAGAGTTTAAAGATTTTTTTTTTTATTTTATCCACTCTAGCAATTAATTTTTTCCCAAGTGACAAATTAATGTACAAATTTTTCTTTCAGAAAAGTCCCTTTAATAAAAGATTTACTGACATGTAAGCCTAGAAACATTTAAAACATAGTGGTTTTAATCTCTTCAAAGGACTGCATAGATGAGCTCAGCTGTACATTAGAGAGCAGGCCCAAGAACCACCCTAAATATGAAATACTCAGAAATATGAATCTCTACCTTACTCTGTCACTTTGCGGTCAGTGAAAGTACCTGTGATTAGCTGGAACTGTCTAGGCTGCCCAGGAAGTCTGGGCTTTTTCTGTGGAGTATAAATGGTGGCCAAAAGGTAATGTTGGTACACAGCCAAACTGGTTTGGGAGGACAAAGCCTTTTATTCTTGGCTTCATCACTGAGACGGCTAAAAAGTAAAAACAATGGAGCCTTGCAGCAGTTTTCTCTGGTGGATGTTTGCTGATTAACAAACAAGTTGAGACTGAAACCTTTTTAATTCAGACCACCAGGAAGACTTCTTAAAGATATACTGGAAACAAATTTTGAAATTTACCCTGGGTGTAAAGTGAGCATTATCAGCTGTGAGACCTATCCTGCTTCCCACATATGAGAGTGATGCATATCGTGACAAGGTAGAAAATAAAATGAATGTGACCAGAAGCAAGAAGGTAACCAAGGAAGGATTAAAAAACTACCCAACACTTTCCAAGTACACCCCTTTCAGCTGAAATTAGCACATCCAGGGATATTTACCGGTTGCTGGAGAGCCTGGCCAGGAGGGGTTCCAGCCAGCCCTTCTGACACTCGCAGTGCGAATCCATGAAGATAAGCACATCACCGGTGGCCCGTGCAGCTCCTAGCATCCGACCTCGGATGACTCCAAGCCTCTTGTTGCTTCGGATGAGCTTCACACCATCCAGCTTAGAGATGTATTCACTCAGAGCTGACTTCAGGGGCCCTGTCAGAAACAGAACAGTCACTGAAATGTTTTAGTTTTGATTCAAGCTGTTACAGAAAAGAAACAGGTAGTAGGAGATGCTACTTCTTGCTGGTAAAATGTTTCAGGGGCATTTGTTTTAAATGGCCAACTAAGCCACATTCCAAATATTTCTACAGCAGCATAATGTCAAAGAGAAGTAGAGACTAATGGAAACTGAAATTCACAAGGTATGAAGCTATTCCTGTGGGAATCTTAATAGCCTCCTCTCCTGTTTTCAGCAAAAGGTGGATGCTCTCATCATCTCATAAAATACACAGATCAGAGTGAGATACTACAGGTGTTTGGCTTTCCCAAGCACTTTGGATTACTTTAGCAATGTGGACTTTTCCACTCTATACTTCAGCCAAAAAAGTCTGGAAATTATGACAGCAGATCTGGTCCAGTGGGAATCCTAAGATTTGCACACTGTGATCTTATTTTAAAGTAAGAAAGTTCAGAGTGGTTGTAAATGATGAGGGGGGAAATGAAACATATTTCAAAGTTGAAAGGCTACGCTGAATTCTAGGAATGGAGAGTGACACCTGGTAGCCAGCTCCAGGCTCTGCTTAGCTCGCTTCCTGAGACTCCTCTTTGCCTTCTACTCTCCTCACACACTTCCTGAAGGGGGACAGTTTCTTCCCCGAAGTTTTAGAAAAAAGAATTCACATACAGAGAAATGGGAGCTACCTTGCTGGCTGAGATCGTCGACTAGGATGATATCCTTGAGGAAGGCCTTTGGGGCTGTATCCATAATGCTGTGCACAGTTCTCAGCAGAGTAGACCAGGCTTCATCATGGAAACAGATGATGACACTAGCAGTAGGCAGACTGGAGTCATATTTTTGCTGTAGGCACCTGTGTGGGACCAAATGAGGAAGACACTGGAAACATTGGTACAAATGGCTACTTTTTCCTCAGAGCAAAGTTGCAAGCAACACCTAAACCTTCAGGGGTGGAAAGCACTTTAGGACCTCAACTCACTTCTAAGAAAAGGAAGTACCAAGGTGTCCAAAACTGGAATACGAAGTGAAAATATGGGACTGGCACTATCAAAACTAAAATACAAAAAAAGGAAAGTGTTTCTGTGTTCTGGGATAGTTTCTTTTCTGCTCTGTCTGCCTCAAAAAATGGAGCTCAAACAGAAATGGTCCAGAACGCAAAGAAAACCTAAAGATAATTAGAGCAGAGTGAGGGATAAAGCAGGTCAGTCAGCCTTCACCAATGTCCACATTTTCTCAAGTAAGAGAGAAAAGGGCAAACAAATGCAGTACCATTAAGACTAACAAATAAAATAACTCATCTGCACAACAGATCAGTATACCTGTGGATTACCTGACCAAGATCCTAGTGAATGAAGCCAGCATCTCAACCCTACATGGCAAAGACATGGATCCTTACATGGGCCATGAATACGAATATAGATATATTTAAGAAAGAAAATGTATTTTCACTATAAAGTTTGTACAGGTTGATTTTCCAATGAAAACGAATCACTGCTGAATGAGGCTCCCAACTGGGAGTCATTGTGCAATCGAAACAGCAGAGAAGTCTGGAAGTGGGTGGTGTGGTGCAATGGTCAATCCAGTTGGGGAGCTTGTTCCATCGTTGTTTCTCATTGTTTTGGGCTTGGGAAACACCGGCTGCAGGGAGAGTCTGCCATCTTTTCTTTGTCTCAGGAGGCCATGTGGCACTGGGTAAGGAGAGTGCCCATCATCTTGTCTTTGTCTCAGGAATAACTGTGTATCACTGCCAAGCCACAGGAACATCCACCATCTTGTCTTTGCCTCGGGAATAACCAAGTGTCACTTATGAGTCACAGGAACATCCCCCTGCCATCTTGTCTTTGCCTCGGGAATAACCAAGTGTCACTAATGAGTCACAAGAACGTCCCTCTGCCATCTTGTCTTTGCCTCAGGAATAACCACTGTCATTGCTGAGTCCCAGGAACATCCCTCTGCCATCTTGTCTTTGCCTTGGGAATAACCACTGTCATTGCTGAGTCACAGGAACATCCCCCTGCCATCTTGTCTTTGCCTCGGTGGCCATGCAGAGCTAAGTCAAGATGGTGAACACCTTTTGTGTGCAAAGCACCTTCTCTTTTTGTATACTTTTGTTTTTAATATTGCTGCTGTCACTGTGTGTTTCTTACTCCATTGCTATTTGCTTTCAGTAAATTGTTATCTCAATCCAGGCTGTCCTTTGTCCCTCCCTCACCAGAGGGGAACAGAGGAAGTTTAATTCCCAGCTAGTGTTAAACCACCACAATAACTCAAACATTTAAACATGACAAACACTTCCCATTCACCCTCACAGAAACTGCATATGAAAAGCATCTATTCTGGCGTGAGGATGCACATTTTCCAGAAAATGCCTTCAAATGCCCATTGTAGATATGCAAAGACTGTGTCTATATATCTGCTTTGCTGACATTAGAAAGAACATTTTAAAAATCTTTTCATTTCCCAAATAACAGTCATTGAGTGTCCTAACTCATTTAATCTCCAGCAGCAAGAACTTCTTCAAAGAATTACATGATTTGCTGGATATGGCCCATTGTTGTTTCAGCATTTATGTATTGCCAAGCAAACCATAATACAGATTTTACAGTGGTTGTTAAACAATTGGCTACTCAGTAGAAACTCACGTAAGGGATATAATTTTAATATTTCTATGTTTATTAGCATTTTACTTAGTGTTTCTGTTCATGAACTGAGGCCCTATGCTGCTAGACACTATCCAGACACAAAGCTACTAATCACTTAAGAGAATCCATAGTCTGAATGATTTAATTATGAATACACATAAATGGTTACTATAGATGCACTTCTGGGAAAATAAATTTAAAATTAGCACAATTTAAATAATTTGTTATACTTTTCAATAGTTCACATCATTTTTTTTTTGCATGAACAGGCAAGTTTTCTTGATTTCTACACTGTAATTAATCTATGTTGTCCTCGGTTTACTAATTTTGCGTAATCAATAATGCTGTTGCCTCACAATTTCATATGATTGTTTCCATTTTCATCAGGATCAAGAAAAGAATACTCTCGTGACTTAGCAATGAGTATTTTCAAGCAGAAGAATCTAGAGGTAATTAAGAAAAACGAAGATCTGATGTAGTCCTTTTACTACCAGGCAGCTTCTAACCAGAAACATTCTATAGCTATTAGCACCTAGTTGCTAGTACTGTGGTTATAGCAAGAAAATAAGGCTGTTGTGAAATCTTAATTGGAAAAGAATTGAAAATAACTGTGCTTGAATACATAACCTTGGTAGCAAGTGCTTAGTTGCCATGGAGATTGGCAAAGACTTGCAATATAGATATCTAATCTTCACAAAAATGCAAAAGGGTACTGGTATACAAAAATACCTTCCCTGTAATTTGGAGCAGTTTCATAGACTGTCCATCATAAATTGGCATTTCAAAAAGTCAGGGCTGTGACTGATATGAGACGTAGTGATTTAATCTAATTTGTGAAAAACAAGGAATTGTCACATGCAGCAATGAACAGAGAGCAATTCTAACAAGGCAAAGGCATAGCTGACAGGGACTCCCACTCACCTTCAGAAAAATGTTTCATTGAGATTCAGCTCCAAACAGCACTCCAGAGGAAGCTACACTTTTGTAATGTAACTTAAAACCTCTGTAGATACCTCGTGAGTTTCTTTTGCCTGGATATGTTTGACACTCAAACCCAAGAGAGAAAAACAGACCTTTCTTTTGGGCAGCACCCCCATCATAAAAATCACAATGGCAGGCTTGATTCAGCTGTCCCAGGAGAGTGTCAGTCCCAGCTGGAGCAACTGATAGCAGCAGAAAGTACTTTGAGGGATGAAGGTACCTCAGAGGATGAGCCTCTTTTGATGTGAAGTATTTGCCATCCAATTTCAAGTGAAATTAGGGAGATTGAGTCCATGGAGGTAATTCAGTGAAACATCTCTAACTGGTTGGATTCCCTCTAATTAAATAATAATAGACATTGTAATGAACAACATGATGCAAGCCAAAGAGAGACACAGACAATCTGATTCTGGTTTGCTCTCCTTTTACACTGCTGTAAAACTGGACTGACACAGTTGCGAGCCAGGCCCCCAGAGTAAACTACACCTAAAAATCCTCATTGTGGTTTGTGTGTTGTGCCATAAAGGACAGGTCTGGCTTAGACATATACCTCTGCTGCAGGTTTATGATCTGGATTTAGATCAGCCTCAGATGCTGAGATCTGGGGTTTCAGTCTGGGCTCTGTAAGCTGTGGTGTTGAGAGCTCTTTAGGCTGTAACTAGTCAGACAGCAAAATCCATCCAAGAGCTCTGAGACCATGGCTTAAATCTTACCAAGATTAGTATTAACTAAAGCTGTCTCTTGTTGTACGGCCCTTCAGCTGCCAAAGTAAAACTGTTTTTTGGCTCACATCACAGGCAGTAAACCAGGGTAGTCATTCCTCCTTTGAACATTACATAGTTCAAAGAGTTAGTAGTGAAGCATGCCAAAAAATAACTGAAATAATATCGGCATGTCATTATTTAATGGCGTTAACCAATATAACACTGAATCTAGTCGATAAGTACAGAAAACACTGTTTCATTTCTCTTTCTTTGAGACTGTACCCTTAAATTAGAGCTGCCAGCTGTCTTTCAACATGTGAATATGAACACTAGAAAAAAAATTATTCTGTGTCTCAGTTAAAAAGTTTTCTAGTGCATCTTTCCACCATGTCCCGGGTGAAAACTACAACAGTTTTTGTTACAAGAGGCAAGACACCACCCACATACCTTTCCCCTGGGAAGAGAAGTATATTATAGAATCGGTTAGGCTGGAAAAGACCTCTGAGATCAAGTCCAATCTTTGACTGATCATCACCTTCTCGACGAGATCAGAGCACTATGTGGCATGTCGTCTTTCTTTCAGGTACAATGACTCCACACCTCCCTGGGCATTTCATTCCAATGTTTAATTGCCCCTTCTGTGAAGAAATTCCTCCTAATGTCCATCCTGAAGTTTCCCTGGGGCAGCTTGACAGTAGATACACCTCAGATCCTTTTTAAGATGTGTGATGAGAAGCCCTTCCTGGGCTGCTGGGGCAATTGGCTCTCAGTTCTCCAGACTTCAAATGTAACACCTGGGGCTTCAAATGCAACATTTTTTCACAGTGGCCTTACAGCCCGGGTGCTGACAGGTATGGTGGTGTTCACAGAACGTGTCAGATACAACAGTCTCCACCTTCCTTCCTCCCAGAAGTTTCCTTTCAATACTTGCCACAGAATCACAGGGTATTCTGAGTTGGAAGGACCCACAAGGATCATTGAGTCCAACTCCCAGCCCTGCACAGGACACCCTAATGGTCACACCATTTGCCTGAGAGTATTGTCCAAATGCTGCTTCAACTGTCAGGCTTGGTGCTGTGACTTCCCTGGGGAGCCTGTTCCAGTGCCCGACCACCTTCTGGGTGAAGAATCGTTTCCTCATATTCAGCCTAAACCTCCCCTGACACAACTTCAGGCTATTCCCTTGGGTCCTGTCACTGGTCACCAGAGAAAAAAGATCAGTGCCTGCCCCTCCTCCTCCCCTTGTGAGGGACCCGTAGACTGCTATGAGGTCTTCCCTCAGTCTCCTCTTCTGCAGGCTGAACAAACCAAGTGACCTCAGCTGCTCTTCACACGGCTTCTCCTCCAGACCCATTGCTGTCTTTGCTGTCCACCTCTGGAGGACAGTTTTTAATAGTTTGTATCTTTGTTATATTGTGGTGCCCAAAAGTGCACGCAATATTTAAAGTGAAGCCACACCAGTGCAGAGTTGGCTCCATTTTTATGAGTGACCATTGGGTCACTTTTGTTCTGGAAGAGCTGAAAGCCCCAACTCTTGACTCATTTATCATTTTGCAAGCCCGATGACCCCATAGCTCCGGCAGGTGGGCTGAGACGGGGCCTGG
>NW_008237681.1:6234161-6287638 GCF_000691975.1 Corvus brachyrhynchos
CGCTGCCCCCGCTCACCCAGCCAGCCCCAGCTACCCCCTCCCGCACCTGCCCCCCTCCACCTTTGCCGCCCGCCGACTCCTGAGGGCTTGAACCACCTCCCGAAGGAGGCTGGTAGCGTCCCTGGCTCTGAGGAACGGGGGGTGTTCCCCACGCAGTGCGGGGAAAAGCGCTCTCCCGACCCGGAGCGGGGAGTTCGATAGGAAAGATGCGGGGTCTAGAGGAGGAGAGATGCCGGGTTTGGAGGAGGAGAGGTTCGGAGGGGCGCGGCGGCGGGGAAGGAGGCAGGTTTTCCCCCAGAAGTGAAATAGGGTGTTTTACTTACAACGGGTGTCGTACCTCAGGCAGGTCCCGGCGCAGCGCGATCCGCTCGCTGAGCACCTCGTTAAAGCCGTGGGTGTCCAGGCCGAGCGGCCGCTCCCCCGCAGCAGCTCCTTGCCCATCCTGCAGGGGAAGGGACAGCGGCTGGGACTCGGGGTCCCCCTCTGCCTTCCTCTCCGGCCGCCTGCTCTGCTGCTTCACCATGCGATAGCCCTTCCTGGCCTTGCTGTGGTTCCTTTTGCCGGTGGGCGACACGACGGCCATGATCAGCTCATCCTCCCGCAGGGAGATGAAAGGCGATAGACCATCCAAAGGGTAGTACTGCTGGCTCTCCTCCTGGGCTTCCAGCATCTCTTGGGTCTCCACAAAGTCCATCTGATATCCTTCCCGGGGGTTGAACTCCACAGGCTGGAAAGTCCCTTCCTTGCTCTGGTTGCTGGGTGGTGGATTCAGCGTTGTAACCATCAGTAGCAAAAACCCCAGCATCAGAAACAACAAGAGAAACTGCAGCTTACGTGATCCATATCTGCACTTCTTCCTCAAGAACATACTGTTGGTGACAAAATTATACAGATGGTCATGTTAAATATCACTTGGATCTTCCTCAGATTCCAGTCCTCGGGTTGCACAAAAGCCCTGGTTTTCACTATCTGCCAAGAGGATTTTTTTGCTCCCCTCACATTTCACTGATGGCATTTCATGCTTTCCTCTCTATTTACAGAAAAAAAAAAAAAACACTACAACATTCCTATTAATATTGTACTTACTGTAGTAAAACGTAGCATGGATCCAGTGAGATAAAGTAGATCCTTTATTATACGGAGTCCCAGCTTAGTTAGGAAAGTACATGCTTTGCTGATTAAAAGAGTAACTAAATCTTTGGGGCTTTTTTTCCCCTTTTAAAATTCTAAGTCAAAAGAAATCCCGTTTCTCATAGTTCCTTTCTAGAGTAGATCCTGCTTCTTCAAAGTTTCCAACTGCTGCCTGGATTGAAGCACTGTATCTCTGAAAGCAGATCTGACAGCTCTCCCCCGTTCAGAGGCTTCAAGTTAACTGTGATCAACAGATGAGAAGTAGTCGGTCCCTGACTTTGTTTCACACATAACTACGGCACTCAGTCAGGAAGCAGTTTGCCAGACATAATACAGAGCAATGTGTGCGTCTTTCTCTTGGTCCTAATGCCCTCACTGTGCTTGTCCTATCAAATCAAAACTTTGCAAAAGCTGTAAGAGGTGAAATACAAGAAGCAAAACATTGTATTAGAAGAGAAATCAAGGCACACCACAGATTACTGTACTTCAGAATAGCTGTATTAAGCTGAGAATGTGCAGAGCGAGAATCAAGAATTTTATAAACTGAATAAAAGATGGAGAGCACATGTTTTATTTCAGGTTAGATTTATTCATATGATAATGTGTTAGCTGGAGTATATTTCATATCCAATAAATATTTACAGCTGTAGGGATTTTAACACTGACATAAGGGTGGCAAATTATCACCTGGCAGGCTGAAGTTGTCTCCTCATCCATGAATTTGGTATTGCAGGGCAAGCAGCACTTCAAGTTTTCATTAGTCCAGAAACAACATGTGTAAAAGCCTGGGCTGGAACAACAGCCACTGACACTGAGAGAAAACAACAACTTCTGTGATTAAAAGGGGAGCTCAGTCTCTGAGGTCTGTTTGCTAATACTGTTGGCATGGGTACTACTGAGCATGGACTGTGGCATTTTTTGCTGTGAGATGAATGCTTGTCCAATGGGAGAAGGGGTGAGACAGTCCACGTGCTGCAGCATCACACGCCTCTTGGTCTGGCAGAGTTCAGGGATGGATGCAACTCAGGTGTTACCAACCCTTTTGATGCTGGGGGCATGGGATGTGGTGTTTTTCCTGTCTTGCAATATTTGATGAGCAGAAAGCTCCTGCTCCAGGAGGCATGTGATTACTGGAGAATTTCCACATTCACAGATTTTAAAAAACCCTACATTTTTAGACATTATAGCTAAAAGAAAAGCCTGAAGACAGGAGTGCAGTGTACTCTAAGGAAGGATGGTATACAGCACCTTAAGAGTGCTGGAGGCGCACAGTGTCTCACTTCTGTGTGCACTCCCCTAAGCAGCTTATACAGAATGCCTTGAGGGAGTGTGACTGGTCTGCTGTGTCTTGTCACCTTCCCTACATCAGCTGTTCTTTAAAATATACAGAGCTGCTTTAATCATGTCTTGGGCAGAAGGAAGATTGAGCCAATATTTTGATACTTCACCATTGTATGTGTCTCCCTTTTTTTAGCTTAAATTCACACAAAAGTAACATCCCAGCTCACCTTCAGACCTGAGAATATTACTTTTTATCCTGCTTTTCATAGGGAAAAAGAGGTATTGGTGGCTTCAATTCAATGGGGAAGCAGCACACATTTGCATTTAAAAAATCTGAGATCGAAAGCACTCATTTAAATAACATCGTTTCAGCCATAGAAAGACAAAATGAAATGGAAATTAAGAGACCTGTCTGAGATGCTCTCCAAAAAGCTGGCATAGCGACTTGCAAAAGGTTCAATTCCACAAAGTCCCATTATCAGGCACACAGAATAAAATTAAATTAAAAGGAGAAACTTAAGAGTGTCTGGAATAAATAGGAGAAAGCATTACTTTCTTCTTTCCTTTTTTAACTTTCCTGGGCTACCCGAGTATTTTGATTTAATTTAATTATTATTTTTTCCTTGCCTAAAATATTTTAAGAAGATGCTGTAACAAGTCTGATCAAGATAATTCTAGCCTGCAGTAGTAATCGCTGTATAAATTCTATCCTGGTTTGTTCTGTATTGCTGAGCGAATCCACCAGGGTCACTCATGCAGCTGAATTTCAGCTACAGATGAAAAGAGACCAAATTAACAGATTTACAGCAATCTTGGACACTTTTGGGACAGAGCTGATAGCTAACATTATCACTGGAACATATGAATATGCAATCCAGCCTTTTAATATATCCTGACCACTTTAACAAAGAAGAAATGAACAACTACAGAAGATGCTTGTTCAGTCTAGTCAATTAAAAGTGCAAGTATAAAATTCTGGGTGACACACTTCCATCAGCCTCTGTTCCCTCTTCTGCACAACAAGCCTTCCTGAACCATTTCCCATCAGTCTGTTTTTCAATCTCGTCTCTTAAAATTGTTGTTTTCCACTGTTATCATACAAAGGAGATATTGCCTTTCCAATGGATGAACCCCCCTTTAGTGTCTGAGAGGACATGTCTTGTTTCTTTCAATGCATTTGAAGAACAGCATCACTTTGTTATGACCTCCCCACATGGAAGCCAAGAAGACAACACCCACTGTATTTTTCTTTCTACTTCTGGTTACTCAAAGACATGCTACAAATTAGGCCCTTCACTGGGACACAGAAGGGGTTGCTCCTCCTGCCTAGCTGTGGAGGATTCCCTCCTCCTAGGGTGCTTTCCTGTGCATCCTTTGATGGAAGAGGAAGGAGCACTGTGTGGCCCAGGCTCTACTGTCAGACCCAGAGCCATTGCTTTTTTCCTGAGGTCCAGTCTTTTAAGTGTGCTTCATGCAGGTAGCCCAGAAAGAGGCTGCCCACAAAAGGTATTGTTGTCCTTGGACTGCTGTTCTACAGCAGACCCTAGAGCTCCTCAGTCAGTGGGAAAGGAACCTGTTACAGGTTGTGCCAAATACTCCAGCAATTGCTCACAAAAAGGGCCAATTTGCAGTGTCAGTACTGGCCAGTGCCAATACTATGTTGACTTTCCTGCTGGTCAACCCATGCAAGAGCTGAAAGGCTTGTGTTCCTACCAGGCCTGCTCAGGTAGAGCCAGTGGTGTAACACCCAGCGTATAAATACCTTAAGCAAATGCAAATTATTGACTACTCCATTCCTTAAGAAAATACTCACCATCCTTCACAATTGTGCTCATTAATTGCCACGAGCTAAAACATAGAATCAAATCTAGGTCTTATTAATTCAAAAGGTATTAGGAAACACAGTTGCATTTTGCAGAGTAACAAAGCTTTCAGTCACTGTTCTGTAGCTTACTTACCCTTTCCTCCCTACCTCATTTTGGCTTGCATTTTTCTCCAAACCATTCCACATCACATACTTGTTCAATATTACGTGACATGTTATGTTATCCGTACATGAAGAAACACCACATACTTTCAGTGTGCAGAGCCCGTGTCTAACTGCCAGAAAAATAACAAAGCAAGAACAAAACCAAGGCTGGATGGAAGAAAGAGCGTGTGGACAGGTCGTTACTTACTCTTTAATAAACATCTTGGATTGATTTACACTCCTGTGCCAAAAGCAGATGTGCCACTTCCATTTAAAGACTCAACACATAGCAGCACTCATGGTTTCATAGCTGCATGTATTGTATGCCACAGCTCTTTCTGCTTGTAACAATGGCTTTATTTGCACAGATGTGAAGAAAGTGCATAAAATGAAACTGTTTACATGGTGCACAGGATTTGTGGTGGTTTTGTAACCAAGTAACTTTCCCCATTCTTCCAGAATATAATAAAAAATATGTATTTTTAGATCAGAAGAAGATATAATTTATTTGCAGGTATTGCAGGCAGTTTGTGTGCTTGGCATTGTAGCAAATATTGCTCATTCAATGACATTTTCTAATAGCAAGTTAATAATAAAGTGAACAAGATTCTGTGGAACTTGCTTTTGAAGGCTATAAAAGCTTGATAAAATCTGTTGATCACTGGCAGGGATTTTGGCACTTGCATTGTGATTTATAAGATGTTTGCCAACCTGTCAGTGAAGGAAATGAGTCTGAAATTCCATTTTTGCAAGATTTCTACTCATAAATCATGTCCCATGTAAAATGGAGCATGGAAGCCATGGACCTTTGCACTGCTTTGCAAAAGCAGTTCTGTGAGCATAAAGGTCAGCCGCACTGGATGGAAAGTAGAGAGAATATATATCACAGGAGGGACAGCTTCTGGATTTACTGCACCACAGCCTCTGGCTAACTCCGAAATGGTAGTTCTCAGGATGTTAAGGGCAGTACTGTGTACTCCATGCCTAAAACCTAGCCTCTAACACAGCCTTAGACAGCTATCCCCTATCTGTGAGGGATGAGAACTGTTGATCATCATTAACCCACCTAGAAAAGATACATCTGAAGTGCTGTGGGCAATACAGAGGCCATCACTACCTCCCGCCTCTTAATCAACCACCATTAATATCCTCAGGTTGGAGAGGGTTCTGGATACCTTCAATCCCTGGTACCCCAACCTAAGGTAATCTGAATCCAGTTTTGAACTGGTTGTGACTACTTTAGTGTCAACATCCTTCACTAGAACATCATCCTGCATTGACCATAAAATCTAACCCACCATTAGGGATAGTTGGACTAAATAGTTTGCTCTAAATTGCCGTAGCTTTGCAGGTGGAAATGGCAATAAGGTGGTTTACTCTTTCAGAGTGGCTGACCTGGCCTCCTTGGCATTAAAAATGAAACAAATGACATAAGGGAAATGATCCTTCATGTAATATTAACACCAGTGGTGTTATGTCAAAGATAAATTCAGCCCTATGGATGGAAGGTCACAAAAAGGAGTTCCCCATGATGGGTTCCCCATGGGATCTCTGCCTGTAGAGTTTCATTTATGGTTGGAAATTTACTTCCATAGAATAGGCCATGAAACCATTTGCAAACAGAAATCGCAAAATCTGAGTGATACTAAAGGTACCCACAGCAAAGCCTTTTTTCCCCATCAAGGACTCTTTAGCTGGTGGGCAGCTTTAACTTCACATCTACCCTGTTTCTTCCTGCACATACAGATGGTACATAAATGGCATGTGTCTCTCAGAGGCTCTAAATACAGACAGCATTTAAAAACCACAATATTCATATGGAGAGCCTGTACCCATAGTAAGTATTTTTAGTTAAAATGGTGTCTAGTGAAGAGAAAAAGCTTTAAATGGGTCTGGCATCTCTTCACACATTTAAGCACTTAGTGACTTGCGGTTACACACAGATTTCTCCTGTTTCAAGGCAATGGTCATCCACATCACCAAAGCTGGAAATTACCTTTTTTTATTCCTCCTAAACAGTTACATATCTGTGCGTAGCTGGTATAAGAAATAGCTGCTCTTTAGTTACCGGCAGAGTATTAGAGGTTGGATTCATCGGGGAAGTTGGCACAGAGTATCGTGAGGAGAAGACAACATTTAATGAGAGTGTGAAGAGTGAACGATTTCACTCTTGCTGGGGGGGTTTCAGAGCTGAGTAAAGCACGAGTTAAGTCACTGCAGGTGTGCAGCTTAATGCCCTGCAGTTGGGTAGCAAATATACATGAACTGAGAGCAGAGAGAGCATGTTTGGGAATGTTATTACAGTGGAGGAGCTGAAGTAAATGGATGGATGTGTGAGGTAAGGCTACAGTGGATATTTTTTTTTTGTGCTTTCATTTTTAATATGAGGAGAGCACAGAGCAAATGTGTAAAAAAGTAAGCTATGTGAAAGTAAGCTGTGTTAATATCCCAGGTGTGTGAGTGGGACCTATGACTTCTCTCTATATCTCCCAAACAAGACTTACATTCTTAACTGTTTCGGAGAGGAAAGTGGAAAATACTCATTTTTGCAAGCCTGTTTCCTTTATTATCTCTTTTTGTTTCTAAAAAACCAATTTTAAAAATACATTACATTCACAAGAGTTAACACTGAAGTTATGATGCGGTTCAACTGTGTGTATGTAAAAGTTTACTCTCAAGAGTAAAGGCCTAGACTCCTTCTACTCCCACTCCCTGCCCTGTTGAAGTGCAGTTCACGGTGGGATGGATATTCTATAGAAGATGAAACATTATATGCTGATGTAGATCTTGAAAATGTTTGTTCAGGAATCTAAAACAAACCCTGTGCTTTTTGTTACATTTGTTTAGGATCATTAGTATTCACATAGAATAAATAAAAATTAAATGTAATTAGTATTAAAAATGAAGCTGGGCTTCATGCCTAACATGTTCTAAATAAACTAGTTTTAGCCCAGAGATGGGCATGCGCACTGTCACTGATATCTGTGGAAGATGTGTGTGGGCTATGTATTTAAAAGCAGCATTGAATTTAGGGCAAAAGACAGAAAGGAAACACCTGTGTATGTATGTGTATAAAACTTCAGTCTGCATATATACTGTGCATGTGTGTGTGTATATATGGCAACATAAATATATGAAATAAAATCAACCTGGTCTACTCTCACACACATGCATACATTTCCATGTGGATTATTGTACCATCCTGTCCTATGTACTCTGGTTGGTTTGTAGCAGGGTTACTAAAGAAAGAGTAAACCAGCTGCTGAAGATACTTCTTTTCTTGCTTTTTTTTTTTTTTTTAACTGCAATAGATAAAACCTCCTATTTTCATTCCTTTAGTAATACAGAACTGAATTCTGTACAGTTGAATTAAGTATATGACTTTAGTATGTTAATATGCTTTTAAAACTTGCTACCCATGTATGTTTCTGGTTAACAGTGACACTCTGGGAAGCTGCTCAGTAATGCCTGAAACTTAGAGAACCCTGTTTCCATTTTGTGACCATCACTGTGGATCTAGGTTTGTTTTGAATCAGCTATTTTCTTGGCCTTAAAATAGGATACCCAACTACCTCAATTAAGGAAATCTGCTAAGGGACATGAGACCCCTTTGTTTACTGTCTCATGAAAATATCTTCACATTGGCAAGCCATTAAAAAGAGTAACACGGTGGAAGGAAGCAGGAAGACTGCTGAGATATGCGTTAATTTACTGCAGTCCCTATGCAAGTCTGTGTTTCTAAAGGAACTGCTCTGGTAGAAAGGAAAGGAGTGTTCTTTCCAAACATAGCCTTGGCAGGAGATGAGGCACAGAGCTACAAGGGACACTATACTACAAGAAAAGTCTCCTGCCTTTAGTTATCAAGAGTTTTCTGTGTGATTTTCTGAGCTTTTTTTCTGAACAGAGACTTAGGCAAGAACAGGGATTTTGGAAACCAAGTTATAAGAACTAGGATTGTCACAGCAACAGGTTAAATCTCTAAAACTGACTTCTTAGCAGCCTAGAAAAGAGGCAGAGGTGATGGAAGATAGAGGCTATGGTCACTTCTGGCTGCCAAATAAGAGACAATAGGAGCAGTCATGAACAGTTTTATTGCTCTGATTACAAGCAAGACAGGTTGTATGCATCAGTTAATATTTAAAAAGATATATCTGCAAAAATATCATCCAGGTTGCAAAGGTCATTGAGGCAGGAATTTTTGACTGTCAATTGCCAGGAAAACTTCTGTCATTCACCAGATTCTGGACATGCTTTGAGCTGCACAAGAACACAAACTGAGATATGTAACTGATTATTCCAGTTTATTTTCTTCTGTGCTTGTGGCTGAAGTAAAAGTTTATTTCTCTTCTCTTACTTAATTACTGTGTATGGTACTAGATAACTGTGGTTTTTCCCTGACTTCTTTCTTCTTCATGTTAAGTCTTGATTTGTGGTTTATTTTTGTTTTAGCTTTTTTTTTTTTAATTATTACTATTTTTTTTTCTGTTTAGGGAAAAGGCTCTCTAGGCGTAAATGGGATACTTGGGTTGTGAAGGTGGTTAGCAGATGCAGTCTGAGAAGCCACCTGGGAGGTTAAGGCTCACAGAAATTGAAACAAATAATAGAGATGTTAAATGACAAGAAAAGGAGGTGGGCTTATAGTTAGTAATTTGAACAAAGTCTTTGTCTAAGGTTATTGAGTGCTGCTCAGAAGTCACACTCCTGGCATCTATACAGCAGAGACTGAAAACACGAAGCAGACAATTTTGGTAGCAAGAGTCCTACTTTTAAAAGTGCATACCTGGGGATAGCATCCTTTTTTGAAGACTCTTGTGACTGTGTATTTGTTATGGTGGGGGTACTAGGATCTTGGGCTGTTCTTTTGCTAGTACTAACATTTTTGTCATCAGCCTCAAAAGAATGAGCCCATGTTTTGGGACCCTGTTTGGGAAACAGTGATTCAGAGATTCTGCACCAAAGGGAAAAGAGAGGGAGGAAACTTTTCAGTAGATGTTAAAAATGGTCCTGCAGGTTTCTCAGGACTTTTCCTATGTTAGGAAAGGCAACATGCAAGGAAAGAGATGATCACTAAAATCATCATGGGAGACTTTTAATTGAGGTCAGAGATGGTGAGAATTTCACCATCTGAACCCAAACCTACCAGTTCATGCCCTAGTCAAGAGTCAAAACCAGCATCTAGCTATGAACCTGATCTGCTGGATCATTTTGATCTATTAAGACTCTCTATCACTTCTACCTTACTGTAAACCTGTATCCCCACACAGCTTTCTGGGTTATAGAAAGGCTGATCTATAGTCCTGAAGCAAAAAAGAAGCTGTACACCAAAAGCTGGAAAAGTGGCTTACATTTTAAGAGGAATTCTCCAAACCAGAAGGTAAAGTGAGTGTGTGTGTTCAGGGGTGCCGTTAGACTTCTGGAAACCATCACTCAGCAGGTATATGAGCAAAAATAACAAGTCTTTATAGTGATTTTAATAAAGTGCACTTTATAGCACCTTTCATCTTCAAAGAGTGAAACAAATTTATTGTTACTATAAACCCATGGGGAACAATGAAGATGAAGAAGGGAGTGCAGTTCCCCCTTTACTAATCAGGGTCATGATTCCACAGGAATATTATTTTGTACCATGTCAGTAACTATTACAAAATCTGGGAGGCTGCAGTATGAATTTAGCTGCAAAAGGCAGATTCAATCTTGTGACTGCAGACTTAATGGCCATCATTAAGTATAATATATATGCATAGCTGCAGTACACTTTTCCAAGATTCTGGAAAGATCAGCTGAGTAACTGACTACAGGAGTGTAAAATTTATACCTCATCTCACTTATGACTACTTTTATTCCTACTGCTTGCAGTATGAAATTCTGTAGATCATATTACATACAAAACGGCACCTCATTCTCTTTCTCACCCTCTTGCACAGGATCAATTTCAGTGCATTCCTTGACAATATGGAAACTGTCAAAGTTCAAATTAAGGAAATGAAACACTGGACATCATACAGGCATCCAAAAAGAAGCAATGCATTTCTGCCTGTTAGTAAAGCAAAGGCCTTTGGAAATGACAATACAAGCAATGTGACATTTCAGCAGGGCATGGAGAACATTTCTTCCATGTTGCCTTAGTCATTTAATGGTGTGGAAAGGGCACAAGTCCAATATGTGAGGCTAGGTCTCTGCTTTCCCCTTGGCTCTGCATACTGAGAGTGCAAGCTAAGGCATTTTGCTTGGCTTCTGCAAAGAAATTCAAGGATCTCCTCTTTATCTGAGCAAGCTTTGGCAAAATCTGCCTGCATTTTGCTTTTATAGTGGGAACTTTACACAGAATTCAGATTACTAATGGCTGGCAAACTAACATGCTGGAGTGTCTCAGATATGACTAATCTGTGTTTCATCTCTGATGTTTTACTAAGGGGGCAAGGGGAAAAAAACCCTCAGAAACACTAGCAAAGCAAAGAATAAACTTAACATTAGGTAATGGCTCACAATATGCAAACCCAAAACCTAACAAGGTGGGTATGAAACTGTCTCACTGCTACCAGTATTTCAATAGTTTGTGGATGGTATTCTTTAAGCAATGTATTGGTCTCATTTAATTTGACTTGTATGAATTCTTGATGGAACAGCTATGGTCCATGTAAAAGTAGCTGGTTAGTGTGGGACTTCTTGGAAATACTTCGCAAAGTTCTGTCTTAATTAGAGAATCACGCAGGAAGGGCAGATTCCAGCCTTACATTTCAAGTTACCTTCTTAGAGTTTAATTAAAAAAAATAATGTGTGGGCATTGTCTAACATGGAAAAAATTATATACCTACATATAAGTAACACCTTGTGTATATTTCTTAAAAACTTAAAATGCTTTGAGAATTTAACCTATTCTGATAATGTAATGCACCAAGTTTGTTCTTGTGTGGTAATTTGTCCCTGCACTCATTTAGGCTCTTTGGTTCCTGAAATGATCATCTTTCTTGGTGTATAAACATTGCAAGGAGTAGTGACCAGGAAACACATATTGGTAATAATGGTAACTGCAGAGTAAGCCACCAGGAATTCCTTTGGAAGCTGCACAGACTGCTCTGTTACTTGTTACTTGTTGCTCTGTAAACAACACTAGAGCATGTGCCTTGTGGTACGCTCTGTGCATGGAGGAAGGTAGAGAGAATTAGCAAGCTCCTTGAAAGTTGCTTCAGAAAGATCTAGTGAATGGTGATGGTGCCCTGGAAACTGCACAAAAGAGGGATAGGAGGAGAGGTGGACTCTTCCCCACTCCTCCCATTTAGCTTTTGCTGGTGGATCACTTACTTGTGCATTTCCTACATTTCTGTCTGATTGGATTTCTACCTTCTCCAGACAGGACCTGTGTTACGTCAAATATTCACACAGCATCTCTGCAATGCCAATCTTACCTTACCTTAATGGTAGTTGTGTAAAGGCTGGAGTTACTGTGGACAGCATATTGAGGAGATGCTTAAGTTCAGGGGTAGGTGCTTCCAGTTTGGATCAAGACATACCTTGAGTCCCCACTTAGGGTGCTATAGCGCCAGACATAGTAATAGCTGTAATGAGGCCCTTTTGCAAAGCTGCACAAGGAAGTGACCTAACAGCTGGATGTAGATGGAACTGACTGATGTGAACTCCCATAGCTGGGAATGACAAACTCCTCACAGGGAAAAATTTACTCGTGGAATGGGTTTGCAGCTAGAACATCTTTTCTACAAAGAGGCTCAAAATAGCTAGGATGTCTCAGCATAGTAGGGATTTGTCTACTAATCCTCCATTGGTTCTTCCAAATGTGGGCTCACTAACCAGGACTCAGAGTGCTGCGGAAAGAGCTTGTGATGTGCTGTTACAGCTCAGGGTGGCTGTTAACATCTACAAAATCTTACTTGTTCTCTTGCAATATTTAATTATTTCCTTGCTGTTCACTGTAATTTTTTAAGCTGTTACATCAATAAAACTGACGTTCACAAGGAGTTTAAATGCTTCAAACTTGCTAATAAACTTGTTCACCTCTTAAAACAGGACAGTCTATACTGTTGCTTAAAAAGTATCCTTCTAACAGTACAGTACTAGATAATATATGGTGAAATCACATAATTTATACAGAGATTGTAATAAAAATTCCTAGGTCTATATTGTCACAACCATTATTCCTGCAAATGATGAGAGGACAGTGCAGTTTGTTCCTCTCCCTTGCAGTCAGCAATCACTACCACAGGACTGTCATCTCCTCTATTTCCTGACATACTTATATAAAAGTGTGCTAAAATGGGCTGTCCCACGCTATGTCCTGTTTCCACTGAGCTTAAAGCAAATCCACAGATTCCCAGACTACCTCAGCCTCTCCACTCCTGTGGTACAGTGTAGAGTGGTGAGGAACTTGTGGTATGTGAGGATCTTGCCACTGCCTCCCAATACTCAATGTTTTGTGTGGAACAGAATGCCTGACGTGGCTAAGACAGCAGCCTTCAAGCCAGAAGGACCTTGATGAGTTTAATAAATAATGCTGGATGCTTTGTACTTCTTGATGCAGGGGGCTGTCTGCTGGTCAGAGAAGCAGCTGTTCATAGACTGAGGAATTGCAGCCTGGGCTTGCAGAAGTTTGCACCCAGGATACATTTGTGCTCTTTGTTGAACCTGTGTGTGGAAATATGAGATGCATGCACTATTGCTCAATCACTGCCTCGTGCCAAGGAGGGACTGAGGCAGAAGAACAAATTATAAACAAAGGAAAAAGCAGCAGTAAACTTATGTGGACCTGTTGCCTCAGTTGATGTGAGGGGTGTGTTTAGTGACAGGGTGCCAGGCCACGTGTCTGAGGCCTACAGCTGTGCTAAACAGAAAATATGGTTTGTTTTTGTGGTGGCAACCCTTGAGGCTCACAGAGGGAGATTTGTGATTACATATGGAATTGGGCAATGTGCAAAGTGAGGGGCAAACTGGTTGAATCCTATTGAGGACTGTTGCTCCCAACACTTAATCAGCACCTTCAGCCCACCGAGATGCTCTATATCTATATTGTCTTCTGTTCATATATACCTTCATCATCACATGCCAGCCTGTGCTGCTCCATTTGGCCATTGTCCCCAGCCAGCAATCCTCAGCTCCCCACATGATGTGCTTCTTAGTATCCATAGTTGCTCTATCCGTGCAGGTGCTGGGTAGCAGTGTGGCACCCTAGGCAGCAGCTGGTGTGCAACATCAGCACATAGGTACCAGTGGCGCTGGCTTATCAGTTAGACAGCTGAAGACGTGATTCCTGTCTGTCGCGTGATGGGGCATGGCTGGTTGTAGTTGAAATCTGACAGCTAAAGAGTTAAGTGTTGCCTGCACAGCTGAACATCAACATCCCCAGCCTTGTGCAAAGCCAGGTTTCCCTCTTCTTCCTGGCTTGCTAAATATGGAAACAGGGTGTTGAAACTGCTGGGATGGCCTCTCCTAGTGCTGTTGTAGGTGTGGCTTGTTGTGCTAGGCAGCAAAAGTGTTTGGTTTGGTATTTTTTTCCTCTGACCCAGCAGTGGCCAGGCTTGTTGTGTTCAATGCAAGTGCAGGCATTAGTGGATGTAGCAGCGTGGAAGGAGGGTGGTCTGCAAGGGGTGGCTTCTCCAAAACCTGGATGGAGCTGTGTTACTGTCAGATGTGGATGAATGCTAGTGTATGGGTCAGAGGTGGTGAGATGGCAATTTGGAGGGTGCTTCTCTCTAGCCGTTCTGTGGTGCCAAAGGGTTTCTGCTGTGAGTATAGTGCACACATTGTGGGCACTTGATGTGTGTCCACATGTCTCCAGACAGCTGTTTAGTACAGTAGTGTCGATGGAGAGTCTTGGGCCAAGGGCTTCTTTTAATTTATGTTTAACAACCTTTCATATCTTTCTGCCCAAACAGATCATGTTGCAACAATATCTAAGTTGTGTATGAGTAAGAGTTATTCTCTTCTGAGTTGTTAATATATTAATTTCATGTGGTCAGTTTAGTCAAATGTCTTTTGAAGTTTTCCTGCTTGGCAGACTTGTCAATGGCAGCTCCTAGATTTGTTGTCTCTCTGGAGAAAACAGAAAAGACTCAGACAAACACAACTAAACTGAACCCAATCTGCAAACCTAATGAGAAGTTTGGATTTATTCAGGCAAATACTCTTTGAAATGGTACGTACTGCAAGCAGTGCCACCATCTAAAGTCACTAATTTTAAAAAGAGAAAAGGGTGGTGAGGAAGACAGTTTTGAATCTTTCATCTAGCAATGAGCAACAAGCTATAGGAACCTATGTTTCATGGTATATATTCTGTTCGCACAGAGATGTATTGTAGTGCTTTTAAAGTTAATCTAATGGCAAATCAAAATAAAACTATAATGGTGAAGAAAAACATTTTCCTCTGACAGGAATTCCTTCTTTTAGGGAACTTTTCCTGGAAATGCTTGTTGCAAACAAATGCTATCTACCAACTCGTTCCCCATTTGTGTTGGTTAAGAATTCAGTCTGCAGCTCACCTAGTTTTGTGTCTGGAAGTCTTTCCATGGTTTTCAGTGGATGTGAGATTGGGTTTCTAACTGGAAACTCCAAGGTTCCAGCCAAATCATGTTCTGTAGATCACCTTGGGCTTCTCTGTTCTTATGCCAGGCAAAATATACCTTCATTTCTTCTGCCAAGCTCATCTCAGTGTTACACTGGGGTGTGTTTTTTTGGGTTTTGTTTTGGCTTTTTAGTTTCTTTTTTTTTTTTTTTTTGGGGGGTGTTTTTGTGTTTGTTTGGTTTTTTTCTGAAATATGAATCTCTATTGCCCTGATGCTTTTCTTAGGGCAGGAGACCACTGACATGTCTCCAAGTTGCTTTTTGACTGCCCTGGGAATTAATTTACCCTAATAACAAAGCAACAGATTTCTTATATTCTGCTCTATTTGCTGTTGGACAGAGTTTGTCAGAAATTAATACCACAGAATGTCCCTGTGTGCTTTGCCATGTGGAAATGGACAGGGATAATTGTCTCCCATGACTTACTGCTCAGTGGGGCTCTTCCTCAAGGGAGAGCAGGGGCTCTTGTACAGCTTGAAAATGACTCCTGTGCTGGGGCTATACCCTGCATCACAGTCACAAATAATAAACACTGCCCAATGGGAAATTGGTTCCTGCCAGGTTTTTCTCTTAACACTGAAAATGTACTTGCATGGTGCTTCTTGAAACAAACATGTAAATGATAGTAATGTAATATCCACGTTGATGTGATGCTGAATTCCAGATGTGTAAGAACAACCTAACCGTCTGTTACACTCAATTAGCCTCTGTGGTGTGCTCTGCTAATTGTTGCATGGTCTGCCAGGATCATTGTATGGTCTTCCTAGGAGCATTGGCCATCTTGCCACTGGATCAAGTAAGTCTATTTGTGCCCTGCCATGCCAGAGTGGATAGCTGACATGGCCTGGCCCCTTATTGCCCACCTTGCAGAATAAATAGCCTTGTACCTGATTATCTCACACTTTTTCTGGAAAAATAAATTTTTCCACACATCAAGTTCGGTTGCAGTGGTTTTTTTATGTTATATATATATATATATATCTTGTGAAAAAACAGATATTTGAGTCTTATGAGTCATACGCACAAAATCATTCCCAGGACACTGAGAGCTCTTGGGGTTCCTAGTCAGATGCAGAAACAGTCAAGTTTCATCTTGCCTGTTTACAGCTCTCTGAATCCTCACCAACTCAAACATAAATTTGTAACAGTGCAGATACTCTTGCTTTCAACCTTCTAGCAAAAAAAAGTTGCATCAGGCAACCATCCATTCTTCACTGGTGTCTTTTAATTTAAGACTGTTAAATATGGATCACAGTCTCATTCTGTAGCTTTCACAGTAGGTGTTTTATTTTGACACTGTTTTCTCCATGTCTTTAGTTGGGGCTAATGGGAATTGCTTGTTGCATATCTACATTTGCTGCAAATGACTTAGACCCACACTTGCTGAGCTGTAGCCTACTGTCAGACATAGTCTCATTTGTGACATTTCTAAGGAAAATTATCTTTAGGCTCACTGCTACAGTGTGGTCATTTTGTTAATGTTTTGCACAAAAGCATAAGGCAAGTACATATTTTTTTCTCTCCTAATACAAAAAAATATTTGCTTGTGTTCTCTTTGAAGCAAAGATGAGCTTGTTCACCTGAGCTGCTCTCTGTTTTTTTGTAAGAAGTCTTGCCAGATTCCCTCTGTGTCTCTTTAAGTCCAAAATTAGTCTGTTTCTCTCATGGTCTGGGCTCTGGCTGACTAACTCTGTGTGGGTACAGTACATCAACTGGTTCTAACAGTATGATTTTTTCCACTTAGTTCGCAAGTGCCTCATCTAAGCTAAGGGACATCCATGCTATTTCTACTTTTTAGATGAAACAATCTGCCTCATTTCTGACCACATTTAAGAGATGTGCCTGCTCTTTGGACATGGAGTTCTTTGCCCTGCTTCTTCCGCAAGCTTCAGGAGGGGAGCTGAGAAAAATCAGTTCTGGCTCCTCTGCACTCCTATGTGTCATGCCAGGGAGCTTTCTAGCTCTTAGGTAGAGGTTCAAGCCAGAGGGCCTGAAGATCCACCACCAAGTATGTAGTGAGGGAGGATTATAAAGATAACTGTAGTTCAGGTTAAAGTCTTCATGTTCTGTTCTCTGTATGTTCAAGACAAATATTCTGTACAAAAGTGTCATTAGAGCACCCATTATCTATCATCCCATGAGGCTGCAGATCACATCCATGGGAGATCATTTGTTGGCTCTTGTTTTCCTGTGGAAGATGCCATCCTTGCAATCCACACAATGCTTCATCGCAGCAGCTGCACTCTCTTCTCGGATAGCTATAGATGGTAGCTTTCTCTAGCAGAAAGTGCTGTTCTTTGAATGCTTTCTCTAGCAAAAGGTGCTGTGTTTTGAATGCAAACCATCATCTCTGACCACTATTTCTATTGTCTATCCCTTAAAGGCAGTCATGAAGAAAATACTTCACTTAGGAATCAAAGACCCAAATTTAGGAGCATAAATCTTGAGATGCAGGGTTCATGTCAGTCTTTTTATGCAGGTTTTGCATATTGACATTTAGTCTTAGTGGGGGTTTTTTGTTTGTTTTTAATCTTGGCAAAATCTTCCTTATGTTTTGCTGCCTTGGGGAATATGACAGTGATGCTTATTTTAGAGGCACATCTTAACTGGATGGTTTTGACCTGTGGGAGGCAATCAGGGGAAATAACCCTGAATCTTTAGACTGTAGTAAAAATCATCATAGGAAAATATTTCTCCCATCTGGAGGTTTCCCTATTATGTCATAGGGGTGACAGACTGTCTGGAAGAGGGAAGGCTGTTGAAAGGCTGGGATATAACCTGCTTTATTTATAGAAGACATCATGGTTAGCTGCATCTAATCTTTGTTGCTTCCGTTCTAAATGGCACAGTGCTTTATCCCAATCTGAAAGTCTGCTTTTGCTCAAATGTTGTGTGCCAACATCTTATTTCAAGGGCAATTTTGCAGAAGTTGGGAGTGCTGTGTGTCAGCCTGATTGAATATATTCTTTTTTTTTTAAATCGTTCAAGAATTCAGAATGTCTCAATAACACTGAGATCATGGGATCTGTTTCTGTCCTTTTATATGCCATTACTGTAACAGAGGCAAGTTTTGGCTTCTCCTTCAGAACCAATATGACTTTAAATTATGACTTTTCTCCATTTTAATATGGCCACTATGCCATTTTTCAGGTCTGACTCCTCTGTGGATATAGCCATATCTGCTTTTCATGCTTAATTTTAGTAATCATTTCTTCCTAGGTGAAGTGATGCTACTTGGAGGCATTCAACTGTGTCTTGATCTTGTCTGCTGAGCTGCATAACTTGCAAATGTTTAAGTTGTGTAAACCCACTAAAGTTTGTACAGCTATTGGAAGTCACAGTATGAGATGCCAGGGTCAGTACAGCTGCAGTATAACTGTTGTGATGCTTGAGCAGAACTACAAGCTACCATAAGTTAGGTTTATTTTCACATTTCAAAGTGTTTATAACCACTATAATCTAAAAAAGGAAAGGTTTAGAGTTAATGGTTGAAGATATGGCAAAAAGAAATAGGACTCTGCAGAGCTACATTAACAGAGTTAAAGTAGAGTTGGCAATCACATTTCACATGGAAAATTGTATTTCAGACTTTGATCTACCCTATAAAGCAAGAGCAGGAAAATAAGACTTTCCCATGACGTTACAGGATCCTTAGAAGGAGAGGCAGCTGAGGCAGTGCAGTATGACTTGCCTGCTACTTTAGTCTTTGTTTAAATTGCCTGCCTGTGCTTGCCGTTAACATTCAGAGTAGCTAAATACTGCACTCAAAAGAATTTTGCTATCTCTGTATTTGACAACTGAGAAATCCTTGACATATCTGCTGATGCACTTTATCTGTGCTTTTATTAATATGTATTTATCTCTTTTTGTTCCATTTAAGACAGGATTACTTCATCCAGATCCATCATGAATAGATAGCATTATTGCAGCCACAGTCATCTAGGGCATAAGAGGAAAAAGCGTCACCTCCTTGTATAAATTGAAGCTTTCTTATACAATTGTTAAATGGCTTGATTTTATCCCATCAGATTTTTTATTATTTTGACAGCTGAAATAGTTCGATATTGTATTTTTCTGAATAATGTATTTCTGATTATTTTAAGAGGGTGTTTTCTTGCACATAAATGAAATCCCATCACAGCAGCTGTAGTTCTCCTTAAAATGAGAGCTACATAGCAACATGCTCAATGTTTAATTAGCTTTGCCATGTTATTAACATCTCTTTAATATTCACTCAGAAATACTTGGCTGTTAAAATGTAGAAAAGCTAATGGGTACATATAGCTTATTTATATGCATAAATTAGTATAAACATGAAAAATACCAATGAAAAATGTAGGCTAAATGCCCAGACAATCGTTTTGACAGTCAGCTTTGCCAGACTGTGGAATCAAGGCTCATTGCAAGCAGCCTTGAACATCAGAAGATACCCTGTGGCATGCAAGGGACAGAGATGTGATTTTGCCAAGCTCTGGGCTGGATGAGCTGACATTATTTGATTTCCACTGTAGTGCCCTCTCTGCTGAAGGCAGTGCTCAGGTGCTTGCCTTGTGAAAGGGTCGAGACTTGCAGCTTCAGGTGAGAGGGTGATTTATGCTGTGGCTGACAGCCTCTGTCTTCTTAGCTCACGGTTGAGAAGAGGATCTGACAAAGGACAACCAGCAGTTGCTGTGGATAGAGTGGCAAACTCTCTATCTGTGCAAGAGAACAGAAGTGGAAGCAGTGACTCTGGGAGGTCCTGCTGCTGTCCCAGGTGTGCTACAGAACACACCACACTACTTGGTATGGGGGTGCCAGAACTCATGCCAGGTGCATTGCCTTGGGTGTTCTTGTGTCTTCTGGATAGCTGGACAAAATGCTGCTTGGAAATAAACCTCACCCCAAAGTATTTTTATGGAGCAGGGGGGCTCATGGCTTCTTCTCATTATAGGACAGACCTTTTGCAAGATCTGAGCTCTAATTCATATCAGAAGTTATGGTTTGTAATGAGAAGATTTACTGACTTACAGCTGTGACTTTTCCACCCAAGTTTTTTTCACTGCAATATGTGAACCACTTTCAAATGAACCATGGAGGGCAACTAAAAAAAAAGAAAAAAAAAGGTCTGAATATCCCCTGCATTTTCTTTTTTCTTTTAGTAGGACTATAGGACAAAGGGGGATAGAAGTCCCCACCCTTCCCTACAACTACCTTTTCAACAGCCAGCATTACCATGCCAAGAATGCCATGGAGCATATTTTTCCTGGCTTTTTGAGGATTTATTCTGCTGCTTCACTCACTAATAGGAACAGTTCTCAGTTGTTGTTTATTTGGTGGTTACTTACGGTAAAATTTTTTAGATATTTCAAAATCCATTTTCATGTCATCTTGTGAGTGTCTCAGCAGAGAATCTTCATATGAAATTTTGCCCTGCCAGTCTCACATTCAACTTGAGTTTGCCAAAGTTCTTGTCACTCAATGAACAACTGTTGTTTGCAATGTGCCTTTATCTCATTTGCTTTCCTTGGATCAATTGGGGAACAAAAGAAAGGAGAGCAACTAATGCTAGAGGTGCGTAAATTACACGAGTAGTACTTAAATAGGGCTGTAAGTAGATGTCTCTGGAGAAGCAGTGGAGAAAAACACTTCCCCCAAAGCTTGAATTGGAAATAAATAACACTCCCTATAAGCAGTGAAGTGGGAGAAGGAAATGGTTGGGCTTTACATCCCGACTCCTAACTCACTGAGAGACAAAACCTATCTGATGTTTCAGACGCAGTCAATATTCCTGCTTCAGCTGTTCATGACATACTCTTAGTGTCATCGTCTCCTCTCCCATGGAGTGCTTGAAACTGGAGGAGGAGAGTGAAATGGAAATAGTGATCCTTCTTTCCTGGCATTTTAAAGACATGAGGACATGCTTGAGACATTCATATTTTTTTCCTCCTTCTGCTATTTCTCTCATATTCTTTTGCTTCTTCCTCTTCTTCTCTCTAAAAAAGACTGCAGGAAAAGAAAGATGGGAAAATTCATGAGCTTTCTTTCCAAAACTAAAATTAAAGGACATAGGAACCAAAAAAAAAGCTCCCTTTGTTTCTCACTGCATAAATAGCCAAAACATGTTGGCAGTCAGTCAGAATGGCCGGTAAGGTACTCGCAGGCAGATGAGTGTAAAGCTATCAGATTTATAAGGCAGCTTGACGTAAATGTAAATTATGCACCATTCATATTGGGCGGGTGCTAATTGAATCCATACATCTATTTAAATTGTATTCCAAGAAGAAAGCTTCTTCCAGTTGGATTCTGGCAAGGTGACAAGTTCATTGCCTAATTTTGTAACTTTTGCTTTGTCCATGTTTATAACTGCCTAACTCTAACAGAAGATAAGATGTCAGTGTTGGGTCCTGACCTCTTACTTTGCTGCTGTGATTCATGAGGCACATTACAATACATTGAGGAGTTGTATTACTGAATAGAAGGTTCAAAGATCCTCTTTTGAGCACACCAGGAAGGTTTGGTCAGCAAAGTGCAAGGCTACTTGGTGTCCATTTAGAGAAAAAACACAATAAATATTATCATTACGTGACTTTGCTTGTGTAACCTTGCAATGTGTCTGACAATTCCATGCAATAATTTGCTTCCTTCATTCTGAAGGCAAAACCTTGCAATCATTCCCACGCTGCTGTCTGACCAGGCATAACTGTGGCACCTGAAAGGCAGAGGTACAAACTGTTATCCTTGCAGGCTCAAGGTGTACTAAAGCCAAGGCTTGCTGCCATCTCACTGATGTATTAAATGCCAAGCAGTTGAAAAGGAGAAACTGTTACTTCATCCATCTTTTTTGACTGAATGCCCTTACTTTCCTTACATCTTGTTTATTCATGAGTATTTAGAGACATTCCTCAGTGTGGGCTGTATAGCTGCAATTTTGTCTCCTTGGAGTTTGTCTCCTGTTCACTTACTTCATTAAACACTGTTTTTGCATTTAAGGCAATGCTGTTTGTTACTTTGTTCATGGCAGCCTGTTTTAGAGAAAAGTATAGAAACCATAATTAGAGGAACAAGTGCAAAATGGTAGGTGTGCAATAGGCAAGGGGGAAGAGGATGGCAAGAAATTGAAATGTACGCAAGGAATTGACTGGGCAGGGAAAAGGACAAATTTTGCTGGCAAGGAGAGCAGGGGAATAAATCCAAAAGCAACTTCCTAAAATAGGAAGATAGAGATGATGGAAAAAAATATGAATTCCTTTATTAGTGTGTAACATATTTGTGGGGCAGTTTCATTTTTGGGTGGCGAGACATGACTGATTAGCAGTTAGAGAGAATAAAAGGGGGAATGGGCTGTAATGGCTAAAGTTGAGGAATAAAGGAATTTGGTTCCCTTTCTGGTCGGCACTGTGATAGCACTGAGATTTCTCTGGTTTTTCTTCCCTACTAGTTTCCCAACAGTAATCAGAGTGGTCCCAGCTGATCAAACAGGGAGAGGACAAATAAGCTTTGTTTTGCTTCAAACTGGGGTGATTCCTTCTAGAATTGTTACCAAATCTTATAGTCCATGAGTCTGAACTCACTATCTTGCATCTAGGATTAATTTAATTCTTATTTTCAGCTCTTTTTGAAAACCTATGAAGTAGTTTATGTCGCACACATGATTTCCATCTTAGCGGAGTTCTAAGGGGTCAGTACTAGAAAATTGTAGAAGTAGTTCAAGAGCATCAGGCAGTTGTATTTGGCCACCATTTCTAATAAAAAATGCAGAGATAAGTTGGCCTCCTGGCTGAAGTAAAGGACAAAAGTTTCAAAAGGAATCTCAAACTATGCAATGAGGCAAGGGAAGACGTGGATACCAGTAGCATGTTTGCAAGGCACAGTGAGAAGTAGATGATACCTGCAGGTTTAAACGCTTTGTGCCACAACTGGAAATGCAAGTGCTGGCATATCACATAAAGTTAGGTTCCAGGAAAGAAAGTAGAACAGAGCTCTTGGGCAATGTGGAACATAAAGGATGCAAAAATCGGTTGAAATGGCTCCATTTCTCATTGCCCCATGAAAACTGACAGATCCTTCCCAGTGTGGGTGTAGGCCGCACTGTTACCGTGAGGACACCTCCCTTCACTGTCTTTATTGGTGTCACTTTTCACACTTGCCCACGAGATTGTGAGTAGCAGGATTTGTCAAAGAGGGGTGAGAAATGGCCTCGAGCTTTCACTGGCTGAACATCACCCTGGTCTGTGTGTTGGCACTTGAGAAGAGTGAGTGGAGGGTTAGAACAGGTCAGGCTGTGGCCTCTGCCCCACCTCAGCTGTGTGGGCTGCTGTGAGAATTGCTGCCTGCAATGGATGTGGAGGAGGTTTTTAGGACAACTGTGCTGTCAAACCCTGTCCCTCTATGTCTGTTCCAGGCTGTGCTCCAGCGAGGGCACTTGGTCTTGTTGGATGTGCCCGGCCACATATGGGTGGAGGCTGGCCTTCCAACCACACACTTGGTGTGACAGATCTCTCTGCTTGTATATGTCAAGCTTCATCAAAGCAGCACAAAGTGGAAACTCTTAACTTATTTTCAGGTTCTTTCCCACAACATTTTAGCTGATTAATGTATTATAACAATGCTGTCACACTGAATACTATCATGGTATTTTTATGTTCCTTTCCTGAATTAACTGTCTGGGCTAGATTCTGGTCGTGGTTATAAGAAGCTGTTCTGGATTTAGGTGGTGTATATTGAAAGTGAAATCCAGCTGAGAGACAGGATGAATATTATGCTTAACTGAAAAGCATGTGCTTAACTGTACCCGTAACAAAGCCACAACTTGTCAGCTCTGGAGTCATGATAAATTGGGCTGAGTAGTGCCAGGAAAACAGCATGGGTTTTTTTTTGTTGTTGTTATTACCAAAAATGTGAAAGCAAAACTTGCCATGAAAATACGAACCACTGTTTCTCTGGTGTAGATAAAAACAATGCCAAATCAACATCAGCAAGTAGGGAAAAAAAAAAAAGAAAGAGAAATGCACATTCAGAAAACAGTTTAATAGAAATGAAAGTTTATTTAACTGATAAAAAGTGTGACTCATCTGTACTTTTCTCACCCCAACTGCAGATCAGGGTTCCAAAAATCTTTCCCAGAATTAGTATGTAGAGAACATTTAAGTCTGTTTGTTAGTTTAAAACTCAAGAGCAGGCAGCTAGTGCATAGAGGGATTTAATCTTTCATCCTACCTGTGTGTTGGCCATAAAAAGGATGGCCACTCAGACCAAATAGTCTGTGAATGGTGCATGAAGATTTCTGGCCTGTAAACAGAATGAAGACATTCTCTCCTTCCTAATGGCTTTGGGTTCACTGGTGTATATGGAGGTAATGGCTGTGCAGGGTATTTGAGGACTGATTGAACCATACAGCCCTGCCCACCACCAGAATAAGCCACAAATCCTGCCAGGCTGGAGAGGATTGGACATTGGTGGGCTACAATGTGCTCAGCAGTGTTCCCATCTTCTTCCCACTGCTGGGAAGCCGCTGTATTTGTGGTTCTGTGGAGCCATTGGCAGTGATGCATTGATTGTTCGAAGCTGTCTTTTGTTTCTTTTATCCTTCTGTCTCCTAAGACAAACAGCTATTGTGAGTCTGCTCTCTCAGCTCCTCATAATTGCAGGTCAGTCTATAACAACCTTTTCAGGGTTTATTTCAAAAACATTGTTAGAAAGCTTTGTTTTTATTTAGTATTATTTAGCATCATTATGCAATTCAATTAATCAAAAAAGTACTGCTAAGCCCTTGGCTAGTGGACATTCTTCATTCTAATATGAA
The DNA here is from genome assembly GCF_000691975.1 of Corvus brachyrhynchos. NCBI lineage: Eukaryota > Metazoa > Chordata > Aves > Passeriformes > Corvidae > Corvus > Corvus brachyrhynchos. Next base: position 6,258,893 of record NW_008237681.1, read on the forward strand.
GTAGGCAAACCAATGATCAATTTTCAAGAAAAAAATTATTTTCAGTTGGTGAAGCTTCTAGTTTTTCCCTTTCTAGAAGGAGCAAAAGGAATACATCAGCACAATGGAACGAAAACTGCACGATTGGTTCCCTTTGGGAGCAGTGATAGGCAGAGGTGAAACTTGGGTCTGGCAAAACTCATTCGTGTCATCATCTCATGGTATCCTTGTACATACATTAGTTTGTTTATTCATTTAACATTGGCATTCTTACAAAGAGAAGCATTTGTTACATTAAATTATTTAATTTTGTGTGCATTTTAAGTGCTGGTTTGTTTCCTTCAGTGCAAACAAGAAGAAAACTTTTCTTCTTTTCTTCTTTGATGTGTGCTCTTTACTGTCTCAGTAATCCCCTCCAAAACCTTTAGTATAATGGATTAGGTATACTCATGCCATCTGGCTCTGATCAGATCAGGATTTGTGACCTGTGAATATCTGGAAGGGTAAAATCAGTAAAAGTGAAAGCTTTGAACAGACTTCATTGACTTTAGTTTCTTAACTTCCTTGGTTAAGAAGTTGTGTGGCTTGAAAGAGTGAAACACTATGAAAACAGAGCCAAGATAAATAAATCAGTCTAACTGAGGTAAGGCTTGGTAGGTAATGCAACCACGCTGCAGGTGTATTATATCTGAGCCTCATGAATATTTTATATAATCCTTTGTAGAATAAATGCATACTCTTAAAAAAAGCAAACCAACAAATCAACGCTTATGAATCATTTATACAAAATAGATAACACAGAATGTGGAAGGAACTGGCTTAACAATTTCATATACAGGACCCAGCAGGCCAACTACAGATTTATTAAAAAGTGACTTCCTCTGCTGGGGTAGAATACTATTTCTACCATAAACAAGATTCAGCCAGTGCTCAGCAAGCACCAAAAAGGCAACAAAGCCAAAGGGGCTACACCAAGTGTCACCTCTAAAGGTCTTTTTCTGACATGTTCTCACTCTTCTCTCTGTCTGCAGTTACAGGGTTTTTTCCCCTTCTTAAATCTGTAATGCCATAGGCACTACCACCATTGCTGATGGGCTCAGCCTTGACCAGTGGTGGGTTCACCTTGGAGCCAGCTGCCCTTGACTCCATCCGACATAGGGAAAGCTTCTGGCTGCTTCTTACAGAAGCCACCTCTGTAGCCCATCCTGCTACCAAACCCTTTCTGTACACAAACTCAATGCAATAGGTAGCCAGAACCTTCCCTTTGAGTGTCAAAGTTACCCTGGGGAGGAAAAACAAGCTCAAACCAAAGTAAACAGACGAAAAGTGCCATAATCCTGGTTTGTTTGCTTGGGAGCCATCAAAGGCCAGGGTGCTTGTGCTGAAGGAAGAGCAATAGGGTATCTGAAATAAAAATCACAGTTACGGACCAACAACTTTCCCCATCTCTCCTTAGGACAGCAGATAGGCCAATTTCAAAGGTTTCCAGCTCTTGGGCTTTGCATCCCACTTGTGCCCAATTTTTTTTTCCTTCTTCCTGTGGTAGGAGCAGTTCAACTTCCAGTTCAAATTCCTTATTCCAGGAGGCCAAATCCAGTTTTGCCTACCTTGCTGAGAAGTCCTGAGATTTCTCTGTTTATAGCCATGTGAAAATGATTCTATGGGGCTAGAGAGAGTATTTTGTGAACATTGCTGGTTTTCTCTGTGGGTTCTCCATGTTTCTGATTCTAATTTGAAAACAAAAGCTCGATGTTTCCTCACAGCTGAAGTTAAACCTGGACTTTGCCCCTGAATATCTTCATGGGCTGATCACCTCTAAACAGTTTTTCTCATAGAGGTTCCTTTGAAACTGTTTCTTGGGTATAAATGACCAAGTTTGCAGAAGACCTTGTAATTGGAAAGGAAGTGAACAGAATCAGACTTTATGGAGTCTTTCTATAAAGACCTGAAAAGAGCAGAGTTTTGAGACTGCAAGTTAAAAGAGTAATTATTTGAAATCTTACTCTTGGGAAGAAAAAGTAATAAACACTGTTACATAAATTGGGGTAGGAATATAAGAAGCGACTGCACTGTTACAGCCTGGAGTTCTATTTAACTTCTTGCATTTTTAGTGAGGCAATACTGCTCAAACTTTTAGTGCTGCCTGTCCAGGAAAGTGTAACCCAATAGCATCTGGTCCTTTGCTGCATACAGTCAATGATCACTTTGTATGCATTATTTTTTTAAACAAATATTCAGCTGCAGAGCACAGGTTGTGTAAAACCAACCAAAATCATGGAGGCCTTTCTCATAATCACACTTGTGTCGCAGCTGACTTTATCTAGCTTGTCATAACAGAGCATCTACTGCATTTGAGTTACAATCTCATTTCATGTTGCTGATAAGTTTTTGTCTAGATTGCAGGGGGAAAAAATAATTTTCCAGTGAAAGTGAGATGCTTTCATAGGAAAACAGATAGGAACCTTGAAACTGTGGCATAAGCAAGGGAATGTAACCAAGACATTTGCTGTAGATTTTTCTTCCCCTAGCTTGCTGCTCTGGAGCAGAGCACAGGGCTTGTGCTCAAAGACAGCACTGTCACTGCTTTGCTTTAACTTTCTTAGTCCTGTTTTTCTTTCTTCTTTTCCTCTCTTATTTACGTGGAATAGAGCTCCTTTGACGCAAGGGCAATGTTGATGCAAAATCTAGCCCACAGGTCTCAGACTTTACAGGTGGCTCTGAAGGCTGGCTGTAATATTTTTCATTATCTAAATAATTGCATTTCCTTTAATTTTTTCCCTTTTTTTGTCATTTGCAAAGACCCTAAAGAACCTTGTTTAGATCAGCATGCCCGTAAACTTAGAAAGTTTTTTAAAGTGTAGGAGCATTAATGTGTTCAGTGATGCTGCAAAGCCTGTACAAGGCATAGTGTATTCTACTTTTGTCACTTCTCAACTCTATCAGACCTGTATTGATCTTAAAACCTATAGCTCATGGCATGAGGACTTATTTTCTACCAAATGAAGCACATCTTAAAAATATTTAAAAGATCCTCAGTGTCTTTGGAACTGAGTTGTTTGGAACTCTGAAAATAGAAGTTCTCTATTGGAATCCAACTGGAACATTCAGTGATGCTCCACATTGAATTCTCATCCGGAAAAATATTAGAGAAAGCTCCAATGAACATAAATTATTTTATTTGGATTTGAAGCAAATAATATTTTGGTTCATATTAAAAGAATTCTTCTGTTGATGCTCATGCAGCATATTTTGTGGTAAGCTGGAAATAAAAACAATCACTGAAAGCTGCAGGGTGGACAAAATAAATGATAGAAACAACTAAATAGAAAAAGGTTGTGCCACTGAAAATCAGTAAGTTTGGTATGTTTGTTAACATCTGGATGCTGTTTGTGAAGAGATGGAATGATGGCTGATGGGAGTTTGGAAGGAAAAAAAAAAGTGGAAGGGTGTTGAATTTCCTATGTCTGTTTTCATGCAGGCTGAAGCAGCACTTGACTGAACTGGTGCATTTTACAAAATCTGAAGAAGCAAGAGAACAACCGTAAAAATGTGTAGTGATGAACAAGGTGAGGTGGTTGTACACTACTTCTCTCTTAAAAGTGAGACAGAGCACGTTACTTGGCAAAAGAATGTGCTCCAGATTACGTAGTAATCCATCCCTTTCAAAGATTTCTTTAGACTTCAGGCATCTATTGAAGCCTGTACACTGATATCTTGTTCTGCTTCATAATTGCTGGGAAAAAACAGTTAAAAAAAGAAAAAAGAAGTGAGGTCTCTACTAGCAAAACTATTGCTTCTAGCCAAAGCTCAGGTGCCGAGTGAGATACCAGTAGAGATGCATGGACAGCATTACTTGAGTACCAAATATAGAGGAGGAGAAAGCTTGGGCAGATAAAATCCTTAGGGAGCATCTCATATCTGTTACTGTCTGCTTCTCTACAAAATCATATAAAAAAAATGTTTGACAACTCTAGGGTTGTTGGACTCTGCTAATCAGGAGCGTATTATAAACATTACAGGAGAAGAAAAGATCACAAAGGTCTGGCTCTAATAGCATCTAATTCTGCACATCTACACAGTTACAGAAGCAGACCTCATAAAGCTTGGCTTTGGAAATGCGTTAAATGTGCCTTCACTGCAAGCCTCTCCAACAGCAAAACTATATGAATAAGAAAATTCTTTTGTCTAAGCACTGTTTGATGTTAGCTAGTAAGGTTTTGTGCTGGTTGCCTCATCTAACAGTTTAAAAATACTTTCAGCTGATGGCTGAAACCCTGTCTCTTTGAACTCAATGATAGACTCCAGCGCATTTCAGAAGGAACAGGATTTCACTCCATATATTTTTGCAGTGGAGATTAGGCTGTGATGCTGTCCATATAATAGCTTTGTTATTCCTTGAATCAGCCAGAAATTTTTTTGTCTATTAATTATCACCAGAACAAATTGAAAGTGCTGTATGCATAAAGGAAATATTAAGGAAAAGCATGAACTTTAAAAACAAAACCCAGAAGTTTTCTATATGTTAATTGTCCACAAGGGTCGTCATCTCTTTATTTGTGTCTCTAGTTTAGGTAAGTGTTTTTTAACTGTTTCATTTCTTAAACTACTATTACTATCTGTACTGATGGAGTAGGTCTCTTTCCATACCTAGCACAGTGAACAGGAAATAATAGCAGTCACATTGACATCAGTGTGCAATGTCAAGGTTGCAAAGCTCTGTTGTCCTGTTTTGATAGATAAAACCTGGAGGGAAGGGAGATTGTTTTTTCCAGCTCGGAACATAGCGTCTTTTTTCTGTGTAACATGATGCCCTGGTTCTGTTTTTCAAAAATACAGGTTTGTGCCAAAAATGACAGTTTAAAGAGCAGCACCGAAAGGAGTTATCACTTTCTAGATACATAAGTGCATACAGGCAATTGCTTTGTTTACAAAAAACGTTTGCAGGCTTTGCTTTCTATTATGAGCAGCTCAAGATATCACTGCGATATTGCTGAGAAAGAAGCATTTCATTCAGCAGACTTTTAACTCAATAAACTGCATGGCATTGTATGGGAGAGGGAGGAAAGAGATGTTCTTTCTGAAAGGGAGGTGCTTTAACTCCAAAGGTTTTCCTTTCCCCTTTTCTGTATTTCCCCTTCCCAGACTTAAGAAGACAATACCAATCTCTTCTGAATAGTCTCTGCTCTTACTGTTCATAGTTTTCCTTCAATTCCTAGGCAACAGTCCTTGCAGGATAGAAATAAAATGTATAACAGGCAGAAGGGAGTTACCAGAGACGAAAATAACAACCTCATTGCCCAAGATGTGATACCAAATCACTTGGCTGTTGCCTGCCCTCTACCATTTCTCTCTCCATTAGGGTTTCAGGTAGGTAGCTGTAATGCAGAGATCTTGTCTAGAACATTTCACTGTGCAGTGTGTGCAGCTTGTTTACTCTGATTCAGAGCATAATTCATTTGGTGCTTTATGAGGTTTTGGTGTATGCCTTGTGCACGCAGCCCTGTGAATTATGTTCCTGTAGGAATGTTATCTATTAATAGCTCTGCAAAGTAGACACTGACTCTCTGGGAGGCTGCTGTGATAAAAAGCCTTATCACAGAAAGGTCGTGTGCTGTTTCTATTAACTCTTTTGATGCGATTGAGAAAAGGCTGCAGCCTAATAAACTGAGGATGAGACTGGAGCTGGGGCTTCTTAATCCTGTCCATGAGAGTAATACCTCCAATAGCCTTGCAAAGATACAAAGGGCCAGATCCTGTACCTAAATCCCACCAAACTCGGACTAAATGAAATCAGGAAGCATTTAGGTACCTAAATACTTTTGTGTATCTGGCCTTCTGAGCTTTTATCTACTTGTTGAATAGGACATATAATACTCATAGTAGCACTGTTGGGATCAATCTATAAATATGGTGTGGTTGTTATTTATGAAAATATCTTAAAGAGAAAGCTACTTTCAATGCCAGACTTTGGTGTTAACATAATTCCCCTGTTATATTTACTAAAATTCCCTACAAAACCTTCCTTAAAAAATTAATTATTTGATCTGTTAGGAGGTAATGAAGTGCAAGCAAAAATAATTCAGAAATACATAGAAAATGGTGGGCCTCTGGACTCCAGTGCTGATTTCTCTGACTCAGGCTGATATATGCCAAGTTTGCTTTACATCTTTTATTTATATATGTGTCTGTGTCTACAGTTATATGGAGCTCTGCTCAATAGTTTAGAAACTCTGCAATTGAATGTTACAGAATACACATCACTTTCACAGTAGTTTGTGGCGAGAGTCCCATGAGAAATGGTTGAGACAGCATAACTTTGTTGCCAAATAATAATGTTTAGTGACTCAGAAACTGCCATCTGTTATATAGACTCATAGCTTGGGCTCTGCATATTGAAATAGACTTTGAAACATCTGCAGGTTTCCTCATAATGTTTAGTCTTAGGCATCCACCTAGCTGGAATCTCCCACCTCAAGCCTTCCCCCAGAGATTTTCACTTAGCATGGCTGTTTGGGGTTTTTAACTTCACATAGCATACTATCAACCACATCCACTTTCAAAAATATCTCTGATTTCATGCTCTTAAACTAATGCTTTATTTCAGCTACTATCGCCCTATGGTGTTCCCAAGGTGAACATTATCTTATAGACTTTTGAAATCCTGAGGGGGAAATGAGAGTTGTACCACCAGCACCATGTGCTGCTATCCAGATTACAGTGTTTGTCAAGTGGGCTGGTTTCCTGTTGGGCACCTGGATTCACCACAGTGGCCCCAAGCACATCCCACACTGGTGTGTGCTGGGGAAGCAGCTGTGCAGCCCTCTCTGGAGCTGCTGTCTACTCGCTTGGCATTGCCCACCTTGGAAGATTGTGTGTCCCTGAAAACGTGCTGCAGGAACAGAGTAAGACACAAATGGTCTCTGGTGAACTTGCAGCTCTTCATCAATCTGACTCTAAAATTTTCTGCATGTTGTAGTCTTTAAAAATTCAGTCTGGTCTCTTCCTACCTTTCTGCTGCTTGCCACTTCACGTAGCACAGAAGTAACCCCAGGCCCAGTGACAAATGCTGAAGGAGCAAAGTAGGTCATTGCATTAAATGGTGTGGTGTTTTGGTACCACTCTCTCTGACACTGTTGTGATCTGCAGTGCAGAATCCAAACTAATCCCTGTGCACAGGGAGCTGCCACTTTCATCTTAGATTTTCCTTCTATTGGGGAAGGTGAAGAACAAGGCAAGGAACAAAGGCTGGAAGCTGAAAATAGCATTAGACCTGATGGAGATCTGTGCAACACAACTATGAAATGCAGCCATGAATGTATTGATGCAGGGGTGCTTGTGAAGGCGCATTACATGCTCTGTTCCATTCCTATTAAATTAGAGTTAGAATGTTAGAGGAAGTGACAGGCGTATGGTTTTGGTGCTGGGGTTTGTTTTTATACACTGAAAATGAAGGTCAAGGAATTGAGAGAGAGCTCCAAATCACAGGTCAGCCACAGGCAGTGCCTTTCTATTTGTTTATTCTGTAGTTGTTCCAGTATTTATAAAGACTTTGTAGTGCAGGAAAATGTCCTAATACATTTATATGATATGATATTGGCTAAGGATAGGAATAATGTACAGCAACACATTGGGTTTAGCCAGAAACTGACCTTGTCTAAATATTACTGCCAGATTGAAGTATCTTACCTGAGGAGTGGCTATGAATAAATCTTTTCGGAAGCACAGAAGAAAGAGGTTTTGCATCTGATGGTAAAGAGAAATAAGATCTCTATAAAGGAGTAAATTACGTCTGGAGATAGATTGCCTCATGGACAAAAGCAATGGTTCCTCTAAAACAGCTTTACACAATAGTACTCATTTCTTACATATGGGTTTTTTGTTTTTCTTTTTACTGCTCATTACACAAAAGGAGACGTTGTTTAATTAATTCAGTTATTCACATTTTGAATTTACAGGTAGATTTGAATTCTTAATGATGGTGATGACTCATGAATTAAACATCCCTGAGAAGCTTTCACCTCTGTCTTACCAGTGAAAATCCAGATATAATATCCGTACCACACTGCCTTTCCCCTGTTTACTGGTGACATGCCTCCAGTGTGGGCACAGTGGTAGACATTTGAGCAGCTGGAGCTGGTTTCCTTTGAAAGGACAGGTAAAGGGAAAGATGCAGGAAGAGGACTGAAACTGGGGGCAGCGTCACAGAGCTGCAGAGAGCTGAGATTTTCCTGTGGCCCTTGGCACACCCATGGCCAAGTACTGAAACATAGGTCCAGCCTATGCTATAGAAGTTTTGCTGGCATGAAAATGTCAGTGAGGAGTGAGAGTCTTTTCCCTATGTGGCAATAGCAGTATAGCCCCAGTGCAAAGGCTGTCCAAAAAATCCATTTGCTGCCATGGCATGTTCTTCTTAAGGATTAGATCCAAACAATGGGAGCAAAAGAACTTTATTTTTGGTCAGCTCCTGATTGTGCTTACCTTAGGAGGAATAGCTGGTATGGCTGTAGCTTTTAAATGTAGAAGGGGCATAGAGCAAGAATTAGAAGCATGTCCTCTCTCATTTTTGTCCATGTCTTATCATGGCATGTGGGTGGGTTACAGATTAATTAATGGATTAATTTTTGCTAAAACAGCACTCAGATTAGTTCAGCATCTTTGCATCAACATTTAGTGTGGAGAAGTAGAATTGTTTCAGTTTATATATAGCACATAAAACTGCCTAGGTACCAGATGATTAAAAAATGGCAAATGTGACTTCAATATATAAAATAGATTTTTAGGAGGGTTTGGGAATTAGTAACCAATAAATCTGTATCAGGAGAACTGTAGGAAGTGTGGTCAAAAGTAGACAAACAAGGAGGCACATGAACAAATAAGGTACAATACAGAAGAGTTATCATTGCTTTTCCAGAGGGATCTCATCATGTGTAAATTTATTAGAGATTTCTCTAGAGTGGTTACTAGCATGTGTGAAAAGCTGATATAGTAGGTCTGAATTTCCAAAGCAGCTTTCGCCAGACACTTGAAAAGGAACAAAACTACTAAGCAATGTGATTGTTCTTATATGAGTCTGCAATTCATTAAGAAACAGGAAACAAAGAGTTGGATTCTGTGGCCTAAAAATAAGCACTTTGTGCCACCTGGGATGCTCCATGATATCCAAGACATCTGCACGAAGCTCTCAGACAAGACCTGGGATTTAAGGGAAATCTGCTTGTTGGCACTGTACAAGCTATGCAATAAAAAAATTACATATGATGTTATTCTTTATACACTGGATCTCACTTGAGCTGTAGGAACAGACAATGGATTTTTGCATGGAAGGAGAATGCTGGAGTCTCCTGGACATCAGTGCTAGAGCTGATGCTGCCCAGGTTGTTTGTGGGTGACCTGATAAAGGGGGACAGAGAATAATGAAAGGAAGTTTCAGGGAAGAAACGGAGCTTAGCACAAAATGGTGTAAAAAGATCACATTTCATAACTAGGTGATAAATTGCCATCTGACACTCACTGTTGATAAAAGCAAAGTAGTGCACTTTGGAGAACAGCCCTGATTTCACATACAGAGTGATAGGCTGTGAAGTAACTATTGGCAATCACAGAAGGCCTTGGAGTGATTCTGGACAGTTCTGTCAAAATGTCTGTTGAGTGGTCACTGAGGATCAAAGAGAAAAAGAAGTGTATTAGGTAGTGTAAAGGATGGAATAGAGCAGAAAAACGGGAGAAATAGTGGTGCTGCTGTAAGAGTCAATGGTGTGCCTACCTCATGAATCCTCCATTCCTAAAAGGGATGAGTAAAGAGAAAGGATACAAAAAAGGAGGGCACCAATGATCAGAGATACAGAGTGGCTTCTTTCCAAGGCATGACTTAATAGGCTACAGGTCTTCATCATGAAAAAAAAATTACTAGGAGGAAACAGTATGACAGTGAGCTATCAAATAAGGAGTAGCAGAGAAGGGAGACAGGGAAAAGTCATTCACCATTTTCTCCAGGCTGTTTCATGTTGCCAAGTAAAATAACAGGTTGAAAAGTTCAGAATAGGCAGGGAATTTTCTTCCATGATGCCTAGTAAAGTTCTGGCAGCCTTTGCCACAGGGCATTGCAGGGACCAAAACTCTACACAGGCTCAAAAGCAACCAGAGGAGCTCATAGAAGCAAAGTCCATTAGCACTTAGGATGCATGAGCATATGCTTCTCCTTCGGGAAGTCCTGAAGCTGTTGATTGCTGGGAGTGCGTTCTGGCAAAGCCCCACTGTGTGCTTAGCCTGTTTTGATAGTCTGACCTCAGCATCTCTTACTGGTGTCTGTGCAAGAAAGGATAATGAACTGAAGGATGCAGCAATCTGGCCTAGTATAGCTGTTCTTACTTTTCTAACATGTCTTTTCTCCCTTGTGAGAGAAGTGCCTACTTGATTCAACAGCTCCCCTGAGATACAGGTGATAAAAACAATAACTTACATCTGGAAGTGAATTAAGCTTCAACCAGCAGTGCCCCAGTTTTCCATTCTGCAAACCTGTGAGACTGCAAGCAAGTAATACAAGCAGTACAGGATATTGATGCTATTTCTTGCTGACTAATACCTTTCACCTTTTTCGAATGCTGCATTTCTCTAAAAAGCTTCAGTCTATCCATCCCCTAGTGATCTCTTGAGCTACTTGTGTTTTACCTTGGTGTGAAAGTGAGCTCTTCATCCAGAAATGAAGGATATTGAAGAGTATCTTTTAGCCCTTATTTGGAGCTCTGTTAACCCCGTTGAGAGAAATACTCCCTGATTATATAGATTTTACAGAAGCGGGGGGAGGGGGAGTGGGTAGAAACACCACCTCTTTTTTGAATTTCTGCAATGTGAGCTTCATATTCCTCACAGTGTTAACCTCACTATCCACTCTTAATTTCAGACAGTGTATTTTGAAATAAATTTTCCTCCATTTGTGATTCCTGACCCTCTAATTCTTCAGTTTATGGTGCCTTTGTGGGTTGGCACAAAACCCTCCAATTTCTGACTTGCTACAAAACAAGATGGAAATTATTAACCCGCTTCAGATTAAAATTCCTTCTTGCATAGGTTTGTAGAGTTACCATAATTTCTTTCAAATGGCAAATATATCATAGAGTCCAAATTCCAAAGGAAGATATAACTGCTAAATTGTAGATAAGATATTATCAAGAAACTAATGTGGGGCTTTTTCATATAGGTGTTGCTTGACGTAGCCAACAGGAGAAGTTCTTGGGAAAAATTGTTAACCAAATGGTCTCTGGTATTGTCTGATTCCTTTTCTCTGCCATAAGCAGACAATGTGCAAAACAATCAGTTAGGAAGTGATGTTCACCAAATATTCATAGGCAAAAAAATTTAAATAAATAAATAAATAAATAAATATTCATAGGCATAAATAACAACAAGACCACCCTGTCCTCCCTGGTTTGTTTGTCTGTTTTGGGAGTTTCAGGGTTGGGGTCTTTTGAGGGTATTTTTGGGTCTGGGTTGTGTTGGGATTTTTTGAGTGTAGGTAATTTTAATGAGTTAGAAATGTTTTCTCAGAGGAAGTTAAAATCCGTATTAAAGTAGGTTGTCACATAGGCCATAAATAAGTACAAAACCAAGTTAAAACACTTATTTTTTTATCACACTTCTTCAGTAGTTTTATTGGACAGTCCTGGTGGAAGGGTGGTAGGGTAGAGATTTAATGGCAGAGTGAAGTCAGTGATCCTCACTTACCCGAGATCAGAGCTCTGCAGGAGTAAACAGATGTGTTCAGTCCCTGGGACCAGGAGGGCCAGAGCCTGCTATTGTGGGTTTGTATTATCCATATGTTTTGGGGGAACCTTCTGTCTTTCTTCTTTTTCTATTAATGCACTTAAAGGAGTAGAAAGGTGAACTCTCATGGGATCAGCTTCTTTGAAAAACCGCAATCTTCTTGTGTTTAGTCACTGCTTAAGGATATTGAGATCTTGGAGAGACAAACATACCTAAAAGCTATCCATTTATTTGGAAGAAAATAAACCATTGAGTAGGAGTAGTCACTTTCAAGTCAATCATCTCAGGAAGAACCACTGATGATTTGGGAACAGAATTGCATTATTGTTCTCACAAATTCATAGATGGTACAATAAATAGAAGTGTTCATTTGATACTTTTTCTCCCTCACTTTGCAGAGTAACAGAGAAAGTTTCTTTAGAATCTAGATAATAGGCTTGGTAATGAGGTGGCCTCAGGAAATGTATGAGTTAACTGTCCTCTTTTATGTCTGTCATGGATGAACGAAGAGTGGTTGGAAAATTTAATGGAAATAAAATATCTGCTCTGCTGAATATGGAAAATATAAGCGCGGACAATCAAACTGTTATTTGCTACTTGAATGCTGTGGTTACATGGCACTGCTTACTATGGAAGTTATAAATTGAATAGCTTCACAGTGGCAAGAGCACTAATTATGCAGGAAGTGTTGTGGCAGAACAAAATGCTTCAAACACTTGCTGTGCCACCTTTTACCGAAGGTGAAACCAAAAATCATTCCTTTTTCTCAATGACACATCTAATAAGGTCCTATTATATTAGGATGTACCGTATTTCATCCTGAATGTGGTTAAAATGTCCTTGCTAGAGAAAGTCCAAGTATTTGTTGCTGAGGGTAGCCAGCAAATTGACAGATCATACTGTGCTGGCAGAGCCATCAGTAAATCTCTGTATTGAGTTTGGACATGACAGTTTTTCATTAACTTTATTATTTCCCAGAAAGTTCACACAGGAGGACTCAAACCTATTTTCTTCTCTCCCAAAAGCTCCCAATAGCTCATGTATCTGGCCTTTGTCTTGTGTTTTTCTACAGTTTACCCCTGCTCCAGTGTGGACAGTGAAAGTTATTGGCTTACAGTGCCTTTATAGCCTATTACTATTTTTGTGATTCTATAGCAACTAGAATCCTTGAAGAGGATGTGGGAATTTTCTGTCCATTTTTTTTTTTTTGACAAATATCTGTCACTTGGTTTGCCTACTCATTCTCTTGTTACTGCCTACATAGGCTTCAGTTCTACTCTGGAAAGATGGAAAACTCACAGAGGCAGGAGAAAACCTACTCATTAGTGCTGACATTTAGAAGCTGGGGGCGTATTACACAATTCAGCTGCCTTGCGGGGGGCAGTTTATGACATTTCTGCTTCCCTCTGCCCCTCAATCCCATCCCTGCCCTGTACTTCATCATTGCTCCTCAGTTTTACTGGCAATATTGTTTAAAAAATAATTTTTTTGATGCTTCACTTCTGAAAGAGATGGCAAGTAAAGAGAAGCTTCTCTCTCCTGGGCCAAACAAGCTGAAGTGTATGGATCCAGTGGTGCAGTAACAAACTGCTTTCTCTGCTCCAGGCTGGACTAGATCCCTCAAGCTATTCAGGGCCCATCATGCCAAACACTGTCCCTACACACACATTCCTAAATCGAAATGCATGTAGTAACTGCACATAACCTGGGACAACGTGCTCTCAGATGAGGAGGTGTTGGGTGAAATGTCCAGTTAGGCTGGCTGGACAGTCACTGCGTGCTGACTGCATGCCACCCAGTAGCTAAATATCCCATTGCCTTTGCAGTGATGTTGATGGTGTTGTCCTATAGATGTAGGCACTTGTTGAAGCCAGAAAAGACATCAGTGATATCTCGAGGATTTCAAAAGGAAACGACACATGGTGAGAATGATATCTGTCACTCCAGGCATGGGCGTGTGGGTGTTATTCTGTGCGCATGTTCTCAGGCAGAGGATGTTGTTGGCAACTGTATGGCACCAGTGACAGAGATACTTATTTTTGCCTGCATCTGAGTAAATCTTTCTGATGAAGACCTTTCTGTGGTGGCATGTGGTGTCAATGTTTCGCAGATCATAGAGCTCACCAATTTGGCACAGGAAAACATAAAATCTGATACTGAACCAAGTAAGAACTGTGTTGGATTGCTTGGGTAGCCTTACATAGAAAAATGTCATTTTGTGTCTGTGAGACCATCTCCTTCTGTGGTCACAGCTGAGGGTGGGCATGCTGCTTTTAGTAGACCTGCTTTACCATCACCTAGGTGTCTGACAGCCATCAGCCTCAGCAGCTCACTGCTCTGCCCCTGGCTGTGCTTCCTGGCTCAGAGGGTCTTTCTAGACTTCTTTCTCATTCCTGGGAGAGGTTGAGTATCTCATGACCACAGTTCTCCACTGAAATTTGGTGTTAGGTTACACAAACTGCACGATGGAGGATGAATATGAGCAAAGTGTAGCTACAGGGCTTTCTACGAGTTGACTTGAAGGTTGAATTCATGGAGAGAGCTTGAGCAATTACTGCCCTTGATTCATGCCACCAGTTTTTTACAGAGGTCCTTATCAGTGCCAAACAGAAATAAATGTGACCATGAGCTGCAGCTTGTAAACAATGCATAAATTCTAAGTCAGTAATGTTATTTCACATTAGTGTGTCAGACTGTAAACTCTGGCAGGTAAATACTCCATCTGACAAGCTCTTCTGCAGGGGTGGCAATATGTGAAACAGGGTAAAAAGAACAACTGAGGGTCAGCAAAACACACTTCATGTTATAAATCAGAAGCTTTTGTTTTGTGAGAGAGGTGGGTGAAAAGGTCTTGATGTAGCTCAGGTTTTAAGCTCACATAAAGGGAGTCGTCTTTTTCCAGAGAAGCTGACATTTAACTTGATGTAATTTTCCAATAAGATACAGAAAACTAAGGTCCTTGACCTAGCAAACCATGGCCTGTCAGAGTATCTCATGGGAGTCAGTGTTCTGGTAAACAGTGCTTACAAGTTCAGGAAAGAGTAGTGAATTTCAGGACTTTTATTGAGGCTGCTTTTTAAGCTTTTTATCATTTATGAATAATTCCAGTCCTGGGCTAAGTTATGCAGCTTCATACCCTTGTATCTGCTGGCATTCTAAGAGTGCCCTGTACTTGGTGATGGGTTACATTCCCAGAATGCTCAGGAGACTCATCAGGATGGTGCTGCCTCAGGCTATGGACATCAAATCAGGATCTCTCTGTTACGCACATTTGGCTTGATTTGATTGGCTATAGGAAGGTTACACACTTGTATATGAGACTCTTCCAGGCTCTGTTGAAAAAGTCCTCATGGGATATTTCCAGCCAGGTTTTGCTTTGAAAGCTGCTGCTGAGCACTGGCTTTCACAGGCTTATACTGCTTTGGGTCATTTGCCTGTTTAAATACCACATCCAGCGCAATGCCGTAAACAAGGGAGCAAACAGCTACATAACTATAATTCCCAGGAGAGAATGATCTGTTAAAAGGGAAAAGTGCTTGTTTTGTCACAGCTGAATTACTAATATTCCTATAAATTGCTTCTCTGGGGTTGTGTAACGTGTTTGGCAATGTGGCAATAAGAGATGTTGAAATGGGGAACAGACTTAGAGGAGTAGAAATGGAAGGAAGCCAAGCCAAAATACACAGTGAGCCTTTTCCAAAGACAGGTCAGCAATGATCCAAGTGTATTCCCACAAAATGGAAGTTCAGAAGGGAACTGTAAGCAGTGGAAAATATTGCATGCACAACTTATGTTACAAGCTTCGGTCACTCTGAGTTCACTGCAGAAAAAAATGTTTCTAGAGCTTAAAGTCTTTCTTATTAATTTCTTTTCCCTTTTTCTTCTCCTATATTTAAATATTTTTGTGTTAGGTAAACTAAACTAGGAGGAAAAAAATAACTGTTTTTCTGACACAGGAAACCTTAACAATAAAAATACTACAGAACTTTTCACGATAGCATTTGTCAGGATAATCCCTCCATTTTTCCTTAGGAGGAAGCTTAAAGGAGAAGTTTTATGGAGTATGTTTCCACTTGGCTTTTGTCTTTATTTTAGGCTTGAAAATTACTTGCTGCCTTGCTGGTTTCTACCATCAATGCCCTGTGCTTGCACACTGCTCTGTTTTCTGCAAGTAGGCCCCCATGAAGACAGCTTTGTCACGCTTATTAATATTTAGCTTGTCTTTATTTGTAAAACTACTGTTTGCAGTGTGCATATCTGGTACCAGTGTGTTGCTATCTAATCACAAACTAGATGCAATCTGTGCTTTTCTTTTGTTTGGAAGCAGATGGAAACCATTAGAAAAGATCAGAGAACAACCTGCTCTAGAGCTCTGACACTACAAAGAGAAAAGACAACCTGGTAGTACTAACAGCATCAAACTTCTGGCACTGATTACACTCCTGAGTCAAGTATTATTAATTGAGAGAGACAGAGATGCTTTCTTAATTGAGAAGGGGATTTTTAGCAGGAGTGTAATTTAGATAAATTGGCCGACCCTTAGGAGGTGCATCTGACTCTCACTATTACCTACAGAGATCCTGAAAGACTTATTGTAGGCATCAGCAATTAGGTCATATGAATATCCACCTCTGCCTCAACTTCTCAGTTAATAAGGAAATGCTGTATCACACTTGTTCAGGGCATTCTATTACTCTCTTCAGAAAGCAGACCAGATATCTTTGAGGGTTGTCCCTGCTCACAAAAATAATTAGGTCGGTAACCCTTCTCCCCTTTCTGGCATTTGTATTTGATCAGGTTGCCCATCTCTGTTTTCTTATCCCTGTTTTCAATTATTCTGGTTGTCCCACACAGAACTTTACATGTTATACACTCCAAGTGTCTCCAGGCTGGAAGCTTCTGCATTTACTTTATATTGAAATTGAAGTAAAGGAGGGGAAGAAACATCTTCCTGAGCTGAACAATCCTGGACACTCCACTGAACTGAAACTTGAGACAGGGAAATTCCTTCTTCAGGCCAGTCACATCAAGGTGGTCAGCCCTGCTGGTGCTCTGGTCCCTTTGCTGCTACCATGGGAGATCTGAGGTCAAACTCAGTCTCCTGGTTCGTAAATAACTGGGGACGTAACAACTGCCAATTTCATCCTGCCAGAGCATTATCAGAGCTCTTTCCCACCCTGCCCTTTAGTGGTTATTGGACACCTCTCCTCTGTAGGCTTTTCCTTGTGGAATTAGGTGTGTGATGCTCCATTGCTTGGATGGCTGCTCAGCCATGTTGAGGATATGGGAACCATGATTACTTTCAGTGTCATGTTTTCCTCAGATGCTGCCACAAGGAACTTGTTTTTAGCCTTGGTACAAAGCTCCCCTTCTCCCAGCCATGGGAATTCAACTTTTTACCGATGTACCTCATTTACAAATTTCTTTACCTCTTGGCTATGTTTTTTTTATCTGTTCCTTTAAAATGTGCTTTTAAATGACATGTTGCTAGTGTTCACTGTTTGATGTGACCATGGGGATCAGAGGTATGTTTTTCTCAAAGACGTGTTAAGAAAAGCTCGTTATTTGCCTTTTCAAATTACATGCACTGGGGTCTCCAGCTGCTCTGGAGAAGAGCCTCCTAGCTGCAATGCTGAGTCCATTATCCTACCACCTCTGCCAAGGAGGAAGAGATGAGCTGGCCTTCGCAGATCTCATGGAGAAGCGAACTAGCTGTCTGTTGGAAAACCCAGATTATTTCAAAATAAAAATGTCCAGTTAAGGTGAAAAGCATGAAGTTGTATTTTACAGAATGGCAAGTGAAGAAAAGCATTAATTCAGATTTGTTTGTATGGTGCTGATCAAAATATTTTGGAATAGTATGTTGCACAGAGTAGGAGTATTTCCTTCTAGCTCAGGGCAAAATGAGCCTGTCTCCCCTCTCCTCTTGCAGAGCCTCATGATATTTACAGTTTGACAGTCTCATACTTCAGTTCTGTATAGCATTGCTCCCCGGATGACCTGCATTTCTTGTGCTAACCTACAGTCAAAATTCCCATGAAAAGCAGCATTGATCTGACCACAGTTTCTGGTAAAATACTTTGGAATAAAATGGGAGCTAGTGCTTCAAACTGCAGCTCCCCAAGCCTCCAAAGCCAGAAGAAGCAAACAGTTTAATTTAAAAACTCAGAGATGTATGCTTTAAGTCATCTTACCTTTTGGTGGTTTTTTTTTCATTTTCTCAAAGATAAAAGTAAAAAAGGAGGAAGCTGACTCTGGGGGTTTTTTTGTAATCTTATGAAGAATTTTTAAAAGTAGCAGCTTCTTGAAATCTTTTTTATAGATCTTATAACAAAAATAACAAAACAAACTTCAGAATTAAAAAAAATCCCAATCCACAGGTATGCATGAGTATGCATAATATGGAAAAAGAATAAGTATGCTCTCCAAGGTCATGTTAAAAGCAGAAGTGAAAAAAACTACTTAAGTGTGGGTTCACCTTTCCTTTTTTTGTCTGCAGATTTCACCTGTGGTAACACATATAGCTCATGGAATACAAATTATGTGTAGTGGGCATTCATGTGGAAAATCTATATGGCTAAAGCATCCTGACAAACCGCAGTTCCTGCTGGGTGAGTTAAGAGTCTGTCTTGAGGGAATGAGGGATTCAAAACTCCCCATGCAGGTGAGTGTAAATCTCTTCCTCCTTTCATGATTTTAGCTTTGCTGGTGGTTTTAATTCCCGATTACAAGCATTCATTGGAATGAAATGGGAGTCTCAAGGTGCTGCTGCATGGTTCATTAACCCCAGGGTTTTTGATGGACTCTTTCCTGGCTGTGGTTTCCATGGTTAGCTTTGTTCTCTGGAGTGATCCTGAACCTGCTGCCAGTCTCACCTGCACCACCATGAAGAGGAGGTGCAGCCCCTGTCAGTTTGCAGAGGGAGCAATACCTCATGGCTTCTGAGTCATGCCCTAAAGCCCAAAGGGGCTTTTCTTGCATCACTGTTTTCTGTACTAAGCAATTTTCCAGAGCAAGAACTCTGAGTCCATTAAACTTGAGCTTTTTATTTGCTTTTTCAGTATAGTAATGAGTTGAAAGTGTTTCTGCATTATGTAATTATATAATTCTGCGTTGTTTTGGGGGTTTTTTTTGTTGTTTTTTGTTTTTTTTTTAAGCTAGAAAATAGAATCCTGACTGCTGTGGTGAATTTATCCCCTAAAAATTAGTACAGCCCATAAGGAAGAGATGGGTTGATGATGGTAATGATGATGATGACGATTTGTTAGCTTTTGGCAAAGGATTGCAAAGTGTGATTTATGCAGCAGGCTTCAATAATGTAGTAAAAATGTATTCTTAATGTAGATACACATGGCTGAGGTTAACTGCCTCTTTTAAATTTTCCAAAGGAAAAAATTATCCCTTTTCCTTCAGCAAGCTATGAAGGTCATCTTAAGGATGAAGCCCAAAACAGGTATTTCAGCTTGATCAACTGATCCTTTGGGAAAAAGCTTTTGTCTTCGAGAGCCAGCAGAAAACTGCCACAAGCACCTTGAATGTTTACTGAAGACAAAACCCAAATCTGGTCTGGGATGCTGAGGGTGTTGTTGCCTGCAGTCAGCTGGCCTCATGTCTTTGCTATTGTAGGCTGTAAAACACAAACATCTTGCCTGCCTAGATAGACATGGAGCAACTCTGCTGCCAGGACTGCTCTGCAGTTTGTGGGATCGTGCGTGACCTAGTGAGTGAGTGTATTACCTCCCTGTGCTGGGCAGCAAAACTGCAGACTTCAACCCATGTAAGGCTTTTACAATTCACAAAAATGGCTTTGTGTCTTGCCCAGAATGGCTGAAGTTGCCTCAGTTCACTTTAACTCTTCCAAGTCATAACTTCCCTGGCAACTGGTGCCAGGTTGCACTGCCAGGTCCCACAGCTGGTAGAAGGAGGGACCCTCACCACTCCCTGGGGTTCCCTTAGGACAGTCTTGCAGGCTGAGCTGCTCCTTGGTTTGCTCACCTGTGGCAAGTCTCTGTAGCTGCCCAGAGCCCACCTGCATGAAAATGTGGTAGGCACTGCCAGGGCAGTTTGTCCACATCACTGCAGGCTCGGGGCCATCTGAGGATGGGGCAGCACAGCTCTGCACAAAGCCCTTCCTATGGGGCAGGGATGCCATATGTGGTTGCTAGCAGCCACTTCACATGCCAAATAAAATTCTTCAGCAACAGAAACCAGAAGTTATGACAACAGGCCAGCTATGTATCCAGATGTACAGGAGTATGTACTTTGTCAGCCTCATGTAGGGCTATTGCAGTGAAGTTTTGGAGTTGTGAGGTTTTCTTTAAGCTGAAACAAGAGGCAAACTTCTACTCTGTGAAAGGCTTCTATTTTTGGAGGTCAATCATTCATTTAATTTAAAAATATTTAGTTTATCCCCATGTTTTGCTCTCTGTAAAAGGCTCAGCAATCTGAGCATTATTCATGCAAACCTCCACAGAGGTAAAGCTTACTAACTATGAAGGTTCAAGGCTTTGCTCTGCACAGAGTAAGTTGTGTTCGTGCTACTGAAGTTGGTAACACTATACACTTGCACATCTGCTGAGCATCTTGCCCACAAGTATCTGCAATAAGCTGGCAGGGATATTTATTTCATTGAATGAGGTTGGACTTTTTTTATTATTCCTCTTCGTATCATCCAAGATACACACTTCAAGAACTGATTCTCATCCTCGGTGTCTGAGTGCATTCTCACATCAGAGCCATCTGTGAATGTGACCAGAGAATTGGGCTTCTGGCCAATAAAACTAATATTTTACAAAAGGACATATCAGGCAATGTAAACTGCCCTCACAAGGGAAGTCTACATGTCTGAAATGTCTAATGCTTTTTTAAACTTCTGCCTCTCTGTCCACTGCCAACTTTCTCCAAGAGGATCATGCTTCCTAAGACATCCTTTCCGATCATAAATTATTCTTGCATATCCAGCCAGAAGGCAGACTATGTAGCTGCTGGCCTGTCTCAAATGGATATGGCAGGTAATTATCAGTCTCATTAGTAAACAATTCACAATCAGCTAAAAATTTTTGGTTTAATAGTATGCATGACAAAAGAATATATTAAGCTTTAATCTGCAGTTTCATTAAACAAATGAATACATTAAACTCCCTTCTGCAGTTCCATAAGCAGCAGAGGAGCTAACATTCAATACACTATGAGTTATTCTAAATCTTTTAATCCTGGAGTTAGTGAAGAACTCCACTTTCCTTTATTTCCTGTATCCTGCTCTTTCAAGACCTGAACAAAACATCACACCCCAAGATGGTTATGATTGTGCTCTATTGGGAAGCAATACTAAAAGAGTGTGCTAGATTTTCTTAGTTCCACCTACATTCACTGCCATTCTCAGATATAATTTTTTTCTCCTTTGGCTCACTCTGCCTCTCCACTGAGGATTATGAAGTTCCTTTAGAAATTAGCCCATGCTGCAATTGCCAGAGAAATGCTCTTTCTCTCTAGATTCATGGTTTGCTATGTTTTTCAGCATGTAATAATATGTGCATGCCTGGGGACTCACAAAAACCTGAGGCCTCTCATTATGTGTTCCCCTGCTCCTGTCACAGGTGCACAGAATTTAAATGCTGGCTTTATGTTTTTAACTCATGCAGCCTTCAATACCACACTGACTTTCACCTCAATCTCATCTGGTTTAGGTGTGGGGTTTCTTTCTGCAACACCTCTTTGTCTCAAGTCATTGTTTCATTTGCTCTGAAAAGCTGCTCCAATTCCCACACTACTTTTGGAAGCTAAAATCCAGTGCCATGCAGGAGTTAAATACAGAGGCCTGTGTTGTACCCAGGACTGTAACAGTCAACTCACAGAAGCAGCTTCATAAGACACTGAGGTCTCTAGGATGAGGACTGTGGTTTTTGATACTATATATATGCATAGGCCTGTGCCTGTGTTGATTTTCTTTGTCTCACTTTTTCTCATTGTATTTGCAAGAACTTACAATACTCTTATTTTTAGCAATAGTGGCCTATTTCTAAGACTTTTATTACACAGGGTTTCAACAGGTGATAGTCCCAGGTGTGTTGTCCTTCAGGTTAATACCCCCTACCTATGCAAACTTAGCTTATCAGGTTTTTAAAATGCTATTTGAACAATATTGACACTGTTTTTCGTAAGACAGCTTAATTATAATTCCCTGCTTATGAAGTAATATCATTCAAATCACAGCTGTCACAAAATATAGCAATCTAATTGTGATCCAATGTGCGACATTATGCTCAGCTGGTTTGTCATAGGTATGAAATACAGAATTTCTGTATGAGATCATATATTCTTTAAGGAGATCTGGGTAGTGACAAGAGTAATGCAGAACCACTACCCAGAGTCAACATCACCAAGAAGTCCCAGGCCAAACTTGTACCATGGATTTAACATTTGTTTGCACATACCTGTGTGTGTAATTTCAGACTGTTTTCACTATGCCTCTTCTGTTTTAAACAAAGTTTTAAACAATGGGTTTATTTAAAGAAGTTTCCTAACACTAAAAGCAGACAGTAATGGAGTGTCTATGATATTTCTTTACTTGCTGGCAATTTCTCTTCCATTGGTGTCCTCTTGCTTACACCAAGTTTTACATTGTGCAGAACTTGGTCTGTTGGCTGCCACCAGAATATGTGGTTCTGTTCCCCCCATTCCCTGTTGTGCACAATCTGGGTACAGTAAACAGCTGCTTAATACCTGGTCAAGGCAGGAAGTGGTTCAGTGAACAATTCAACACCACACTAATCCCCCACAACAGCAACTAGTTCTGTGGGAGGTGAGCAAGCCGGGCTAATGGAGCTGGGCTGATGCATGGGAGGACAGCAGATGTTGCAGCCCCAAAGGAAGATGGGGAAGGATGGCCTTCTCCTCTTGATGGCTGCCCATTGTTACAGCACATCAGCTTTAATGCACAGCTGTGCTCTATTTTCTTCCTCCTATAGAAATGGTTCCTGTTTTCAAGGTTTTCTTGTCCTCTGCACTATAATGTCTTTAAGTGAAATACACGCTTTGATATGTTTTCAACACAAGAACAGATATTCCATTCCCATAGGCAATTGCAAACTTTTCTATTTCTCAAGACTTTATTTCCCCTTTCAGGGAGTATGCCTGAAATTTCACCCATCTGTATTCCACATGAGTCAACTTTCTCTGTAAAATCTTTATTTTAGATTCAGATGTCATATTAATCAACATAGTCATGTCCTGTTTGTAATAATCTTCTCATCTAAATCCAACATAATATTCCAATCAGTGGAAGTATCTAGATCTTGAATTCTGATATTTTTTCCTCTCCCTAGCTGAAATTTCCTTTATTTGGAATATATGCAGTTTGGACTAGTTTAGGGTATAGTTCTTTTCCTTTCCACAGGCTGATGTAAAAACGTCTGGTTTTCCTGCATACAGACAAGTTTTTCCCAATAGCTGGACACTGCATTGGTCCCCTGTGTGCTCCTTACCTCCTGCAAGGTTGGGCTGCTCACAGGCTTTGTAGAATAAGCACACTCAGTTGCCTGTGCTACTTGCTGTCTGAGAGTCTTCCCACCAAGATCTGATAGGCAAAATCTGTACATCTAATTAATCTTGGTTTCTTCTAAGCTTAAATCCAGCAAGTTTTAAAAAGTTTTGTATTTCTGATCCCCATTAAAACACTAATGTGACTAAAAGACTGTAAGCAGTCCAGAACAAAGTATTTGACCACACAGCTGACATACTTTGATTCTATGTGAAGTTATGGCTATTTAAAGTCTCTCTAATGCTTAAGTGAGAGAAAAAAATTGCAAAAACGATGGCAATTTTATACCCTTTTTGTGTGGTTTTGAGGTGTTTTGTTTGGCAGTGGGGTTTTTTTTTGAACTCTATACCTTGTCACAGAAAGACTGTGTAACTACATAAAAGACATTGAGGTGCTGGAGTGCTTTCAGAGAAGGACAACAAAGTTGACAAAGAATCATATGAGAAGCGAGCTGGGATTATTCAGCCTGGAGAAAAGGAGGCTATGGGGGGGCCTTATCACTCTCTACAACTACCTGAAAGGAGGTTGTAGTGAGATGGGGGTCGGTCTCTTCTCCCAGGTAACAAGCAACAGGACAAGAGAAATAAGCCTCAGGTTGTACCAGGGAATGTTTAGATTGGATATTGGGAAAAACTTCTTCACTGAAAGAGTTGTCAAGTGCTGGAACAGGCTGTCCGGGGAAGGGTGGAGTCACCATCCCTGGTGGTATTTAAAAGGCTTGCAGATTTGGCACTTAAGGACATGGTTAATTGTGGACTTGGCAGTTTTAGGTTTATGGTTGAACTCAATGATCACAGAATCACAGAATGGGTCGGGTTGGAAGGGACCACAGTGGGTCATCTGGTCTACCCTGCTCAAGCAGGGTCATCCTAGAGCACATGGCATGGGATTGCATCCAGATGGTTCTTGAATATCTCCAGTGAGGGAGACTCCACAACCTCTCTGGCCAACCTGTTCCAGTGTGTGGTCAGTCGCACAATACAGAAGTTCTTCCTCATGTTCAGCTGGAACTTCTGTGCATCAGTCTCGTCCCCTTTCCTCTACTCCTGTTGCTTGGTCTTTTCCAACCTAAATGGTTCTATGATTTCATTTGTTACATTCCTGGAAAGTTCAGAGTAGTCCATGTTTCTTGCATACTGGATTTTGTTTGTTTGTTTGTTTTTATTTCTCTCTTTTAGAGGTCTTTATTCTATCTCTATCCCTACTCTGCTAACTAGGCAGCAAGGTTAGGTGCCAGCTAACGAGAAGTGAGCACCAGAACTTGTGACTTAGAGGGGTTGTTGATGCAACTAAGAAACATTTGAAGAAAGTGTCTGATACTGAAAGAAAGCAGAGCATGTCTGCCTTCGAAGGCTCCATGTCAAAGCTCCATGTGACTAAACTCCTTCTAGACCATTGCATTTCAGCCCAAACTTTAAAGGCTAAATAGCCTTACAGCTAAAAGAATTTTGTAGCTCTGCTATTGATTTGTGGATGCAAAAAGCCAGAAATTTGCTTATGGTTGCCTCTAAACTTGCAGCCATGTGATTATCTTTCTAGGAATGGCAGTCACAGCTTTTCTAAGAACCAAATAAAAATGGAGCAAAGATTTCATCATTCAGCTCTCTCTACCAACATTCACATGGCTGGTGCCCATGTCTATTAATACACATTATGACTTTAAAAAGTGACTTGAAACTAATAAAAATAGGGATAGTTTCCATAGAGTGGTGCTCTTTTTCTTTTCCACTGAACAGACCCCAAAATACTTTGGCTCGTGTTAGATAACACGGTGAAAGAGAAAATGCTTTTTCTTTGATCCATAAAGTTTGGACTGCAATGTAAACCAGATGGAAAAATCCCAGCAGAGAATTTTCCTTTCTTTTGACCATTGAGGGCCATCACTCCAATCACATGAGCTCAGAGAACCCTTGAACAGCTCTAGCATATTTACAAAATGAGTCGAACTGAGAATTTTATTGTTTGGACACAGTGGCTGCATGGAAATAATTCAATGATATACCTATCGTATTGTCTAAGGAAAGACTGAATTGTATAAAAGACCTTTCACTCTAGCACGCATCTGAGGCAGAGTGACTGGTGCCAGAAAATCAGGAAATTTGTGGAATTCATAGTTTGACATGCTTTATTTTTAGTTGTCCTAAACACTGTAGGCAGCTCTATGCTTCAATGTCTGCTGTACTTCATAATTTTGTCTTACTCTACTGCAAACAATTTTAATAAAGTGTGTATTAAATTAATCCCAGTTTTACTGAAACAGTTTCAAAAGAACATAAAACAAATTGTAAACTGAAGTGGAACAATCCTGAAATACAATAAGTTTATAGCAGGCTATTTATCAGACACATATGTAAAACCTTTAGGTTTTACATGCTGAATATAGTTCATACAGATACATATTTGCTGCAGAAAAAATACTGTTAGGGAAGGAAAAACATACTGATATGTAAAAAGGCCGTGTCAATACTTTAATTACCTAATGAGCATTCTTTAAAGTGTCTCTTTTTAAGACTGGTGTACACTGCCATTTACTTTACAACTTTGGTTGTTTAGTTACAGTTTTACTACACTGATGCTAACATCTGTAGCAGTATTCTCATGGTCACTTCCCCATCAACAATGAAAAGCAAAGTCTGAGATTGCTTTGGTTGTGTCCAGGATCTTCCCCTTCCACTTTATCAGACATCACCATCCTAAAGAAAGGCCCTGCTGAAGTATTTACACAGAATGGCCCATCACAAGGCCCACAAGGAAGTTTAACAAAGATAATTCTATGGAAAACTCCTATACAAAGGGGTACCAAGCTGTTGGTGCCTGGTCTGTCTCTGCTGTAGCTGTCTTATCCACAGCTGTAATTTTCTGATTGAAGATTCAGCAGTAATGGCATTGGCTCCATTTCTGCAGCATGTATGGATTTCTGCTGGTCTCAGTAGTGACCAGCAAAGGGAGGTGACCTCTGTTTTAACAGATGGGTCCACCAAAGGCAGGGAGACTGTGGGCTTATGTTGCTGCAACTCCACTATTTTTAATGGATTCATTGCAATACTGGCATGAACCAGAGCTGGGAGAAGATTCAGGGCCAGACAGAATCCTGTGTAGTGAAAATACTTCAATCAAATGTTTTCTGTGGTGGGGCTGTTTATTAGCAGCATGCAGACTTCAAATCTTGAAGTGGTGGTCACAGGCAAGCAGATGTATTGCATCACAGAGACTGCCGTGCTTGGGACTTCAGGGTGGCGTCTATTGTCTGCGCAGGAAGGAAAAAACCTTTGCTTTGATAAAGCTTTCTGATTCCAGCTGTGCAGAAATCTTGTTCACCTGGATTGACTTCTGCATGCTCGGGTGTTAAACTTGCCAGTGCAGGGAGAGCTACATTCCCATGTACAAGCACATTAGAGAACTCATCTGCCTTCAAAGAGATCTTGGCATTTATTTTGGAGACACATTTGATTATGTGAATACAAGTGTTCTTAGTGCTGCAGTTCTTAGCTCTTCAAAATTCTTGTTAGTGTGTGGATTGCAGAATTTCACCTTTTCCATCAAGAAATGAAAATTGTCCTGCCTAGATCCTAATAGATATTTAAGAAATCACTCTGCATCCCAGTAAAGCCTGTTCTGTTTAAGTAGATGCAAATGACCCTCTAGCAGGTGGCTTAGTGATCCAGTGCAGCCAACATTTGCATACCTATTTTGGGCTAAGTTACTGCATCGTGACTGCTCTTGTACCTTGCAAGCAAGATGGAGTTTTAAAGATGCTGCATAGAAATGCAAGACTTTGTTCTTAAATTGTGCCAGCTGACTGGTTTATTAGCTTGAGCAAACACTTTAGCAACTTGTTCAGTTCTTTGGAACCCAAAAACGTGAGACTGAAATTGAGAGTTTTTCCAGAGAAAACCATGGATAAAGATTAAAGCTTCAGAATGAACTTTAGGCCCATATTTGTTATTAAATTGATGAGTGATATCCCAACCCACTGGAAGAGAAGGAAACTGCACTATGTCTAGTTTTATAAAAGATGTGTGTTCTTACATCTGCTTGGTGAGACAAACTTAGTTTTGAACAATAATAAAGGATTCAGAATAAGAATAATTTCAATGTCAGTTACTACTTCTGCAATGGTTACCATAAGGCTGAATTAAAAATTGGGAACTGCTTTGCCCAGGTGTTTAAATGAAAAAATGTTAAGACTTCCAGTATTTTTTTCTGTGCTGGGATTATACAGAATCTCAGTTTCTTCATTTATTTTTCTCTTGCAAAATCCAGATATTGCCAGGTTTGCTGTGAAGAAAATAAAGTAGCAGTTCAACTGGGCCAAAAGAGCAACTTCAACCATTGCAACTGGACTGCCAAAGAGGACAAAGGGAGGAGGCAGGCGTGCAGTGTGAAAAAAACATGTAAAGTTTCTCATACTCGCACTTTTTTTCCTAAAAATGTTTCATCTGTTCTGTTTTTCTCCCATTTTCTCCCACTCTGTTCAGACCTGCGTAATTTAAACACTTCTGCAGACCACGTTTGGTACTCAACAGGGTTATGAAGTCATGAAAAGACAGTGGTTCTGAGGTTTGTCAAAAAGCTTTTGGTGACTTTTCAGATTATAAAGCTGTAGTCCATGACAATTCATTGGAGACAGGTTTTTGCCAAAGTCCCTGACTACATTGCAACTCAACACAAGGAGGCTTGAGATCAGTCTCCACATCTTTTCTACTCTCTATCAACACAAAGTCTCTAAACTGGAGGGCAGTTCTTACCTTTCCCATTGCAGCCATTTCGTGGTTCCAAATTAAATGGTTGATTATGAGGGAACAGGATAATGAGGAGTAGTGATCACTGCAAGCTGCTCTCCATGGCATTACAGTTTGCCCACTTGTTCAGGCAAGGATAAAGGCATTAGAAGACTGCAAAGAGACATGGATTCTGCTTCCATCTGTCATCAAACTGTCGCACAGTTTTGGGAAAATCACTCCACTCTCTGCCCTGCCCTCTCATTGCTTACAAAGTGGAAATGCTGGGCTCCATTTTCCTTTGGGGGTGCATTGAAAACCACAGACTTTGGTTTCTGTATGAGCGTCCTGAATGAGCAGATTTTCTTCTTTGCCTTGTGTAATGTGATGGTCTTAAATAGTTCTGCTGACTAAGAAAAAAATGAAAAGAAGAAAGGTAAAGGTAGGTCATCCTTCGCAGCAGCCTTCTCCACTGGAGTGTCTGCTTTCCAAGGTCTGTCTCCAGCACATTACAACTACCCATAAAAAAGATCCTGTCAGTGTCATTTGAAAATCTTCTTTGGAAACAACTGTAATATATGATGTTAATATGTGGGTAGCCCTAACCAGTCTCAGAATATTTTTATACTCTCAAAGTGGGTGTGCTTTTGACTAGTTATAATGTACTTATGTGAAGGATTTGTCATCCAGGGTGATTTGTTTGTGAAATGAGTATCTTCCAAGTCATTATTGAAATTATGGTCCTTT
>NW_008237681.1:6287702-6298208 GCF_000691975.1 Corvus brachyrhynchos
CCCATGTCAAGGAGAGGATATGCAAGTGGCTTAAGTACTTTATAAAGCAGCTCAATTTCTTTAGCAATTTCTAATAGAGTAGGTTAGGCAAAACCAGTGTGTAGAATAATTTTAGCAAATAAGATAGTAACGTTCAAAGGTAGGTTTTCAAAAGCGGTGGGAAGGTGGGCTTAGGTTATGGTTCTGTTGAAGTAATCTTCCTTTTATTAAAGTCTTAGAAGAAATAGAGGTGGATTTGGGGAATCTCTTTTTCTCTTTTTTTTAGTTTGCTGCAGCTTAAACAGGGAGAAAATACTTATGTCAGCAGTACTTTCAATACTTTGGTCATAGTGCTAAATAGTAACATATTTTTCATATTTCACCAGGTCTCTTCTGCTGCATACATGACCTTTTTTATTCTTTAAGCAACCACAAATAGACAGCATTTATGTTTGCTATATTCTTTGGTTCCCATATTCCCATGTAAGTTTGTCAAGCATTCAAAAGAAACAGTTCACTGCTCAGGCATTCAGTGTATTTGATATCTGCTTCAGTTTCTCTCGGTCTTCTTTTCTCCTTTCACAGGTTTGAAGTCAGCTCTTGCCCCACAACCCTCCATTTTTTTCTTTTTTTTTCCCCCCTTTTTTCAACCCTAATGTGCATTTTATGACTTTGTCCTTTCTTTTGGCATGTTAGCAGTAGCAGAAACACTCTTGCCTGAGTGTTAATTGTCCTCCACAAATTAGCCAAGGTCACTGGCTTTTGAATCAATGCAATCTGCAGAAACAAGGGCAGAGCCAGGAGTAAAAATGAAAGCAAAATATTCTCGTGGCATGATAATTGTCTAATACATAAGCAGGTGTAATATTTCTGGTGTAAGTCAGTGGTGTGGCCTATTAGATATTGATTCAAGGGGAGGCTTAAAATGTGTGAAGATTTGAACCTTCCATGGAAAAATCACATTTTTCTTTGTTGTTCAAATGCCTGCATCTCAAACATATCTTGGTTTATCCTATTGCTTGTTTGTAGCATAACTGCAAGATAGAGGCCTACTCTTTGAGCTAGATTTTAGTGCTTTTGGTAGTGGTCAAAAAATCTTCTTGCTTCAAAAACTTTAAAATCTATTCTCTTTAAAAGTAGTATAACTAATTTTTTTTTGGGTTGGAGTTTTCTTTTCAATCAAAAAGAGTGCAAATGTTGAATAAACAATAGAAATGCATCTGTAGTGAGTGCTGGGAGGCAAGAAAATCACATATGACAGGATGTTTCAGCCTTTCTGGATAAGCCTGCCACTCCAAGCAGATCCTTTGAAATCAATGCAACTCATAAGTACATATCAGCTTATCCAGGTGCTAAACAGCACACTTTCCTCAGCAGATCTCTTCCTCATCAAAGGTATCCTAGCTTTGAAAACAAATTTTTTGGAATAACATTGTATCAGAGTATTTTTAAAGTATTTGGATTGCGTTAGAAAATTGCTGAAACGGCATAGTTTTTTTCTATATATAGTAAGAGTTATTGCAATTTTGAGGTGTGAGCAAACAGGAGAATTTATCCTAAGAAAGCTACAAAAAGCTGAAGAGAAGGAAATTTCAAATCAATGTCTTAGCTCAGTCCCAGTCACAAACAGAGAAAGCAGATAGTATGCAAAAGCTAATATAAAATTCAATTAAATGAAGTACATGTGAACATGTGTGTTCATTAAGTGGATATTTGTACACATTTATGGTGTTATTACTGTACATGCTTTAGTGATTCAAGTATGTAACTGAAAGCTGTGTCTAAGCCTTTCAAAGGTCTAAGTGACTTAGATCTTGTTTTCAGCAATAATATTGGCACTCATGAGCCATTATATCCTTGAAAGTTAGTGGAGCCACGTAGTCCCAGGTCTCTGGAGCTTTGACATTTACAATGGGAATTTTTATTTGTGCTTGTCTATATTCCATTTGAAAATGACTAATCTATAAAAATGAATATAGTTGAAGAAGTAGCACTAAGAATGTCTTTCATCCAAGCATTTTTTTCTGCCTTGCTGCCTCCTCCAGGTATCAGTGGCACAAAGCAACTTGAATACAGCAGAGATCAAAAAGGTTCATCTCTAGGGTTCAACCCTTAAACTGGAGGCAGATTAGATGCTGGCAGCCACAGATCTGAAATCTGGTGGAAATGCTGTAGTTGTGTAACGGTGATACCTTTGCTGGCACACTTTGTCCTTTATCAGGTCAAAGTGATTCAGGCAGTATTATGGAGGGACTGAGAGCCAGAGATGGTTTGTTTCTGTTCCAGTGGTTTCACTGAGAGCTCTTCAAAGAACAAGTCCGTGGAAGAGGAATGCCTGATGTTTTCTATTTCTTTTCCAAACTGTACTATGCCCTGCTTGGAGTTTCCACTTATTTCCACTGAATAGACGTGAAGGGTATATCCCACACTTGACTTCTGTGAGAAATGCTAGACACAAGGTTTAGAAAGTATGGGTACTGAGTTCCTTAATACATCATCCCCTAATAACCAAGTTCATTTGGGTAAAAGAGCATGGAAACCCTGCTCAGGAATATCTAGTACTGCATGACTTGCTCTGCAAAGTGCACCCTGTCAGTGGCAATATGCTTTTTGTGGGAGCCTGGGAGGCCATGCTAAAGGCTGGTCCTCTGGAGGAGCCAGCCACAAATATTCCCACTGTGTGAAAGGCCTGTGGCCCCACAGTGCACCAGGACAGACCAGGGCTGGGTTGGCATAAAGGAAGTTTAGAAAACCAGCATGTTGTGCCCACAGCGCAGCTGAGAGGATTACAGTGATGTGCCTCCTCCCCACCCTGTTCTACAGGCAGTGTTGTGATAGTGACAGAGGTTAGCTGGTTCAGGCACACGTCTGCCTGGTGACTTGGGAGTACAGGGCTGCTCTACCACTGCAGCACTGATCATGACATCAGTCCAAGTGAGATTTTGGTGCAGTGCATGCCACATTCTCTCTCTCCCATATGGCATAAGAAGCCCACACAATCCCTTCCAAACAGTACCAGGCTTGCCAGTGTGATGTGGTCAGCAGGAGCTTGATCCCCCACCAGCTACACTCTGGTTTAGCCACGGCGTAACTGAGAACTGATCACACGCAACTGTGCATGCAGGAGGGACAGGCATTGCTACCTTGCTCATCAAGTCCATATCAACTGATTCAAAAATAACTATCTACGAGGTGCTGTCACACAGCCTTCTAACTTCAGTGTTGTCTTTCTGCCAAATTTCAACTTCCTGTACTGAACCTTCACAATCATCTCAAGAGCTGGTGGGGAAACCTGCCTTTGTCACTAATTTTTGTTAAGGAAAGCATCTGAACCTGGATATTTCCTGATCGACTTCAGTCAGAGAAAGAGCATGGAAGATTTTAGATCCTGAAAGCTGAAGGTCTGACAAAGTTGCAAGAAACTGGAAAGAGTGGATATGATGGAAAATATTAGCCTGGGGTAACAATGGATGGAGCAGTAGCAACACCTATAATTATGATTGTAAGTGACAAAACAGAAAGGAAAACTACATTCCAAGGGATTTAAGAGGATTATTTTTTTTTCTTTTAAACCTGGGCTAGATTGTCCCCTTCCATGTTAAAACACACAGAAGGGGATTTCTGCTTGGAAACTGCTACACACTGATCTGCAGACCTGTCCCAGACTCATCCCTGAGGCAGAATCTCTTTTTCTGCTCTCCAGAGGGAGCAGATTTTCCATTCCATGTAGGCACACAGATGCTTCAGCTATCTTGTTTCATGCCCTGGCCTGAAGATCTTTCTTACCCCTCACGTTACCCCCAATTAGCCTATTTTCTTTGGAAGCAGCCTTGTAGCTGTCTTGGTTTGTTGGGAGCAGTCTCTGGAATGGAAAATGGAGAGATGGAAACTATGCAGCCTTTGGCCCCTGGCTGCACAGGTTATACAGAGAGGGAAAGGAACAGTGGAGATGGGTAAAAGTCAGATTTGGCTGGAAGGGAAGGATCTGCACAGAGTGAAGGATGCTAGTACCTGGCTTGCTGTTTTCTTAAAATATTATAACTGCCCTTCTGAGTTTGCTAAAAAAAAACCTGAATAAAACAGCACTGTGCTATATTAACATTTTTTATGGTATAATATTTTTAATATAACTTTTGGCAGCATGTGCTGAGAAGCAGAGATTTTCTCTGAAACGTGGGACCTCAGAAGAAATTCTGTTTGTCCCAAAGTGGCATGTTGTTTCTTGACCTTTCACAGATGTTTCATAAATTTGTCATCCTGAGCTACAGAATTGCTTTTGTTGGGATGTAGAAAGAGCTCTGTACTTGCAGAGCTGTTGGTGACATGACTCATGGTCCCGCTGAATAGACTTGGACTAGTGCAATAGCTGGATAGAGGGAGGGATTTTTTTTTTTTCAGTCTGTTGTGGTAACAAAAGAGAGAAATTGCACTACCTTTTGCTTTCTCCCCCTCCAGCCAGTGGTAAAAGTCCTAAACAAATTCATAAGAAAAATGAGTGATGATCTGTAGTAAGGATTTATTACTTTACCTGTTACTTGAATTTCTCCCTTAAGATTGCACAAAGGGCAATTGGAGGTGTTTTCCTCATTCACAGAGCAGGGTGTAGGCAAAACCAGGTAATGAAGAGCAAAGCTCAAAATAAATTACAACACTGTGAAAGAATCTGCCTTCAGTCACGGGGGAGTCCTTATAAAATCATCCAGTTTATCAAGAAAGCATAGTCTGGGATTTATTATCTGACAAATGTTTATTGTTTTTAATATCCAGTGAGTGTTTTTCAGATTCATGTCCTAGAAAATGAGGCAAACATTCCTTCAAGTGCTTGCTGGAACTGTCTGTGGACATTATGGAGCCACCACGTCTTATCCTCTCCTGAATGACAGCAGGCACCTTTAAGACAGCCAGCTGAGGTACTTAGTGCCTCCATTGGCTGTCCAGCTTGCAGAACACAAAGAGCAGGTCAAGCCACTCTCTGGATTGCAGAAACCTAGCTGAGGACAGAGAGCTGAGTACAAGACTGGAGGGTGGAGGGACATCTTTGGACAAAATTCAACTCTGTTCCTGAAGGCCACTGCAGATGCAGTGACAGTACAGCAAGGCAGAGACAAGGTTCCCCCCAGAGAAATAGTTACCCCGTCCTTGCTGTTACAGACACAACTATAGTCCTAGCCGGGGTCCAGGCAGCTCTGATACTGACAGATTTCACCACCTTTCCAGCTGCATCCTTTTATATCACCTCTGTGTCCCTGCTGGCTTCCTCTTTTCTCTCAGCCTGCATTTGGGTGAGGGATGAGGATATGGTAGTGTTTGCACCCCCAGGATGAGCGATAGACCTTCAGCAACAGGCCTAAGAATTCTTCCTGTAGCTGCCCTGCATTTTTGTCTGTTTGAGTTAGGAAGGTGTTTTAACTAGATGATGCTCCCAAAAAGAAGAAACAGGTCCTCTTTTGCATAAAACTGAGAGAAGTGCATTATCCTGGAGTTGATTGACTCTAACTGGGGGCAACGCTCCCTGAGGACCCCTGCAGTGGTGATGCACATAGCAGGAGGTGCTTGGCTCAGCCCTCATGGTTCTGGCCAAGTTTGCAGGACTGTCATCAGAAGTTGTGCCTGATGCCAGGACAGGCAACCTCAGATTGTACTGTTGTACAAGTCTGTACAAGTCCTCAGGGAAACTCTGAGCCTCCTGCCCCATGGTGTCTTTTCCAGAGAGACATTTCTCAGGGCTGCCCTGCTCTTGGTTCCTAGGAGGACAGAAGGAAAAGCAGTGAGACAGTGGGATGAAATTAAATGAGATGAGATGTGATGTTTGTAATTATGGGGGAAAACCTCTAAAAGTCTGGATTACAACATATAAATCCTGTCACTTACATCCTTCTTTTTTATTAATGCAACTTTCAAGTTAATTCATAAAAATTCAACACTCAATAAACAACCAGTGCAACAGAGCAGGAACTGAGCTTCAAAACAATGTGTGTTGTAAATATTCCGCTACTCCCAGGAGCAGGAGTGAGGGGAAGGGGCTGTTCCACAAGGAGAGCGGCAGTGACCACAGCACAGCTATGAGCATGGAGGGTCTGCTCTGGGGTGTTCCAGAACACATCCTCTCCATGGCACCTTGGAGATGTACCAGGTGTTGCTCTTGATATTTGCTTGCAAATACCAGATAGAAAGACTGGCCTGCAAGAATGTGTTTTCCTCACTTGCCCCATTGCTCAGTGTCAGGACTTGACCAGGGCATCTCTGTGTGTCACAGAGAGGAGGTAGTGGGGTGACACAGGTGTGCAAGACAAGTGGTGTCACTGCAGGAACGTGCTGAAGGGGTCACTGGCCCCTCCCAGGAAATCTGTGCCTGGTTACCAGCTCAAGGATGGCCAATACACCAATTCATATGGATGTTACAGACATTCATCACCACTACTGCCTTTTGCTGCCCCAGGCACTAGCTCAGCTCCTCACTGCCAGAATTAAGGGTGGCCTACAAAGCTCTCTGTCTCCACAGCTACTAACAATGATCCACCAATTTTCAACTGCCCAAAATTTGTGTGGTATGGATGGTGGCCTGTTGGTTGTCTTTGGCAGCAAAGCACATTGTGTATTTTACAGTTAATTTACAGTCTCCAAGGTAACTAATGCCAATTTATGTCCTTCCACTGTGAAATCCTAGTCTTCTGGTGTCAAAATGGCAGGCCGGCTCCCAGCATGCTAATAGGACCAGATGTAAGCACAGTCAACTTGTCACAATGCACGTCTCTCACTTGCCTCTACAATATCCCTACAAGGCAAGAAATAAAGCCTATTCATAGCCTGCCCCCAAAACCTTTTAAATCCTTCCTAACAGAGGCAGTGTGGCAAGAAAAGCAATGGGTGTAGGAACAGCATCAACAGCTGTTGGAGTCTGAGTTTAGAGTCCAACTTCTCCAATATCACTATTCAGCAGAGATCAGAGGTGTCAAGCCTGGTGGCCTTTTTGGAACAGAGGCTTCTTGAGGGCAGGATCGACCCTATTCACGCCTGTTGCCCATAAGGACTCCTCACTCTATCCTTGGAGCCACTTGTAAAGAGTTACACCAGATGACTGAGGCTCCCAGTCTGGGGAACTTGTGTGTGGGAGAGGTGTCTCTGGGACCATTTTTAGTTGCTTTGCTACTTTCCCAATACAGCACAGCCATGAGCCTTTGGGCAGCATTGTGCTTGAAGCAATTTTTAATTTAGTCCCGTTAGTGTAAATCTCCGGGCTTTCCCTCTGGCGGTATTGCTGTGTGAATAGATGGTTAACAAAACAGAAGAACATCAAACAAGTCATAGAAACTGCCATGGTAGGTCAGATGAAAGTCTTTCTGTTGTAAGCAAAGCAAAGATACCGAGAGACATTTCTCGGCTATGTGCTCCCAGCTTCCTGGCCACCGGCTGCTCGGGGACGTTCTGTTCCATCACACTCCAGTCTGCACCTCCTGGCACTGCTTTGGTTGCACATAACATTGTCATTACAGCGACTCCTGGGACTGCAAGAATGGATGGACGCTTTGCTGTGTTTATCAGCAGAAAGACAGTCGAAGGAAGTTTTGTTTGTGAGCTTGGCATGCAGGTTTTATTCCCTGCAGCAGGGAAAAGATAGGAATAGTCAGAGTTTAGCAGAAAAATAGAATAGTCATGGGGAAAGAAACAGAAAAAAATGTATCTGATTAATTTTGCATCTGTTCTTACTTATGGACTATGCTCTTGTGTTGACTGGTTACCTCAGATTCAACATTCAAATGTAACGCGTGAATTTTTTTTAACTCCAGCCTGGTAAATATCAACTACCTGCTTCTCAGACTGCCTTAGCAGATAAGTTGCCAGGCTGAACTGAATTCATTAACCAGCAACAGTAAAAACATTTGCAGGACAGGAATCATCATCAGAGGAGGGAATTAACACATCCCAAAGTGCAAGCAAACACACCCTGACATTTCCCCAATAGAAAAATTAGTCAACAGGACTATGAACTCCCACACTGATCTGTGTCCCCTCAGCTTGGCCTCCCTGATTGTAAACTGGAAGAAGCCTCCACCCGAGCAGGCTGAAAACATCAGCTGCGCAACAGAAGCTTTTCCCTGCACATTCACCCGCCTCTATTTTCCCAGTTGCTGGGCTTATGGGAAACAGTTGTCTGTGCAGCAGCTCCCTCTCAGGCGGTCTCTGCCCATCAATATGGCTTTATTGACAAAGTATCTGTGTGTCCGACTTTATTGACAAAGTATCTTTATTGACAAAGTATCTGATGCGCAGACATTTTGGGGAAGGTCACATGGTGAGTGGGGCTCTAAGTCCCTGAATTGTTTGTCTGAGTACATCCTTCATGCTCAAGTGCATCCCAGAAGTCAGAATAAAGTCCTAGAGACATGGCCCTTTTCATAGCCTGAATGTTCTGTAACATGCTTTTTTAACTAGATGGTAAAGAAAATTAAGTGATCCCTTCCTTCTCACTCATATGGTTCTTCTTAGAGCCACCTGTTTTCTACTATCCTACTCCTTCTCCTCCTCTTCCTCTAAAACAAAGAAACTTCCCTAATTTTGCTCCTGATGCCATTTCCAGGAGTGCTGCCTGCTCCCAGAAAGCAGCACCACCCCTATATTCCTGTATTTTAGACTTGAGAGATGGAATAGCTTGGTGGGACCTTTATAACAGAATTTTTTTCCAGAACAAAGAGCAGCTTGAGCTGTTCCTTGTGCTTGCTGCTGCCAGGGGGCTTTACAAGGCCCCCAAGAGGTGTGACAGCAGATCAGGGCACCTCAAGGAGACAGTGGTTTCATTTACATCTTGCTGAAAGAGTGATGGCACCAATTCTGAGTCACCTCCTTTGCCCACCTTGCCATCTCAGCTGTGCCTCACAGGGACGTTATCAAGAGATCTTCTGCCAACTACACCAAGAGTTGCCTTAATTTGCTTCCCTTAGGTCAAAAGTACTGCTGAAGACCCTAGCAGAGAAATATGTTTCTTAGTTACCTCAGGTGGGCCCAATAGCCCAAAGTAGGCTCCCCAGCTGATGTTTTTCTCAAAATGAGATTTGTTTAAATCTGAATGGTTTAAGATCAGTTACCTAAAGTCCCTGAGGGAATCCATTCCTGCAATCAATGAGAAAGCTGGGCCAGAATTAAAACATAGGAGTGGGACTGTGCATGTAAGTGTAAGAAAAAGAGGGACAGGTGAAAAAACAATATATAAATGCCTCTTGTTAAAAGCCGGAATTCCCCTTTCCCTGAGAAAACCTCGAGCGGCCAAGAGATGTGCTTGGGCTCAGCCTCGCACAGATGTGGCTTAGTGTGGCCCTTGGCACAGCTGGGAGCAGGGCAGGATGGCAGCACTGTACTTGCACTTCTGGAAGGATAGTGCTCTGTACAGCTGGGTAGGAGGAAAAATCTCACCAAACAATGAGTTACAGGCCTCTGTCTGGCCAGACTTGGCTACTTGGATCTTTCAGTCCAAAAGCAGACTGACAGTTGTTCAGATCTGTGAGTGGAGTGGTTCAGGGCTTCTTGTGCGTAAGAAATAAGGTCTTGAAAATGTTCTTACATAGAAGTGGTTGCTCTGATGAAGTCTCAGTCCATCTCCAGTTCTTTTTCTGGTTTGAATAGACAAGATCCTGAATTTCAGCTGGTCAGATGAAAAGAGATAAATCCAGTCACACTGTTGCAGCTGAGGGCTGAGTCAGGTGAATACAGGAGGGAGAGGCAGAGTTAGACCTCATTTTTTTTTCACTATCTTGAAATACGTTATTAGAGACTTGGATGATGATGTAGTCTCCATGTATAGCTTCAGAAACTGCTATAATCTGCCATACATTGCTGTAACCTCTTCTGCTCCCAGATCTGCACATCTTGTCAGTGCTCCTCTTTAAACAGAAACGTTCCTCTACTGCAGGATTTTTTGACAGGTTTTCACTGCTAATAGGTCAGAAGTTAAGGAAACTTGGTTAAGTGCTTGTATGTCACATAGAAGGTCTGTTCCTACTAAAAAAATACTTGATTTGTACATAATGAAACATATGGAAATAAATAGGCATGACGATGGTGCAGGGAAATTCTTTGAGCCAGGAAAATAAATTACCCATTCCATTTTCAGGGAATCTATATGAAGAGACAGATCCAGTCTTTTCTGGAGGCAAAGTGGCAATGTGGAGGGTTCGTTCTAAATGAAAGCAGCTAACTTGCCAAAAGATTTTGATTAGCCAAAATTTTATGCTTGGAAATTTACATCATTTCTTAATCCTGTTCCATAAAAATATACTGCCATACGTAAGTGTTTAACATCACATTTGTAGGAATTTGATCCAGCTTAACACATAGTAAATTAGTTACGTGAATGTTGCTTGCTTTATGCCACTCTGTCTGTTCCTAATACTCCGCCTGTCTGACATTCCACTCTGCCCACATGTTCCATCCCTGACATATAAAAACATAAATTCAAGATGAGAAGATTAGGACCACCCTGGAATTTCTGTTTTCTTTCTTTTTTCTTTCTTTTTTTTTTTCTTTTTTTTTTTT
>NW_008237681.1:6298227-6320434 GCF_000691975.1 Corvus brachyrhynchos
TTTTTTTTTTTTTTTTTTTTTTTTTTTTTTTTTTTTTTTTTTTTAACAAAAATCTTGTGTTTTGGCTTCTGTGTAAGTTAAGAAAAAAAGAAAGAAAATAGGAACTCATTTGCAGATGCTACGGAATATGTACCTGCGTGGATTTGCAGCATACATCTCTATGTTTGTGTGGAGTTGCAAGGCTCATGTCATGTTTTCAAGATCAGGCCAAAAAGAAGAGCAATGGGTTTGTTTTTGACACAGAAATCCTATCAGTGAGAAGTAGAGAAAACTTTCCCAGGTGATCAAAGTGCACTTTAAACCAGCTGACTTAGGGAGCTAATATTAATTTGGGGGGGATTTGGGTCAGATATGAAAGGATTTAATCCCCACGCAGTTAATCCTCCCAGGAGCTAATTTAAATGGAGACTGATCTGTCAATTACAGCATTGCTTCACTACACAGTAGAACTTCTGAATAACTGAGGTTTAATTTAGCTTGAAAATTTGTTAAAGTACTCTGTTACTAGTTCAAATAAAATGGAAGCAAATGACTGAATTGAGAAAGAAGTCTGGTTTTTTTCTCCCACACTGAGGATGGATTCCTTTGACTTAAGTTGTATTTGGGGAGCTTGTTCAAGGGTGGATCTTAGTGATGTTTTTGTATTTTTTGGTCAAAAATGTAGATTCAAGGCAAAGAAAATCATCTTTGAATTTTTCAGTTTATAGAAGTGGCTTTTTAAGCTGGCAGAAATAGAAATCTAGATGTTTAGTGCCGGTATTTTCTCCTAAAATCCATGTGTTCTTTTGAAACAAAATTTAGCTTTTATACCTGAAGAATGTTTTGAAGAGCTTACCACTTCCTGTACTCCCAAAATGAAAAGTACCATGTCATGCTGACCAAATCAAGCTGTTTGACTAACAACAACACATTTGGCTATTAATTTCTGTGTCAAAACTTGATGTGTTTCATTTCAGGTTACTCTAGAACAGCACCTTTGGCTTGAGGGTTCCCATATCCCAAGTGTCTGTTATTTGTGCTACTCTTTTCTGGGAGTCTGGCCTCTGAGAAGAGACCTTGGTAGGAGTTGGCCTGTGGAACCGGCCTGAACGATTGGAGAAAACATTCCATTCTGAAAAATGTC
This sequence comes from Corvus brachyrhynchos, assembly GCF_000691975.1. Classification (NCBI taxonomy): domain Eukaryota; kingdom Metazoa; phylum Chordata; class Aves; order Passeriformes; family Corvidae; genus Corvus; species Corvus brachyrhynchos. The sequence continues at coordinate 6,299,351 of NW_008237681.1, forward strand.
CTCCTTATGTCTAAATTTAGTTAAAATTCATGTCTTCTGAATCTTGTTCCACACAACAAATGTTTTGCCAGGCTCCATAGTGATAATGTAGCAGTGTTTTAATAGCATTAGAGAAGACAGTGACATAGGCAGCTGCCTTAAATTGCCAGAAGTTTTGCACTCTCTAACAAATACAGCTCAGTCTTGGCTGATTAAATGTGGAAGTAATTTATCCAGATGAAATGCTAGGCCTTTTGCCAAGATTTTTATGTGTGTGTGTGCTGGATTGGTCAAGAATATAAGGCATGCTAAGATGGGAATCTTTGCTAGGTTTGGGATAATGTTTCTTGTTTCTGACCACTACTTGTCCTTCCAGATTGCTGCCACTCAGCATAAGGACATTTTGAAAAGAGAAGATTTGGGTGCAGGGTTGTGTCGTAAATCCACTGGTGTATTTGGTCTTCTGAGTTCTTATTGTCTTGTGCTTCTGCACCACACTTTGTAGAATGCATTTTCACTGAAAAAAACCGCTGGCTGCCACACTTCATTTCTCCTTGGTCAGCTTCCCATCAGGCATTTATCAAATTCCCCTTCAAAGCAGTGTTAAGGTTCCTGTTGATTTCAGTAAGCACTGGAGCAGATTTTTGTGCTGTACTGCCCTGTTTATTTTGTGGTGGCAGGTTAGTCTGGGGCCTTGCACTTTTCTGTCTCTGAAGAGTTTTGAAAGATGCCTGCCCCTCATCAATGCCTGTTCTCCCTGCTCCTCCCTGGGCCCCTTTGGCACAGAAAGGTCTCAGAAATGTACCCAAACCATTGCTCAGTGACAGGGGGCATTTGCTCCCCTGCCTTTCTGGATGTGTAGCAGAGAAGGGACTGGAGCACACGAGGGCCACTGAACTCCTTGGGGAGAAATTGCTGGAGGCACCAGGAAAATTTTTGTTTACTAATATGAAACCACAGCTTGGCATGACAGGCCAGAAGAGCAGTGAGCTACCTTAGGATCCCAGTGAATAAGACAACAGGGAAGCTGATGAAATTTTGTCTCCAACCTGTCATAGCTGCTCTCCACTAAACTGATGAGAGCTTGACTATGGGATGAGCGCACAACATCTCTGCTCTGCCAAACTGGACAAACCTGGTCACTGCTCATCACCTCGCAGGGCAGTGCTGGCCTTGGGACACAACTTGCCTCTCCTAGGGGCCATCAAGAGTTTGACAGGAAGAGCAGGAATTATTCAAATTTGTTCTTTGTGTCCTTCAGCCAATTCTACTCTTCTAGCCAAGTGTGCAAGAACATGAAATTTGCTATGTCAGTCCTTCTTTTTACCGCTTTCTCCTCCACATTTATTTATCTTTTCTGAAGTTTAATGCACTGTAGCAGGTTTAATAACATATGACAGTAAAGATTCAGGCTTGCATCTGTTACAATTCATTGCTGTTACTTAGCGCTAGAAACTTCCTTTGGCTACTAGACAGATAAAGGACAGAGCTGCTCCAGAGCCAAAGATGCTGTTCTGTATTATTCAGTTATTTTGTAACCTTTCTTGCTATGAATAATTGCTGAAAATAGTACTGCTGGTAAAAGAAAAAAAAGAAAAGCCCATAATGTTTACATCAACATAAAACACCTCTAATAAGGGCTTTGTTATACAGGAATAAACAAAGTTGGTTTTCTTTGTTTTGTTCCTCTTTCTGCAAGAGATTTTAGATAATTTGGGGATGGAGGTTAAGAACAGCTTGAAACATTACTTTCCCTTCAATCTTTAGATCTCTCAGTAACTCTACATTTTGTTTTCATGCTGAAAGGGAAAAAATATTTTCCTGGCAGGTTCAGAATGAGTTTTCCATTAATCTTTCTTTTTGGAACCAAGATACATTTTTTCACAGAGATCTGATGTGACATAATACTGTACCTGGAATTTCACACTAAAGAGAGTAGAAAAACATTCTCAATTCTCACCACAGCAAGCACTTGCAACTGGGCTCCAAATCCTCCAGCAAATCCAAGAAGCCAAAAGAGCAATTTAAAAAGGGGACAGGAAAGGAATATGGGGCATAGTCATTTCCCATGGGGAATGAAATGTCATGCTACTTATTAAGGCCTTTCAAAGATATACTGATAGAATATGGTATGTAGTGGCACAGCCCAACAATTATCTTGCTAGAAAGTTATCTCAGCAATTTGAAATCCTATTAATTAAAAAAAAAAAGCACATCAGGGCAGAATCTCAAAGTGTAAATGTGAGGAGCAATAGAAATGTTTTGGATTAATGCAATTCAAAGCAGAACAGAAACTGTTTCTGCAATTAAACACATATGTACGTGATCTTGGGTTTATGAAAGTTGATAGAATCCACCCATCTGCCTATTTTTGGCTTATCAATGTTTTCTTTCAACATTTAAAGTGTTTGCTTCAAAGCTCAGAGCTGGACCATTTCCAGGCAGTTTAATTGTCCAGATGTGGAGTGGATTTCTTGAGTACTTGCAGTATAGGGAAGACATGAAGGTTTTTGCTTGGAAGCCAATGAAAAGAAGACAAATCTTTTCGAATTCTGACTTGGTTTTTAAAAAGGACTTGCTGGAATTGGTCTTGAAAAATTCACAAGCCTCAGAAGACAAGCACAACTGTCTCGATGTATGTCTCATTGTGGATCTGTGCTGAATTTATCTTTGGGTTCCCGTGCATTCACAAGAGAGAGCCATTCTGAGTTGGTTTTGTACCCATGGTAAGGCCCGTTAACTATTCAAAGGACTTTCATAAGAGTACTGGCTGTGCTTCTCCTTAAGTCTGCTAGAGCTCTCTGTTTCTTGTTACTAAAAATCCCCCAACAATTCTAAAGTACAGAAGACAGATTCAACAGAAAAGGTTCTATCAAATATTTTTCCAACATGAGGAGACTTCTTGGTTGCAGTGCTTACCTGAAGTGCAATTGCCCAAGCTCTCCTGTGTTCTCTGTGGCAGTCAAGTTTGTTGTCTCCCAAAAGCAAGACGTAGTGCATGTCATGCTCTCATGGCACGCTGTGACTGTGGTATCTCTGCAGTATCACAGCCATTTAGGAAGGGACCAGGAGAGGCAGGCATTTCTTATCTTTTTGACAGTGCTCTGGTGGCATCCATCCTACTAGCAAGACTTAATTTGTGGAGAGCAACATTGACTGAAATGACATTGCAAAAAGCCTCTAATCACTGGATCTGATTTTTTTTGATTGGTTTGAATTTTCAACTTTACATGGTTCAGCTACCAAGGAAAGACTAGGCAGCCCTAAAAGTCAATCTCTTCCATTTAGCCCTGACACATGTATAGTATCTGTTCAATCTGCCATCTTGCATTGCTTCATTCAATGCTTCATTGAGTACATTTTCAGGCCCCAGGGCAAAACCAGTCTTGGTGTAGAGTGAGCATCACCCTCTCAAACTCTATTTCTGCCTGCATATATCATACCTGAGCTTGGCCTGACATTTCTAGTGACTGTAACCCATTTCCAGGGGTTTAGTCCATTGAGAAAGCCAGGAGGGTGCTGATAAATTCCTGATGTGATGGCACCTTGCTTACACAGGGCTGGCATGAGATTGCTTAGTCATGTCACTGACAGCTACCAAAGAAGGAACCTGAAGAGTGGTTACTTGGGAGACTATACTATCGAAATTTTTTAAGCTAGTCAGCCTTGACTGTGCTGTGGAAATACAGAAATTATTGGTTTGTGCTCCACTGCCACCTGCACAGGCAGCATTTTATAGCGAGGGTGTAGAGGAAAAGCTATGAGCCATAACAGCTGCTCTTCTTTCAAAATCCCCACCACTGGCTGAGTGGTTTCACTGCAAGCAGTCATGGCTGTTGTGTGCTGTGCCTTTGCATGCAGATAGCCCACAGAGAATATGAACTGAGTCATACTCTTCATCTTATGCTGAAGTCCTTCCTGCTTCTTCCTTCTCCTGAGAAACTCATGCTCACAGCAGGGAAACTGCTGGAAATGCTCCATCTGTATCACCCAAGGCAGAGCCCCACTAAGCTCCCCCACCCTCCCCAGCTGAGAGAAGCAGCCACTTCCCACATATGAGTAATGAAAACGTTTTTCTTACATTACATATTCTAACAAATCTCAGCCCCTTTGCTGTATGTTCTGGGCTCCATGCAGGCTTACTGTGCTTTATGCGTATGACTTTCTGCCGAGCTGTTTCTGAGAATTGGAAGTGTAAAAACAAATAGAAAAGTTATATGTGAGAGAAAACCTATTGCTGTGTTTGAAATCAGTTCCTAAATCTGTGGCTGGGCAAGCCTCACCCTGATGTTATTGTGTGGTTATGGATATTGGATGTTCTCTTTGCTGGAATGAGGGATGGCAAAAATGCATCCATTCTGAAGATCTGCTAAGGGAAAAAACCAACTGTATACCACTGCTGAATGCAAAAGTCAAAAGGGAGGCTCTTTTTACAAAATCCATCAGGGTCCATCAGTGTTCTAGTAGGTAGGAAAAGGCTGGGAAACTTGTGTACATTGCAGCCCAAAATAGGGCCACAAAAACAGTAGAAAGCGAGACAAATACCCCTCAGCAGTCATTTTTCCTCTCCCCTTTTGTCTGTCCTCTCTCCTTAAACCTTGCAATTTTCCTTTTTCCTTTTAGCTTTTTATCTCTTTCAGGCTAATTTTATTTTCTGTCTGGGAAGAAGGCAAGTGATTTTGCTTGGTTCACTGAAAGAGTTGGAGCTCTGCTGGGAGTGATCAGGGAGCAAGCTGAGCAACATGCATGCATTTCTAAGTGTTGTTATAAAGTTAATTATAAGCTCTTTGGTTTCATAAGGATTTTTTTGGCTAAGCTATAAAACAGAGTTTGTGTCTATTTAGGGTCCTTAACAGTCTTTTGTGATGACCCAAATGTCCCCATGATCAAATATCAATATTTATTTTCCAGGATCTCATTTTAAATCATTGCAAACGGCTTAAATGAGAGTGTTATAAGATACTGTTGACTTTAGAAATGCCATCACTGCAGTGGCAGGTGAAAAATACCCAGTACATCCAATATTTCTGTTTAGAAACCAGTGCTATGTCACCCTTGTCTGCATTAGCAACCCTCCAGCAAATGTACTTGTGTGGCAGGAAGATGGAGTAATCAGCAACAGGCACACATGAAGTGAAGATCTTTTCCTCTCATTTGCATTTCTTCATCAGCCCAGCTTCATAAAGGGGCTTTGAGACCATTTACTGCCTTTACTACCTGCCTTCCTTTCTGTAGTATGTCTGCTTCCTGATCCTCTTTTTATCCATTCATGTTGACTGGCGCCTCAGTACCTGTGCCCTGCCCGACAAGTCTGTAAATTCCCTGGGACAATAAGCTCGATTTATCCAGCTGTGACAAACTGATTTCATCCTCAGGAACAGAGGGATGTCTCCTTACACCCCTGCATGAGCTCCATGCAGGTGTTGGGTGCTGCAGATTTAGCCCATCTTCCCTCTGCCTCTGCAGGACCAAGAGGCTGAAACAGCTCTTGCAGTTCTGTGCCTGACTTTCCCTGGGCTGAGGAACACCCATCAGGATCCTTGCAAAGGCACAGGGATTCTGTGTTGTCTTACTTTCTCTGGCAGCAGAGACATATGTCCTAGGACCATTTCCACAACTGAATCCCTCCCTGTGTTGTAGCTTTTGTAAGTGCTTTTGAAACAACATCTTTCTGCCCAGTGTGCATGCCCACCAGTGTTTCCTCTTCTTCCTTCCCTCTTCCTAGATCTGACCATGTCACTTGGCAGCTCCTATACATTTATCCTTATGGCATGAATTAATTCTGATAATTGCTATGGGGGAAAATAGCTGTCGAATAGGCGAATTTCACTAATTAACAGTGCATAATTTCTTTGCTCTATTCAATTTGTCTAGTTGATGCAATCTGCTTTGGCTCTGCCTATCCACAACAAAAGCAACAGCCTTAGTGCTCAGGTGGCTTGCACTGCCCTTATTACATAGCTACTGTTACTAGCAGGTCTGGTTCTTTTAGTGTTTGCTGACGTGACACTTCACTGTCACAAGATGCATTTGTTTCTTCCAAAGTTCAGAAGTGTTTTTGAAATCGTGCATGTAAAGTTTTTAGTCAACATTAATATTGTCATTGTGTGGAAAGCCAGGCCAGCAAGACTGCGGGGGAAATACAGGAAATCTTGAATGAATGAAATCAGGCTGGAATTTTGGTGTAGGGATGGACCTCAGTTATACAAATTATCTCATAGTTTGGTAAGAAAATGAAGACCAGTGCAATTGGTCTGTTGCTTGTTCATTTGGATTTTTTTAATCTTCCTTATATTTTTTTAGTAAAATATTGTGCCATATGTTGCCAGAATGGCATATTTGAAGGAGTTGATCTACTAAAGGGTTAATTTGGGTAAGATGACCCTCCAAGTAACTTCTGCATTTGAGTTCACAGACTCACCACAGACATGAGAACTTCTACAGTTTCTTATCCCAAAGACTTCTCAAATTTTGAGGCTGGTCATCATCTCAGCTCCTAGTTGAGCTAGATACACAACGTACACGTGTGCAGATGCAAGCACACACTCAAGTGTGCAGCTATAGCTTGGAATATGTGATCCAATAGATGTGACTTGGCCCTCACATCTCCTCGTGTGTCCCTAGCAGCAGTTCAGCTAATGGATCGTGCCTTCCTGGGAGACTCAAAACTGCCTTTTCAGCTCCTGTCATCCAGCAAGTTCCCTAGACCTCCAAATTTGCTGTGCCTTCCAGGAACATGGTTTAACTTCAGAAGGACAGCTCTGAGATCCTGGGTTTCTTTGTTGTTCCAGGAAAAGCCATTCACCAGGGTCCCTTTTCTTTCAGTTCTGGCTAAAATTAGGCTTTTAATTTAGGGGCAAATCAATTTAGGGACTTTCAATTTAGGCTTTTCAATTTAGGGACAAATGCATATCTACTATTACATGTGCAGGGTCTTTGGCTGGTTTCCCAGACAACACTTGTGTCTGAAGGAGCCCACTTCTTTCATGTGCCGCTCCAGGCACATGTACCACAATGTGCAGTGGATGTGATCACATGGCAAACCCTGTGTTTGCTATAGTGAGCCCCACTCCTGAGGTAACCTGCATTACATTACATTTTCCAGACTATCTGCTTACAAATCATACACAGCTTGGTGTTATGCCAAGGCTATTCAGCAGGTAGCTAAAAGGTCTGTGTGCTGGTCCATATGAAGACCAGGTGACTTTCAAGGCAACCTCTTTTCTAGGCTTTGCATATAACCCAGGAGGAGGCTGATATTTGCAGTCTTCAGCCTTCTTAAAAGGCTTCCTCATCCTTTGTTTCATGAATTTAAGCCCTTGTCATGAGTTTTTCCCAGGCTGAATGCTTCCTTGCAGGCCTGGCTTGCAGCCCCAGTATAGGCCAGTTCCAGTGGTTTCTGCTCTCTTTTGGTGGGTCAGCTCCCACATTTCCTATACAAAACTACAACAATACTATATATTTTTCTCAATCTGAACTTATTTCCAGGGTCTCTTATATGCCAGCTTGGATTTGATTGAATGTCGTTGGCTGTGTCATTTGCTCATACATATTTATCCTAGGGAAATACCAGCTGATACACGTTCAAAGGGCTGTGGACACCACTCCAAAAGAGTGAGAGTGAGGTGCTAGACATCTCTGCGGATCTGGACCATTTAGGGTGTAATGCAGAGTTAATAATGGGAAAACCTATAGCCCCTTCTTGAATACATGTGCTTTGTTGCCATTTAGGAGACATATTTAATGCTACATTTTAGTGCATGAGAGGATTTAGGGTCTCCCCAGTATTGGGGAGCCAGTGGTACCGGGGCCGTCCCCGGTGCTGGTCCTGGCAGCCCCTGAGCAGCCGGACAGACGCCGTTCTGCTGCTCCCCTCTGCTGTTCAGCGTGGAAACAACACGCTCCCGGCCGGGCATCCTCCCCCGAACTCCAGAATATTTTCCCTTTAGCTGTTTTTCTTCTTTCTTTGGCCAGGTGTGGGAGAGGTGTGGGCGGGGAAGGGAGCCGAGCTGGCACTGAATGTGTTTATTGTGCTTGGCAGCTGGCTGCAAATGCAAAAGGAAGTAATGCTGATTTCCTACGCACTGTAATTCTCCTTTCTGACCTTTTTTATAGATAGGGAAGAAGAACGATAATTTGCTGGAAAAGCAAAGTAAATGGGACACGGAACCACAACTTGTGCCAGGAGAGATACTGGCTAAATGTGCAGCGCATGGCAATGGACTGAGGCAAAGGAGCTTTAAATGTTTTGAGTCAAGGTCAAATGTAGGCTGTGGTTCAAGTTTAGATTTAAAATATTAACATTCACACATCTTGCTTTCTCAGGATGTCAGTTCCTTTTAAATGGGAATCTCAGAGCAGGGCCTTTATGGATTTGATTGGACTGCAAATAAAACAAAATCAGATGCAAATCTTCTTCCCTTTCCCCCTAAAATTCCTTTCAAATGCTTTAGCTTTGAAATTTTGTATTCCAGTTTCATTCAAGTGGCAAGAAAAGTAAAGGAGAAGGCACTGCAACATTAGATAATTATAAATAATAAAGTGACACCCTCAGAATTTTTAAGCCTGCCAGTTTAAGTAATCATTGCTTATAATAGAATTAATCATCTAGATTGTACTCACTTGGATTTTTTTCTTCAAATCAAACCCTGCTGCCAAGTCATCCTTTAAGTGTAAAAAAGAAAGAAACAAGCAAAATCGCCATCCATTTTGCTCAGTGGCCCTCATATGAGTAAACAAAACACACAGCTTGGAAAGAAGACAGACAGTGCTTGATATCTTCATTTTTTCTCCCTTTATGCTGGATCAGCCATAACTTACTGCATTTTTCTAAAGCCTGATTAGCATTTGCAAGTTCTGCACAATGGGCCAGCATTTCTGCAATTCCTGGCTCCCTTTCACTTTGTCCTCTTTTGTCAGGGGTGACACCAATAAACTCGAGGGGGCTCAGATGTAAAAGGTTGGGACATCCTCTGCATTAAACCCCTTTGGGAGGGCTGTAAAAGGTCTGATGGCATTTGGACTCTGCCCACCTGTAAAGGTTGGAAAAGGCCTGGGCAGTCTGACGTTCCCTCATGAAAAGCAGCACATTCCAGACATGAACAAATAAATACCACAAACTGAAAGGTCTCCTTCTCTGGGCTGCTGAGTCAGAGAGAGACGTGCAGGCAGGCTAGATGTCAGTTTTCTGTGTTCAAGTGCTGTGCCTTTTGTGGCTACCTGGTCCATTCACTATTTTTTCCTGAATGGAGGGAAAAAGATGCACTGAAATTGCAGGAAGAGCTGTGGAAGAGCATGGACTTCTGTGTGTGAATCATTACACTGAGGGCCATGCTTCAGAGAGAGAGAGGAAGAAGCTGATTTGAGCCTGCTCTAATCCCATTCTAAACTAAAGTGGCTGCACTGTGACTCTATTTAAATCCTTCACAAAGAAAATGAACTTAGTCAAATGGAACTAGTTTAAGTAGGAGCATCCCTATGGGAGTTTAATGTGGTTAAACATTATCCATGTTTATGTGTAGATGTGGGACTTAAGAGATGTCTGTTTGTGGTAGTGCTGGGACTTGGTAGTGCTGGGTTAACAACTGGTCTTGACCATGATCTTAAAGGTCTTTTCCAACCTAAAAGATTCTATGATTCTGTAAATTAATCCTCCACAATTTCACATCTTTGATAAATTTGGATGGGTTTTCCCATATAGTTTGATATCCAAAAACCTATGCCATGGCAGATCTAGAGAACATTTTGCTTCTTGAGGGCCCCGAAGAACTCTCCAATACATTTCATAGAAGAGAAATTTAATGCAAACTATCAGTAAAAGCAAAGAATTATTAACAATATGGCCACAGGCTGTAAGAAATGGAGTCAGGTGCTTTACACTCCCAGGTTTCAGGTGTCGCATGATTCATTACTAAGAGCAAAGATCAGAGTCAGATCTGTTGTTTGAAAATACAGATCACTGGAAGCTCTGTGAGTAGAGATTGCCAGACCTCTATTAATTAACATAGGCTGCATCTTGTCTTTGTGACAAGTTGCAGTCAGCATGTCAAAAACTGTGCCTGCTGACTTCATGTACTGAAAACAGGGGGTGCAGCCTCCCCTTCCTTCTCAAATCACAACACTGCCTTAAAGTGAATACAGCAGGGATTGCCTCCCTTTGTTTTCCAGTTTCTGAGTTTCCTATGTTCAAGCTTTTCTGAATTGCAGATCAAAAGAGAGATATTTCCAGTAAAAACTTTGTAATTCCGTGATTCCAAGAGCAGCAGCTTTAAGTAAATCCCAAAAATTTCATGTGAAAGTAGCTGCTCTGTAGCTGCCTGCATCCCAAACAAGCCTGCCCAAAGGATTTCTTTTACATAGGTTATCATTCCTTATTATCTATCTAGCACTGACAGTAGCTTTAAAATCCCTAGGAATGGTGGCATTTCCATTTATTTCCATGTTCAGCTCACAGAACACGCTCATGACATGAAAATACCATAGAAATGCAAGGTAATTATCATCATTATGTAACTCCTTAGCATCCAGGAGCAGAATTAACAGCCTGAGTGGTGCCTATACAAAAAATAGAATACATTTCAGTAAGCAAGCCTGTCATTTTTCGTCTCTTAAGTAACCTTAAATAAAATTGAACTGGCTTAGTCAGTGTGAAAAAAAAAGCAAAAAAAAGCAAGTTCTTATAATCTTTACTGTGATGATAATACATGTATTACTTCATTTAAATAAAATCTCTGAACAGCACCTGGAGTTATACAGAGAAATCCTGCACTAGGGATTTGTATGCAGCACACTTGCATATGAAATGTCAGAATTGCATGCACAAGGACAGCAGTGAAATTTAAAAGGTGATGGATAAGACAGATGGCTGAGCAGAAGTGGTCTGCATTGCCATGGAGAAAAGCCTGGTGCTATCCTCAGCAATCACTGCTCGAGTTTGCAAGAGTCTGGCTGCTATGGAAGCATCTGAGCCAGCCCTGGGTGTTGCAATATGCCAGTTTTCCAAGAAACAGATTGGTGTACAGTGTGTACTATTTTTTATTTTCTTGGGGGAGGAGGGAAGAATCTATGGATTTGGGGCTGTCATTTGGCTTTGAATTTCGTCTTATCAATGCATTTATTCACACCTAGGAAGATCTCTTTGAAATAGAGCTGATATTGTGAATACTAACATAACCTCCTTGGAAATTACTCCCCCCTCCCATCTCGTGAGAGCAGAAAATCACTGTTTGTGCTGAATCTACACATTTCTACTCACTGTTCTGTATTTAATCTATGTGAAAGGTCCCATGTTCCTTCCTTGAGACTGATAACAGTGTTGACCTCTGCTTTTCAAGGAGTCTTTTTGTGGGCCTGCCTTTGTGAGGGGACTGCACTCCCGAGAGGTCTATGCAAGAGTCAGTCAGGGCTGATGCCCACAGAGTGAAGAGATTCCCCTTGGGCCAGGCTTGAGGCTGCAACTGCTTATAACTTGGACTGGGGAAGCAGTCTGGGAGCTCAGAACTCAGGGTTTGGGGTAATTGCTGAGCAATACAGGGAACCAGGATTAAAAGGAAGCTAGAATATTCCCTGAAACTTTCTGCCTTCCAGGGCTACAATTCTCTGGGATATAAAGATCTGCTGCAGAGTTTAAACAGTGACTCAATCTCTAACTGCAAGCAATGGGTGCCAAAATAAAGATAGTTAAGTCAAACTAGTCTAATCTCTGACCATTGTTTTCTCTAAAGCATTTGATGATTGTGAAAGTTTCCACTTAATTTAAGAGAATGCAGCTAGATACAAAACTGTATTATGGGCATTTGAGTGGCAGTGGCAGCCCATGAATCGTGAGCAATATGTTTGTAAGTGGCAAACCAAAAGGATGGTGAAAGCACGGGCAAGGATTGGCCCAATGAGCCAACGCTGTCATTTTGGGAAAATGTTGAACTCTTGGTAGGAGACTAGGATGAGTTTGTACATCAAAACACTCTGTAAAGGCTAAACCCTCGACAAGATCATCAAAACATAGCCCGAGAGGAAAGTCCCCAGCTGCGGTGAAGCTCTCAGAGAGCGGGCAGTTCTCTGAGACCTGGCAGCAGACCCGAGGCAGAAAGTGATGTGAATCTCTGACAGACTATGTAAAAAACATGAGCTGCACAGACTGAGCAAACTCCCATCCCCAGCCAACACTGTGTATTTGGGGACCAGTACTGCCATGGCTTGTGGTCCCTTGGAAGAGACAACAAGCCCTAGGGGGTGATAGCAGTTCCATGGGTGACACAGGAGTCTCAGCACAGCAGTGTGTGGAACAAATGCCAGCAGATGGGATGTGGATTCATTTTCAGTTGGATGGGAGCATGCAAACTAGTGTGGTTTCAGAAACAGGGATCTTACAGTACTGGATGAGCAGCCATAGGTGGGAAAAGTCAAATAGTACAGTGACAGGAAAAGCTCCTCTGAGAGTCTGATATAGCCAGTATCAGTTCTGATAGCAAATAGGAGAAGAAAAGGCCATATGCTAGAGAGATGGGGGTGGAAATGACATAAACACCAGCTCAGCAGTACTCCCTTATGTTGCTTGGGTCTAGACCACTATAGCTGAGGTCACCCCAGTTCAATTTCTGGACTGCAAGACATTGAATCTCTCCCCAACCCTGAATCTTAGCCCTTCTCCAGGAAGTAGATTCTGCAAGAGTCTATTCCCTTGTTTTGACAGAGGAGAGAAGACTTTGCCTAAGAGCAGCCCCTAGTTTTGGCTGTGGACCCTGTCTTTAGGAGACTCTTATTTCATAGAGAGATGAGGAGAAGGGTGTCCTCTTTCCTTTTCAGCCTACTCTTTCCTGAAGCAGGACCCCAGACAAATCCAGTGCAGGGTCTATGAGAAAGACAGAAGAGACTGGAGAAGGTGATCTCTCCTTTGGAGGAGAGGGGGATGCTGGCACACAAAGCCCCTCAGGGCCCAAATCTGGCCAGCGGCTGCAATAGTCCCATCGGGACCTCTAGAAAACATGCAGCTTCAATGAGGAAATTAATGCTCCAGATGAAAAGTGTGGAAAGGAGAGCTGAGAGAAAAATTAATTACAAATGGAATGCAATCATGCCATAGTAAAACTTCAGTGACATTTAATTTCTGCATAAACAGAGCATGGTTTTATTCTCATGGTTAGCAGGGGATGGATTCAGGAAGCCGCATTAAGTTCTTGGCACTACTTCTGATTCACTTAGTGGCCTTCAGGAAATGACTTAATTGTGGGGACTTGTGAGTGCTGAGCACACACTGAGGAGTATTTCTTCCCTCTAAAGCAAAGGGGGCTTTCTGGAGCAGGACAAGAGCTCTTCACCTCAGAGGATCAGGGTGTGTTCATTGAAAAAACACAGTCCCCTTATCTTTGTAGCTTGCATAAAAATTGAGCTTGAGAATACAGGGTGCTAGTATCCTTATCATCTGCAAAGCAAAGACGATGGTTTGCTGGGGATCTGCAAGGAAGCCAGCTATAAAAGGCTGTAATTGAATTAAAGGATGGACTGGCTCTGTTGAAAGAAAGGGGAACAGAACCACTCAGGCATGCGGGCTCACATTGTGAAACAAATTACAGGCTGACACATCCGCTAATAATCTGCGCTTTGGTGCAATAGACATGAATAACTCAAAACCTCTGTGGCTGGCAAAGGGGAAGTGAGAGTAATGGGGGAAGCTTGTTTCCACTGAATCCCATCCCACACCCACTGACCAGGTCGTCTGATCGTCAGCTTGGGCCAGGTGGAGGGAGACACACCAGTGACAGGGCTGTGCTGGTGAGGCAGGTCCCCGAGGGGAGCCACCTTTTTAACTAGACATGTGAGTGTAGGGACTAAGGGCTTTTTGGCTGGATGTGAGGCAGATGCTGACAACACTGGCTGGGCTGATCTAAGATCCCTGCCTGTGTCTGACAAATCGTGTGTGAAATCCAGCACACACGGAATATTGCCTGGACAGAAGTACATTCTCCCCAGAAACAGTTTCTCTGAATAGCTTCATTTCGCTGAAAATGGAGAAGGCTTCTTCTGTTCAGGATGGTTACTCCTTCCCACTGTGCTGCAGGGACATGCAGTTCCCACCAGCACTGCCTTGATGTGGTCCTGTGAGCCCCCATGCTGATGCTCCCATATGATGTACCCAGGCCATGGTGTTGGCCATCCTGCAATGTGTAGAGCTCAGGTCTGCTCCTGGGGATATCATGGGACATTTCCTGTATTTTCACTGCAACTGGTTGCTTTTTTTTAGCGATTCTGGTTTGCACCCCAGGAAACTACCTACTGTATGTGCCTAGATAAATCCCTTCTGAAGGGCGTGGGTCAGTGTTACACGCTCTGGGAGTCCTGTCTGGCAGAGCTGGGCTGCACTGCAGCCATGTGATGTACATGTGGGCATGTAATGTACATGTGGGCATGTAATGTGTGTTTTTTCAGGCCACAACAGTAGATATCCTCAGTCAAGCAGATTTCCCAGCTTTCCTGTGCCAAGCTTATAAATCCATTGTGTTCCTCCTTTGACTCCATGCTTTTGCTTTCCTCCAATACCTGGTCCTTAGAAACAGACAAGCCTGAAACAGCCACCAGCAAACATGAACATGAAGAAAATGCACCTGTTCAGCTGTGTGCAGGTCATATTCAGAAGATCAGCCACATAAATATTGATAAAATAAATGGATTTGTTTCATGACATAGTCACCGAGCAATATTTATATTAAAACCCCAGTTACATTTTTAAGAGGTGGTACTACTTTTCCATGTACATTTATACACCTACATACACATACACACATTGGTAGAAATTCTGTGTTCATATTAAAGAGGTAAAAGAAACTGCTCGCTGTATAAAACTAGAACATATGTTCAAGTTGAAGAAGAAGTCTTCCTTGTCTGTACTCTGTGATATTTCTGGTTCTGTTTGGTGGCTTCATTTTTTTTTCCTGATGCTCTTCAGTGCACTACCATTACTCTCTGAATTATTTACTGTATTTACCTGGGTTTTGATATCCCATCTTCATAGACTGCTGGTGATAACATGCTTTAAGTCACAGCACCATATACTTCCTAAATAGTCTCATTTTACTGGTTGTTTAACCAAAGATGTTTGTAAGCATTCCTTTGCTTTTTTTTGCTATTGAGCTGTGATGTTCCAGGAGCTCCAAAAAGAGATGTCTCTTATAACTCTGCTAGGAACTGCTGTCATTGAAATAAATTGACTTAGGCTGATGTAAATGAGAGCAACATTTGGCCCCATCTGTTCTACATAATCTAGTTCCTAAATCAGAAAAAAACAGTCACTAAGAAATGACAGCCAGTATTTTATTTTTGTGGGAATTTGATTTTATCACTTCTGAAAACTGCTGAAGTTAATAATGCTGACTAGCATGCTAAACATGTCAGTTTCATCTAGGATGATGCTGGAACTTTTCTTTCTTTATTTCTTGGGTAAGAATGTACGTAAAGTACTAAAATGGATGTTAGATTTATTTATTGGCAAAAAAGAGTAGTCTTCAACACTGTCGTTTTTAGGGAGGATAATTAAAGGTGAGAAAAAAAAGAGACAACAGATGTAATGCTTAAGCACTGAATAACATCACACTGTCTTAAACTAAGGAAGAGCAATGTATTTTACCTCAGCAAACTACCTGGATAGTCTCAAATCTACTGGCCCTCCTTCCCAGTGCCGGAAAGGTTCCTCATTGGGGTCTGCTCTGTGCTACTGTGCCAGACCTCTCTGCTTTGTGGTGAACAGGCTTCATGTGGTCATGACATGCAGCTCACATCACTCCCTTCACTTTGGAGGGAGAACTGCCATCAGTAAGTTTGCTAAAAGACTACGAGACAGAATTGTCCATACACATGGAATTGCTCTGGGAATCAAGGGGCACGTCCGTGTATTGCGCTACAGCAGTGGACAAGCAAATGCTGCTACGGGCAGTGTTTCAAACACTGTGTCCTGGCAAGAAGGAACTCTCTTAAAAATCACAGACCATCTGTAGCTCAAAAAACCTCACAGATGGTATTAAGATGGCTTGCTGAGACTGGTGGAATGCAGGTGTTTCTTCCCATGGTTGTTCTTGCACAAATATGTGTCAGTTTGTGCAATGGCACCTCTCCCTTACGACACAGTCTCACCAGTTGCACGAGATCAGGTGCAGATGAACAAAAAAAAGTCAGGTGTTCTGGCCAAAATTTCTAAGCCTACATACATGCATTGGATATAAGCAGCTTGAACTTCCAGAAGATGCTCCATATTTCCAACTTCCCTGAAGTAAATGGAGCTGCTGCAGTTTTCTTTGCAGCAGGAGAAAGAGCTCAGCTTTTGTGCAGATGAGGCACCTCATACTGACTGAGGTGCCCGGTTATTGAAGACCAAGAGTGGACCTCTCCAGTCTTAGTGTTTACCAAATGCCATGAAAAAACTGAAAACCAGTAAGTACATCAAAGTTAGAAGGGTTTTTTTTTTAGGAATGAAGATCTGTAGTAGTTAGATTATCACTCATCACCAAATGTCCTCAGGCCAGGGAAGAAGTCAATTGACTATAAAAAGAGGCTTAGGAATTGGACTTCGCATTATTTGCTGTGCAAGGGATATATTCCTTGTCCTTTTGAAGAATAGAGCAAATTCAGGACTACTGTGTTTGGATTCCAGATAATTCTAATATAATGAAAGGCTTAGTTTTGTAATGCCAACATATGACTATTTACACTTCTCCTCAAAGAGAAGATCCTCTCGAAAGTGTTCATCTTTTCAGAAATTATACTTTATGAAGTGTCAAACTCGTAAGTGAAATAATTTATAAATAATGTGTGTTTATAACACAAGAATGTGTTAAACTTCACAGATTCCAGAGGATATTTTTATATAAAAGTACATGGTGTAGAGAGGTACAGAATTTGGGTAGTGCCCTAACTGAGGTGCAGTCGCTTGTTGACTCTGAGTAAGCCAGAGCTCATGTGAGTGCTGAGATATTTCTTGGTAGAGCACCCATGGGGCCCCTCATGCAAGGAAAATTTATTTGCCAACACTCAGGATATATGCAGAATATATGCCTTATGTTGTTCCCCCATCTTTATACAGAAAGTAATCATTAAAAACCTTTCTGATATAATTAGTACTCTATCAAATTCTCCAGGAGTTCTCATTGCTCTTAAGCACCCCAAGTAATTACTGTGCTGGGAACTTGCCATGACCATGAGCTCACCTTGAAATCGAATTACTAATAGCAGGACTGATTCTCACTTGAGGCAGTTTTTAGAAAACCGTGACTGATTGCTCCAAAAGCTACCGATAAAAGAAAACTCACATGCATCATTCTGCCTTCTGGCAGTGACCAGAGCCCTGGTTACACAAAGTGATGTGTTACTGCTGACCACGCATGAAGAGGAAACCTGTGGGAACTGCAGTACCTGTGTGGAACCCAGGAGAGCCTGCAGACACAAAGACTGCAGCTGTAACAGGAAAACAGTTACCATTACAGGTGTGTGCCTTCCTCTGACTAAGCCCTCTCAGCTGAAATGTCTAATATGTGCAATCTTAATTTGGCACCACCTCCTTGTGACCTGAGTTATCTTTAATTCAGATTCTCTGCGCAGTTTCAGCTTCTCAGCCAGGCAGAAAGGAAATGTAACCCTTTCTCTGGGAAGGCCACTGCAAGGTGTCCAAGTACTGGTGTGTAAACTTCCTACACTTGGTTGTGCTGGGCAGTGTTGCAAGTGGAGAAAGTTGGTCACTAATTCCAGAAGCTAAAGGCCCAAGTATTTGGATACTTTAGAGAAGAATGTTTGGCCAAATGCAATGGAACAAGCCTCTTCATCTGTAAGCAATCCTGTAGGGTATTCAGTGATTTGAGAGGTGTCAGGTACTCAGTTCCCCGGACTGTCTCCTGAATGTCTATGCATGGGGCAACCCAAAGAAGCCACTTTGCTTGTCCTGGAAAGACAGAAAACTTCAAATACCTCTAGGTTCAAACACATCTGGAGTCAGAAGGCTGATAGAAACCAGCATCAGTGTGATACAGATGCCTCCAGCTGATCTGCCAAAAGCACGGATCTGTTTCAGCACTCAACAGTTTGTGTGTTAACTGAATCCGTAGAAACTTAAGGCACTTTGCTTTTCTGGATCATAAATTCATGATACCTACTTTATCAAACAAAATATTAGCCACAAACTAATGGGCGTGATTTAGCTCATCTGGGAATCAGACACACTCGGGGTTATACAATGGGTTATGTGCATATCCCTTAAGGCCTATTAAAATTGATTTCACAGTTTAGGTACTGAATAGACTCAGGCAAATGATCAGGGCAGATTTTCCACAGAATTAATAAAACAAACAGCCTTTGGCAACTAGATCACTGAATAAGAAGCATTAATTGAAAACCTACCATTAAACGTGATTGTTAGTACGCTGCCTGCACAGTGTCAGACAATCAAAGATAACTTCTGGGAAGCCCTCTAAATCCTGGATGTAAAATGAGTGTGAAAAGAGCAGGCCCAAACTGTGGACAATACTATACAGGCCACCTGCCAACAAAGTTTGCAGATCACCCAGCAAACTGAAGCTGGACATGTCCTGGCAGACAGAAAGAACAGTGGAGCTGAAGCCAGTTTTTCTCAATATTTATCAACACTATTATAGCACTGTAGCAAGAAAAAAGAAAAAAGATTTCTAGTTAGATGAGTGACAGGGTTTCTTTACATTTTTCTTCCCCTGAAATATATGCCAGGAAAGTGTCAGCTGAGACATCTGGGAAATCCTGAAGGACAAACTGTTCAAAAAGTTTAGCCACAATCCATGAAAGCTAGATAAATCCTGGTTTAAGTGATATAAAAACCTCAGCAAATGAAGCTGTATCTGGACCAACAGGCTCCAGTGAGCTGGACTGTTTTTTTCAGGCATGAGCGACCAAAAAAAAAAATAACCAAACCACTGAGAAGGAGAGAGAGGAAAACACTGTCATAAAATCATAGAATCATTTAGGTTGATGCTTGTTTCTTTGGCATAAAAATGCCTTTGGAGGGGCTGGGAGGTCCTTCACAGCCAGACAACAGCCGGCACTGTTGGTAAGAGTGAAAACAGCCTTCTGTGACCTGACATGTGTTTTATTTCTGGTGAGGGGATGAAAGCACTTGTGATGCACTATGACATTTCTGTCAGTCCTCAAAATGCACTTGATGTTCCCGCAGAGAACATCATGTCTGTGCCTTGCAGGGGGATGGGAGGATCTGTCCCCTTCTGTCTCTGCTGCCCCTGAGGCAGAGCTGCAGCAGATTCACATCCTTTGAGGGTCCCTGGCGGGTGCCAGTGAACTGAGGTGGCACAGGGGGCAAATGCTGCTGCTGCTGTTCCTCAGTGTCAGGTCCCCTTCACTTGAACAGAGAAGGGGTGGGATGCAGCCTTCTCTGTAATAGAAATTCAGTATGCTTGAGAACCTTTTGCAGAGTTTTCTAATCTTAGTGAGAAAGCCTCATTACAGCAGTTATTTTGCAATCCCACGAAAGCCAGAAATGTATTCACAGAGGCCAGAGCTGCCCATCTCTGTCAGCACTCTAGCAGACAGTGTGGGAAACAGCACAAGTGGTGAAAAGTGAGCAAAAAGCTAACGCTCCTTTGGAGTCCAGTAATCCCTTCTCCAGCATTGTTCAAACCCTGTATTTCCTAGACAAACAGGGTCACATCCTCAGCTCCTATCAGCTGGCGCTGCTCCGCCAACCGCAGTGCAGCTGACGCAGCTGGGCTAATTTGCTCCCACCAAGGATTTGACCTGCCGTTTTCTTCCTGACAGCAACCCTTAAAAGATACATGACGTTCTGCAGGGCCAGGCTAATCTGCTTGTGGAGGAGTGTCCATTGTTCAGCCTGCCGTCCTTATCACCCACTCTCACCAGAAAAGAAGCCCAGGCTGGATGCTGGTGACAGCCCCCTTCAAGCGTGGGTCTAGCTGAGACTGTGAGAAGCCTCATGCTGCAGAAAGCCCCCAGGAAGACGGGAAAGAGCCACGGCTATGAATCACCCTAGAAACAAATGATTCGCTACGGATAAATTCGTGGAAATGGCATGGTACTGTAAAGTGTCACAAAGGCTTTTATCCCAGAGCAATGGAAAGCCTCACAGCACCCCCACCTCCCTCTTTCCATGCCATCTTGGAAATATGTTAATTATTGCTCTTGGTGTGAATACTCCATGTCTCTAATAAGTCACTCTAAACAAGCAAGTCCACTGCCCTTTCCATGCAAAATACTGGATTGTGTAGAAAAGACTGCTGAAGACATCTGACAAAACGTGATTTTAGTGGTCAGAGAAAGCTGTGATTCAGCAATAATCGATGGACTTGAGAGTGGGTGATTATTTCCTTAAGTGTTTCCCTATTGTGCTTGCTGCAGCAGGCATCAATACAGTGAGGACAGGCAGTCCCGAAGAGCTCTTAGGCTCTCCTAGCAATGTGTTGGGACAGGAGACGTGTGGACCCTGCTGCTTTAAAAACCTTCACACTGTGAAAAAGAATTTCTTGGTTCCCTGTTTAAAAATCAAAAAGATTGGTACACACTTTGTCCCTATCATCATCCACGAGTTGTGAGGATGCTCTGGTCCAGGGAGTCAGCATATAACTTTAAGGAAACCATTTAGGACTCACTGACAGGCAATGTTATTGATGGAAGTGCTACCTTGTGATGATCCAGTGGTGCTTGCTGGCATTCCCAGATCCTGTGTCCCCTCATATTTCACAAGGGAAAAAATTCTCTCTGCAAAGTTGAACTGCATAGTTAGAAACAGGATGGGAGTTTCACTCTTCTCTGAACTGCATGTTTCTGAGTGACGCCATGGGTTTCCTGGACTTTAGTAAACATTGGATCATCTTGCTGTTCTAAAGGACAGAGAAGTCTGACTTAAACAAATGAGTCCAGAACTGGACTGCTTTTTATCATGCTATTTTTTTCTGTTCCCATTTTATGGTCCTGAATTTTCAAGGGCACCTTTGAATTAACCTCTTCAATTTGTTTTAATGCCTGCCTGAATTTTCATAATGGACTGAAAATGCATATAGAGAAGCCAAGACAATAACTTCAGAGGGAAAGGCATTGCATCATGTTATTGTACAGGAAGCACAGAGGTAC
>NW_008237681.1:6320478-6344218 GCF_000691975.1 Corvus brachyrhynchos
CATTACCATAGCAAGAGCTTCACCAATACCTCCTCAAATGCCTATTAGCAGACTGTATGTACGATATGAGCTACAACAACATTACTACAATTCTACTTAGCTATTCCAAAAGAGAATGCAGACTGGGACTAACAATTATACTAATGCACTGTGTTGGTTAATTGAAGGAATTTATGGCATAAAATAAATGTCAGAGTTCAAAGCCAAGTATGCATGTGTGAGAGAGAGAATGTATGCAGGTAGGGTTGTCGTCAGCTGGAGCACTAAATACAACCCTCTGTGATTTTACATCTGGGAAAATATCCAGAAATCCTTTCTAAGCAATAAATTATAGGCTTGTGGGACAGCAATGATATACAAGCAAAGCAGCACCTGTAATGAGCTTGCAACCATCACTGAGACCTGGGAACCTTAATGCCCATTAATATGGGAGGGAAGAGTAAGAGTTTGCCAGTGATGCTAGAAAGACTCATAACATACCCACCTTGCCTTCCACCTGAGTAAGTGCACAGACTATTAATGAGAACACCATTTTTTTTTCCCTACCAGCTCCCTGGAAAGTATTTTCTTGTCAAAAATAGTTCACAGAGTCATGGTACAATAATTTTTGCTAGTCGTTACTGCTTGTGTCAGCTTGGTGACTATACTGTGAACTTGGAAGTGCAGTTTAAAAAAATAATTATGAATGTCTTGATCAGTGTTGACTCATCAGTTGCTTGGTATATGTATAAAATTATCATCCTTAATTGTTTCTGTGATACTCTGCTCTGAGAGGAATATCCCTCAAAGGAAACCCTTGGGAGAAAACACTACTCTCAGCTTTTATGATACTAATGTGGCTTGGACTAAATTGATCAAACTCACATTCCACAGAGTAGCTTAAAGGGACCATTAAGCATTATTCCCAGCTGGCAGCTTGTTCTGTCTAGTTTATAGATTAGTAAAATGTTTTCCTTGTTTTAGTTTATCCTGCATTTTAGCCTATATTAATATTTAAATTGACTTGGAACAAACAAGTTCCCTTTGATGACAACAAAGATGTTTTGATGAAACTAAAGCAAAGTAAAGGCCAACTTCAGGGTTTATTCTTCCATCTTCTACTTGATACATACTGACTTTCTCATTAAATCTCCCAGAGAGAAATTGCCTGTATGAGTTAGTGTGGAGTGCCACATGAGACAATGGCATTGGACTTTTGGCAAAGAAGTCTCTTGTGCAAAGGCTTTGATCAGCAAAGCACTTCAATAGGTACCTAACTTTCAGCACCAGGAGTAGGCTCCAGGTCCTTTTGTGCTCTGTGCCTGTGCTGCACTCACAGCTCCCAGGGTGGCTGCGTGGGTCAGAAGAGCACATAACCTTGCTCACAGTCAATAAGACACGTCTTCACAGCAGAGACTGCCTGGCAAACCTCCCTCTCTGAGGTCACCTAGAAGGCGCTCCTTGCCCAGCCCCTTCAAAGAGAGCTCTGTGCTCTCAGTGCATGCAGAGCTCAGTTTCCAAGTCCCTGGCTCATGAACTACATGACTTGGATTGCTAGGACAGTTGGGGTGAGTGATGAAGGTTCTTTGGTTCCTGTGGTGGCTGTGTGTCCATGGCGTCAACCAGCCAGCTATTTCCTGTCTGCACTCCTTGTGTGCTACAGGGGTGGCACAAGGAATGCGTCTGGTAGTGAAACCTTGTTGGTACAGAGCAGAAGGACGGTCTTGGAAACAGTTCCTCACTGAAAGGCTTCCCCAACAGTGAGACAGCTCAGATAGCCCAGAGAGCAGCAAGAGCTCCAGTCCTGCACTCCAAAAATGCAAGGTCCTGGCACCTCCGTGGAGCCTGGGGTGCAGGCAGACGGGAGCTCTGCTTGAAAGATTTCATGGGTAAGGACAGCAGGGACTGTGATGTCAAAACATGGAAAAGAAGCCATGCTAGGCAATAGTAGGGTCAGTGCATAAACCTTTTTGCATCACATATTGTTTTCACTCCCACACTAGATGTGTCCATTAGATGCTGCACCAGCTACCAGGGGGTACACAATTTAAGGGGCTCCAAGGCATATACCATACACAGGATGCTGTTTTATACAGACTAGAGCCAGGGAAATAGCTTTCACAGTAAAAGGGTTTTGCTAGAATCTGAGGCATTTGCAGTTAGCTTTCAGTTCACAAATTTCTTCTTATTGAGGGCAGGAGAGTTTGCTTTAGAGTAATCAACAACTTAGGCCAGAAGGGACAGGTCTGGTCTTGCACAAAACACAGACCAAAGAATGCCCCTCTCTTAATTCCTGTGCAAAAATCACTAGCAGTGTTTGGTGCTAGAAAAACAACCAATTATAATGTTAAGCTTTCCAATTGTGGAAAATCCACTACAGCCCTTGTTAATGTTTACTTACCTTCACTGATAAGCAGAAATGCCTCAGCTAATTTGTAGTCTGAACTCGTCTGATTTCAACCTGCATCCACTGAGTCTTATTATACCTTTCTGTTCCAGAAGTGCCCTTACATATAAAACTGCAACATTAGCTAGAAAGAAAAAAGCACAGGGGTGATATTCCATGGGAAATTAAGGTTCAGGGAGATAATGATGATGCTTCTTCAGTGAATACATGTAGCAGTGCATGTCACCTTGCAGAACATAGCCTGGAGCTGCATTTTTGGGGTAATATATGTCAATATCCTGGAACAGAAATTACAATCTCTACCAGAGTCTAACATCAATTACTGTCGCTGTCTTTTAAGATGTTTAAACTACAAAAATGGTCAACATATGAAATATTCATGCTGACATTTCCTTATAGCACATCCTTTCCTGGATGAGCCATTTCCTTAGCAATAGCTCTGTATCATACTGTGCTCCCCTGCTGCCCCTCTCCCCCTAAGCCCTGTCAATTCAGGAGCCTTGAGGCTCCTTTGGCCCCTTTCCAGGAGAAATTCTATGATGTTTCTTTTGCTACTGCTCTGCTTGGATTGCTCTCAGCCCATGCAGCCTGTAACCTGCCTGTGTTTCTAAGCCTGTGTGATTCTTTTAGTGGGTCTCTGATGCCCAGCACTATCCTGACCCTCATTCTTGATATACTTTCATACTTCATTGCACCACATGGTCAAAAAAATTCTACCAATAAGCAGTTTATAGAACGCGTTATGCAACAAAGCAGAGTGCAAAACAAAGATCCTTACAGTTTGCAACAGGAGAAATCATCACAAAGCTTAGGTTAATTTCACATGCAAATGTTTTCATTTTGAAA
The DNA here is from genome assembly GCF_000691975.1 of Corvus brachyrhynchos. Lineage (NCBI taxonomy): Eukaryota > Metazoa > Chordata > Aves > Passeriformes > Corvidae > Corvus > Corvus brachyrhynchos. The sequence goes on from NW_008237681.1 coordinate 6,323,711, forward strand.
TGTCTAAAGCATTTCCTTGTATGAATGTTTTCTTTCAGCAAAGTTGCATAGGAAATTTATTTATGTAAATCTCTCTCTGCAAAATCCTTCCCTTTTAGTAAATTGGCCCTTTACAAAAAATATAACACGACAAAACAAAAATAATTGACAAAGTATCTTCCAATCTGATTATGCCTAATTATGATTAGCAAACTCATGCTGGAGGGTTTTTATTTTTTCCTTTGTCTGCTAACAACCATGTGTGCTTCTGGTGACAGATAAATAACATCATCCTGATTGAGATGCGATTGCTAGTTCCCATGGTAGTTCCCCATTTTAAAGTATTTAATTTCCTAATGTAACCTTGGGTATCCTATCATGCTGCACCTCACACCGCCCTGTGTTTTGAGCACTTCCTTTAAAGATCACAATATAAGGAGTATTTTCTGAGTGTCCGTCACTTCTTCCTTTTGAGGTTGAAACTTCGCAGAAGAGGTTGGCAGAGATGTTGCTTGTGATAGCTGTTGTCTGCACCACACGTTTCCTCTTTTCTCCCACTCTTCTTTTGTAGAAGGAAACTTTCACTGCAGAGTTATCCCAAACTCTTCTGAACATATAGCTGTCATGTTTTTAGTTTTATTCACTCAAGCCTGGGATTTGTAAGGGTCATAAATCAGGGCTTGTTTATCTGGGGAGAGTTATGGAGTCAGACCTGGTTTTAAGGTGCTCCTCTTTGATGGTTGTGCTGGACTAGCCCTTACATGAGTGTTTGTGAGGTGATATCCTGACAGTGAGAAGGGCTGATGTGATGTGTTTAGAAAAGAAGTACTCTGGCAGCCTGCCCAGACACACAGGTTTGCCGTGGGCAAGAGTACAAATTCCACATCAATCCAAACGTGCAGATGTGATGATTGGGGTGACTGGAAAAGTGGATGCATGCCACAGTGCCAGGAAACCCAGCCTCCAGTCTCCACTTGGCCATTAAGCTGATGGATGCCTGTGAGGAAGAGCCTTGCCACATCACACCTTTGCTCCATTGCATCCTCCCTTTAGCCTCCAAGACATTCTGAGATCACCACCTGTCTGGGGAGGGCACTGTTTTACATTCTGTATTGCTAGGAAGATGATGCCCTGGTTTTGGTGGGGTCTTTGAGGTGCTGCTGAAATAAGAACAATTAAAAACAAAACAACGGCCTCGAGCACACCGAAGAGATAAAGCAAGTTTGTTCAAAACAAGTTGTCTCACAGAGGGATACAGGGATTTCTTGTATTACCCCTAGGTAAAACACTGAGCACTTGCATTCTCTGTGCAGAAAAACAAACGGACCCAAATTCTTTAAAACTACTTTCATTCAAGAACCACAGTTGACAGCAGAGCCATGTCCCAGCACTGAGGAAAGCAGCATCAGCAGTCCTTTCTCCAGTGTGTGGGGCAGCCCCAGGCCCATTGCTTGCTCCCTTCCCAGCACTGTGGGGCTCTTGGCAGGAGAGCTGACGTGCACCAGTGGTGCAGAGGGGGCTGCCCAGGCTCTCCAGCCAGCAGGCACTGCTGCTCTGCCCTCTGCTAGGAGCTTGGGCACAGCTCAGGCACATGCCACTGCTCTGGTCAAGGTTTGGGAATGTCAAGTTCCAGTTTCCCTCCTGAGCTGCTATGCCTCAGTCAAACTCAGACATAAACTTGAGACCTGAACATATCTGTCCAGCTTGCTTCTTTTAGTTAGCTCTAGCAACACCCCATGAGTCACCTAAGCCTGCTGTGTTTGCTCTCGAACACATCTGTGCAAGAGCAAAGCCACATCACAGATGTCTATCAGGTATTTTGTATACAAAAGGTACCCTGGAAGACACAGCCAAATGCCCTGTCACCGACCTAGCAAAGGGAAGCCAAGCAGCCTGCATGAGTCATTCTTTGTCAGGAAACAGATTTGCTTTCCACTCCTGGGTACTCACTGGGGGAAAAAGGGAAAGCTGCAGCCTGTGCTTCTAGCTAGCCCTCTGGTAAAGTCTCTGAGCTGATGGCACTTGGGTGACTTTACAAACAGTGTGGGGCTCTTTCCATCAGTTCAGAAGCTCCCTCCTCCCCAGAGGAAGAAATGTGTTAATTAAGCTGCCAAAGCTGTGCAAGCTGGGTTGTCAGGCACTTACAAACTGCCTCTTCTGATTCTCCCAACAAAGGGATGTCTCACCACTGTCGGGCTTCAGTCGGTTAACGATGAACAAAGTGCTCCTTTTTGCTCAGGATGTGCTCAATTCCACAGCTTTGATTGTTCAGTAAACAGGTTTCTAATACTTCTGCCTGAATTTATCTCAGGAATATAAACAAGCGAGGGGCAGTTGCAAAGTCTGTAAATTCCCAGTGTAATTCCTGGGGTTTATTTTGGTATCAGCTCAGGCTTTTAACTAGCAGCAACTCTCAAAAATTTCAGATCTCAAGATCAGAAAATAGAAAGTGAAAACTAGAGAAACTGCTTCTAGTGAATGACCCCACATGACCATCCACCTTACAATGACCAAAATTAACAGGTTTTTCTTTTAAAATCTTCTCTGGTCCTTCCCCTTTTGTTGCTATTGATGTGTAATCAACAGCTCTGTTGTTCAAGCTTTTAAATTAGAGACACCTTTGAAATTTCATCTTTGCTTTCTCAGCACATCCAAGAACTTTCTGCAAGTATTTAATGCTTGTAAATACAGCCTTAGAACATAGAAAATTAAAATACTATAAGGTGATCAGGCAGAGATCCAGCTGGCTCAGTGTCTTGTTTCTGACTTTTGGCACTAATGCAAACCATACAAAAATGCTTCCCTGGACAACTTGCACAGGCACTGGCAATGTGCTGCAGAGGGATTTCCTGACTAACAGACAGTGCTTTTTCAAAGACTAGCTCTTCATGGCTTTTTTCTGCATTTATTCAATTCCCTGTGTATTTAGTGAACAAATGTTAGTGTCCCGTTGTCTTGTGACAGAGAATTTAGTCTTGTTTGTGGCACACGTCCATGAAAGCATGTTTTTAATTCAGTTCCATCTTTAAAGGGGACTCTTCTTTAGCAGTTTATTGACACTGACAGGAGGACCAGCAGGGACTGCACTAGAGATCTGAATCCTTGAAAGGTGGCCATCTGACTCCAGTGTCACCTTCAAGCAGCAGTTGAGCAGGAGTTGGGAAAAAGTAAAAAGTATGTGAATGTGGGACTTTGGCTCAGGAAAGCAGTGGTGTATGAACACCTGCCAGCAACCAGATGTCAAAATTTTTAAGGCAATAGTTGAAAGCCAGACAGGAGGAAGAACTTGGAAGACTTTCTGATTGACTTTTAATAGATTGACAAGGGTGGGAAGAGCAGATAGACACAATGTGACATCTTTGGACTCACTATCCTGACAGGGTGAGAGATGCGGCAATCTGCAGAAAAGGGATCCTGCATAAAATGAACTTGGAATGGTGGAACTCGATTTGCTTTCTTGAAACTGTTGAACCATTGATTTACTGAAACATTGAAATATCAGAGGTCATTGTAGTTGAATAATACCCTGCTGCTTGCAAGGAAGAGCTCTAGAGAGTGGTATTTCAGTTGGCCTTCCCAAAGAAAAATGAGTGGAGACATAAGTGGTGTTACAGAAACGGCAGGAGGAAATACAGCAGAGAAGATGTGATGTTGTCTGTCTAGCCTGCAGATAGAATAACAAAGGTCACGGTAGGGATTTCTAAGAGTGGATGGAGACACCAAGGAATAAAATGGCAGCAAAATAAAGCGGCCTGGAAGCCCTCCCTGATGTGTTTAAAGGACGGCCTTACATCAAGGACAAGAAAGGTCTTGGTTATAGGTGACACCCAGTATCCTGGATATCTATGTTTGGACTACTGTGGTTGGGGAGACAGTCCCAAAAATACATGGAGGTGACAGGAAAACAGGCTGGATGAAAAACCATCAGTACTGGCTAAAAAGTTGTGAAACTGAGAAATAACTAATATTAGATAAAGCCTTTGAGACAAGAAGGTACTTGAACACCATGGATCAGGATTGACTGAGAAAGAAAGAAGGGGATAAAGCAGCCAGATCCTGGACCCAGAGACCTCTGCATTCATACTTGAGAATCAGAGACACAGTATCAAAATAACAGATACCAATGTTGGGAAAGACATATAGTCCTATAAGGAACCAAGTTCATTATGAGGTACTTCCTTAGAAGCTCAGCAGAAGGTCCTCAAACAAGAAGCAAAGAGGCAGGTGTGAGCAGTCAGAATAAGTGCCCTGCTGTTGTTGCTATCACCTGGCTCCCCTCACAAGAGGAAGGAACGACCCTTGAAGTACATGCCTTTTCCTAGAAATAGCCATTTCTCTGCAATTAGAGAATAGGGGAATGGGAGGGACCACAGTCCAAGTGGGAGAAGTGTGGGGTCTCCAGGTGCAGGGAGAGAGATGTGGGAGGGAGCCCACCACAACCTCAGCAGGAGGTAGGTTCCAGCTTCTGGCAACTGCCCTGTACTCCAAGTAAAGCACAAGCCGAGATCAGGGGTTGGCAGGGCAGCACCTATGTGTGGTGGACAGTCAGAAGGTCAAGCATATTTGAGTCTAGCAAATTCCTGATAGAAGAACTTGTTATATACCTTACAGAGATCTGTTTAGACAGGGGACAAAGTAATCAGGCTGAAACTGGCCTCCTTTAGGGTACAGATAAAATCAAGACTTCTTGCTTCTTGAAGAAGCAACTGGAGAAGCAATTTTGCTAGTGGCTCTCCCAAAATGAGTTATCTCATACCTTCATTGCTGTTGCCATCAGGCTGTGAAGCTGTCTGCTTTACGTCCATTTCAGTTCCTCACAGTTCATCTCTCAAATGTTTTACGTACAAAGATTTGATGACGCTAGAAGCACACAGTTCACATCAAGTATAGTCTTGCTTGTTTTTATAGCAACAGATAACAATCTCATTCCAAAGAGTGGAAACATTATTTCTGACTAATCAGGTCACACAAGATAACTTGCATGCTACATTCATTATACCATGATTACTATTAAGCATTGCCCCATATGGAGAATATATTCAGCAAACTCACTCAATCCTTTTAATTGTGCCTATAAAAGTGTGTAATGTCCTCATATAGTTGATGCATTGTCATGGCCATGGTGCTCTGAAGGAGAGAGATGCTATTCTTGCACACTGCTAATTGCCACAATATACCATGGACGTTGCCATAAGTAATAAATTCCTGAAACTACCTCACTGGGATTTGGTCTTCTGTATGTTATACTGTAAAAAATCAACTGAATGGCACCATATATATTTGGGGAAAGAGGCACACTAAATGAATCACATTTTACTTTTCTAATACAAAAAGGCTTGCAGAAAATACTGCTTAACCCTGCAATACTGTCTCCCTCACTTGCGTCATGTGTTTTTGCAGATAAACCCTGCCTGTCTGTTTAGCAGGGTTTCAACATTTCTGGACAGGCACTGCAAGGTTGAATCCAAAAAGGCTGAGTCCTTCCAAAGTTCCTAGATCACTTAGTCTATGCTCAGATTCTGTGATTGCTTTACCTCTTAGATGCATGAAAAATCACAATTCTTTAAAAACTTTCTGCCAGTCATGTTGTTTGCTCTCATAACTCCAAATTGATAAAATAAATATTTTCCTTCATTTCTGCATAGAAAGAAAAAAAAAAATACTGAATGCCTTCTTTATACTCAAGAAGGCAATTAGTTGCATTCTGCCAGACACACACACCAATTGTGGGGAAAGAGAAAAGTACAGTCAGAGGTAACTGACACACAGAGCAACAGATTTATCTTTATAGAGGTGTGTAAAACAATCCCTCACAGTTTTAAAACTCACCATTATATTGTTGACCCTTCAAAGCAGCTTGCACTGAATATCTTTGTTTTGCTTGTTCACTGAGTGGACTCATGATTCTGGCATGTTGAAAACTCTTTATTGACCCACTGAGAATGCAATTTATTCCTGAGAAGACAACATGAAGCTGGACATGTAAAAGAGTTTTGTGACTGGAATAGTCTTGTAATGCTTAGCAGGAATGGGATTTCTTACCTGGCTGTGGTAGAAATAAGCTGCATGCAAACACTAAATTATCTCTTTTTTAATGTAAAAGGGAAATTTTTTTAGAGGGCATACAGTCAGTTTTGATAGATAATTTTTTATATGCTCCCTTTTCCTCACTTGATTTTCCTGCAGGCACACACAAAACCAAAACAGGAAAACATGACAAATTGATTGCATGACAACAGATTTATCTCTTGCTGGCTTCTTGTAATCATGTGAAAGTCATCTTAATGAGAAAGCACATACATCCAGCCACACCTTGCATTTTGCATAATCATATGTTGGAGTTTTCATAAATTTGTGTGCTCATGCTTTTTTCCCCTCTTCACACTACTTTCCTCAGCATTTGCACCTTGGTGAGGACATACAGGACACTGGCTGCTGGACTCTTTCAGACCCCAGAGGCCCTTTCAGTCTGGGGGTCCAAGCCCACCTGCAGCAGTACCACACACAGACAGCATTGCCCTCAGCCTCTTCTGGAGCTCTCACCTCCAAAGCATCTGCCAGCTCTACACGTGTTTGTATCTTTGCTGCCAAAATCCTTCCAAGCCTGGGTCACTTCCATTCCTTACTCAAGGTTAGGGTTTGCTGATCAGGAGCTATTAACAGACAGTGTGTTAGCCCTGAAGACTGCTGGGTACACACCCAGGGTGAAACCCCACTAGGTTACCAAGCAGTCAGCTGCACCCAGAGGAGGATATTGAGAGGACACTGTTAAGAGGATAATTGTACTCTGCTTTCCCTCCCCAAAGAAGCCATCTGGTTCCCTTATACTGCAGAAAAGTGGCATAAAGTAGAAGAGATGGGCTTGGTAAAAAGCCTGGGACAATGCTTAAAAATGCTAGTGGAGATGCAGGGGAAACACTGTGCCTTTCACTGTCTTCAGGGATTTCTACACAACAGAGCTGTTGAGGAAAAGGCAGAGATAGCTTCTTCCAAGTGAGACTGCCTGCAAGCTTTTTGTGACCACTCCCATTCAAGGAGACAAGAGCGATGCAAGTTTCACAGGAATACCTGAGTGTGCATTCCAATTTGCTGAGTTTTATTGCTGCTGCTGTGCTAAGCATCCAATTCTCCACCAACAAGGGGCATTTTTTTCATGAGGGTCACAAGCCTTAAACCTCACTTAAGTATGAAAGCAAACAGATTGATAATATACGGTCCTTGAAGATTTTCCCCAGTGCCTGAAACCAAGGCTCTAATAAAGTAAAAGTGGTATTAGAATATGAGTGTTTTTTCTTTAGAATCTCACAAAGTCCTACAGTGCTGGCCCTGCTTAGTTTGCCTCTATGCATCTATGTTCAACATTAGCAAGTTATTTCAATGCTAGGTAGGAACAGAATACATATGAGGCATCCTTGTACAAACAAAAAGTTGTAGGCAGTGTCTGTACTACACAGCTTGAAATGGAGGTAGATCAGATATAAATGGGGTAAGGAATGAAGTATAATGCATAAGCAATGAGGTTCACAGGAATGATGGCAAAAATTAGGATGTTTGCTTCACAGGTGTTCATCCCCTCTTTTCTGAAGGGTTGAATTAGAAAGAAATCAGATAAACGGAAAGAAAATTGTGAAATAAGGATGACTAAATAGGAAAGGTGAAAAAAGGAAAAGAACAGATCAACGAATGAGTGATACAGAGGTAAAACAATCATAACAGAGGCAGCACACAGCAGAGAAAGAGCGATACAAAAGTGAAACATCTTCCAAGAATCCATAAAACCTTGCTTTGGTGGTTCTCATTAGCTGGAGTCTCAGGCTGGCTTCTTCTGGCAGTTTTTCTGTAACAGTGGTGAAGGGAGAAGACCACCACCCAGGTCTTTTTGCCCTAAAAATTATGTGTGCTGAGGAAAGACAGATGGTAGACTCAGATGCCTCAGTTGTGGGTGAGGGTATATAGACCTATAAATCATATAAAACTTTGTATCAGTTTACTCTGCAAAGTTGTGCATAAAAGACAGCAATGTTAAAAATAAATAAAACCCTACTTCATACATCAAAGGATGGTGGTAACATTATGGCTTTTAAATTAAAAAACCAAACCAACCATTGTATATTAACCAATTGACTAAAATTTCCATGTTGGAAAGTAGATAATAGACCTTTGGGGAGGTTAATAGCCTGACAGAGGCTGGGAGAACCAGCAGCCTGGAAAGCTTTCAAGCTCTGTGAGCTCCTTTGCCTCAGGATACCCATGACTTTGAGCGCAGGGTATCTTGTTAAGCCAAAGAAATAACTTGACCAGTTATGAGAGAAGGGAACCAAAAAGGAACCCAGCTGGCAACACATCACATTTCTGCTTCTTCATCCATTTTAAATTTTACTTCCTGTTCCTTTTCTGTTCTCCTCATTTTTTATGTGCCTCTTAAGGAACATGTTTTGCCTTACTGTCCAAGATTAAATCTTACTCCAACAGAGCTCTGAACCCATGAGAAGAAATGATCCAAAAAAACCCCAACAAAAACCCCTTTGCTTCAGTGGGATTAGTATATACTATGCAATGGCTGAACTGACTGTGCTAGGCCTTTGCTTTTCTTCAGCCTTTGACTGCAGGTAAATGCTAAATCTTTGAAAATCTGAAATACTGTCTTTGGAAATATTTGAAATCTCTGGTACCAGACCAGGAAGGCTGTACAGTAATGGTGCTCTTCAACATTAGTTAGTCTTCTTTAGACAGGTTACACTACGCAATGCTGATGTGGCCTAAATGTCAGCTCAAAGAAAAGATCCCTTTGCTACCTGCACTTTCCTTTTTCTTTGCCTCTCTTCCGAGTGTTTTATCTCTTCTCCTTGTCAAAACCAAACACCAAAACCTGAGTATTAAGAGTCACTTTGCACTCCCAAAATAAATCTTTTACTATCTCCATCACTATCTAAAAACTATTGCACATCCATTACTAAGCAGAAAAAAATCCCATAAGGTGGTAAGAAAAAAAGAGGTATTGTTTAAATGAAAGCTCAGGTCATAGCTCTTCCTTCGACTCCTGACTTGACTTTGACTCCTGTATCTTCCTCAAAAAGATTCAAGGAATTTTGATGATGTGAGGAAGCAGATCTCTCCAGCCTGACTGGAGAGCATCATGCTCAATCCGTACACAAGTCTGCTGTCAAGCAGCCATCTGGACTGCACTCCCACCCTGACACCTGAGAAACACCCCAAAATCCAGACTCTTTGCATCATAGCTCAATGTCTCGACAGTCTGCCCACAAGAGAGGGAAGCCTGCAATATTTCAGGCATTCACAACCATCCTTTTGTTGGATTGGGGCCCAGTGCCAGGATTTGTGCTATCTTCTGCTGGCATGGACCAACATTTGAATCCAACCCTTGATATTTAATTAAGAACAGTATTTGGAGCATCTGTTTGCAAAAGCAGTCAGAGTGTATTCAGATAATGAGCACTTTGCAGCATGTTGTGAGGCCCTGCATTTTATTATTTAGAGCTTTCATGGAACTAAATGCCCTGCAAATACACACAGGATGAATTAGAAATAGAGTCTAAATGTTCTTTCTTCTTCTGGTCCCCAGCACAGTAATGCCTGTATGGAAATGGACACTGCAGAATCACAGGGAAAATGTCTTGTGGGCCATCTGATAAACCTAAAATTAGAGCACTAGTTTATCTAAAGAATTGGCTCAGGAAGTTAAATCACTTAAGCAGAACAAAAAAGCGTAGAAGGAAGGATGCCAGAGCAGTAAGAAACTAAAAGCATAGCTTGAATTATCCTTCCTTAATCATTATCAGAGCTTTGATTTGGTGGTTTTTTTTCTTACAAGTGAGTGATTCTTCTTCAAACTGCAAGAACATAATTACTGATCTACCCAGTGAATATAATGTTTTACACTATGAAAGTCCTACAGAAATTAAATGAGAGTTATTTCAAAGTACAGGACATTAAACTCACACATTGTAGAATAATAGAAATGGTCTCATCTAGATTTTGTTTCTGATTATAGCTTTTGCTGAGCAACAGAACCTGATGGACTTGTCATCAACCCCAGAATCAGAAAATGCTGGTTAGTGGCTGAATAAACCCTGCTTACACCCTTAAATAGCTATTAGTGAATGCACTTTGACATCTAACTTTGATTCTTACACTCATTCTTTGGGAAATTGTGGTGGGGACCCTTTTCTTGTGCTACAATGCATAACAAAAATGAGGAGCTGATGAATAAGGTAAAAAAAATCTGACAGATGAGATGTAAAAACAATAAATGCTTCCAGACAGGACTTTCAAGAACTGGGTGTGATGATAAACAAGAGATGCAGTAGCATTTTTGTTAATGATAAAGGACAACACATGATGGGAGTTTAATGGACTTCATATTCATTTTATCAGATGTTTTTATGTTCCAAGCTGGTCTCTTCCACAAGGCTGGCAGCTCTTTCAACATGCTGAGGGAAATCCAATCTGCAAAGACCAACCATTTACAGAAAAGAGCGCTGATGAGGTGCAGAAACAAAAAAATGCAGAAAGACAGGATGTAATGACTCCAGCTTCACGGCTGGGGAGGAGGAGGGAGGGGCAGCCATTATCCAAATACAGTTCAGCACAAGGGACAGAATGGAAGTAGAGGGCCAGACCTCTTGGGAAGGACAACCCAGGAAGGTATCTGCAGGCAGGAGAGTATGGGGCTGGCAAGTTTTTGGGAACATTGAGAAGGGCTCTTTGTGCACTGATGTCTGAGAACCACCTGAGTACCTGTTCTCTACAAGGATTGCCAGCAGTGACAGCAAGGGACCGCTCAGGTGGCTGCACTGCATCCTCAGTCTCCTCCAGGAGCACGGGGAGGGCTGATAAACTATGGTAGAGCCTTTCTTTCTGTCAATAAATTACAGCTGGGATGTGGCATTTAAAGTGCTCTGTAGGAAGGAAGATGAGAGATCTTTATTTTCAATTATGTGGAAATGCACACAGCAGTTTTGTTATTTAAACTAGCATACATTCATGGAGGTGGAGGAATAGGAAATTGAACTCCCATTAAGAGTGGCAGAGTACTTCTCTTCAAGGAAAATACATGAAGATGAGAATTCAGATAAAGTAGGTTGTTCTTGGAGTTCAGGGATCAGCAACATGTAGAGCAGCTCTTCCTAGAGCTAGATTTCATCTGAGGTGCTTGTTTTCCTGCATCTGAGAGACCAAAGAAAGCACCAACTCAGTATGTTCATATGTAGGCATTCCCTTTTGCATGCCACTGGTCTGTATTCATGGTTTAATGCCAGGGAAACACTCCCTTGCACATAAGGAACTATTTTCTACAATAACATAGGTATCTGGGAATAAACTTCACGCTCCTTTCTCCTCTGCATGCCTTGAAAGCTGTATTTACTGTCAAGATTAAACTGCTTCTTCTTTAAGCAAATCATTATCTGTGCTAAAAATTAGCTTCATTATGATGCAGTGTCAGTATTTGACCTTTTTATTACTATTAAAGTTATTTGCTTACCATTTGTATTTTACTTACATGGACAATTAAACTATATCTGCTACTTAATTTGTTTCCAATCGGTTTAATTCCATGATGTGACTAGCATAACTGCATGTTATTTAAGGGTACACATTATGAAAGAATGGAAGAAAGTTCATACATTATTTAAAGATTTGTAAAAAATAGCTCTATTAATGTAATAAAAGTTTTTTGGGTTTTTTTTTTTTTGTTTTGTTTTGTTTCTTTTTTTGGCATAAGCAAGCCTCTCAGTGACCCTGGAGGCTACAGAAATGAAACTACTGCTGGGCATCTAGCCTCTAACCTTTGAAACATTGAAATAAAACAGATGGTTCCCAGTAACAGGGCTCTTGATAACTCCCAAATTCCTTGAACTAGACCACACCACTCTTTTATAACTAAGAAACAAATGATAATAAAACGATGCATGCAGTGTTCCACTCCTCAGAAAACTTCTATTCTCATGTGCTCCTGTGTCCCATGAATAATGTGGTTTTGATGGGGGAATTACTGCTGGTGGACAACATAACTACAGAAAAGCTTTCCAATATGATGAGTCTCAGACTCACAGCAATGAGGGCTGGAAAGGAGTCTGAGAGCTCATCTAGTTCATCCTTTTGCCTTGTGGCAGAGCCAGCCAGAACTTTCCCACATCCAGCAGATGTTTTTAAGGCCACTTTCTGGTGATAAATGCACAGCCCCTCCAGGCCTCCTAGTCCTGTCTCCAACCAGCCTTTACAGTTAAACCCTTTTTCTCCTAACATGTAACCCAAGTCCTCCTTGTTGCATATGAAGCCCTTTAGGTCTCATCCTCTCCACAGGGAATATTCTAATAAATAGTACTTCATTCCACTTCTCCAACCACTTCCACATTTCAGAAAGTATCACATTCCCCCTCCAATTCTTCTCCTTGCTTGACAAGATAATTCCAATTATTTTAACCTGTGCTTATGAAGCACAGCGTCTGATAACAGAGGGATATATGTTGCTCTCATCCTCCAGATCCATCCTTTCGTCAGTCTGTTCTCCCACCACTCAAGAGTAAGTTTGACTTTCCCATTAAATTTGTGAGATATTTTAATTAGAAATGGTGCATGTTAATTAGTTGATTGCAATTCTTGTGGTATGTAAAGAATGTAAATTATTAAATACAAGTGATTATATGCAAAACACCTCTTTTTTGGTTCACTTGATAGTGGAACCTACCCCGTGGTGTTCAGTTTTTCTATTTGTACAGAAAGAATACGCTGTTACTTCAATACTTGAATTCCTGGGGCTTCTGAGGGCTGTAAATTTTTGTTTTCTCTCCTTTTGTCAGGGCAGATAGTGCCATCATCCTCCAAGTGTAATATTCCGGTGAGGATCTGCTGAAGTAGATCTGAATATTCTAAATCTATTCAAATTCATAATTCTTCTAATGTCAAAAAATATTTTATCTCATTCACAAAAACTGAGATGAGAAATAAGATATTTAATGTAAACTAGCCTGTAATATACTTGCTTAAAAGAGGTTTCCCACGTGTATTCTCATAGAATCAATCATAGAATCCCTTAGGTTGGTTTTTCTGTATTGCATCTTACTGCAAGCATTTAGTGTAAAAAAAAAAGCAGACAGTTTTTTCAGTAGATGTCTAAACATAAAATGCATTTGGGTTCTTATGTTAAAAGATTCCGAATCTTCATGCAACTTCTTAGAAATATTAAAGAATCTGGACCCTAGTGGGATATTTCCAAGTGCTGAGCTGCCTAATTTAATGAGAATCAAGAGGAGCTTAGTAGCTAAATACTTAGGCATTTTGGAAAGTCTCTTTGGCACCTGTCAGTCGTCAGGGCAGATGTCCAATGCCATTCTTTGAGCAATTAAATTGTTTCGGTTCTGCTCAGTAAGATGAAAGGGCAAAGGACCAAAAGACTTTTCTTAATGATTTCTTATGCCTCAAAGGAGCATTTGGCCCAGTACTACTTTTTTTTTTCCAGAACTCAGCAATACACTATACCTTACTTGGCAGATTCCAGAGAATTACTAAAAAATTCATAACCCAGAAGCATAAAAATGTAAACAGTAATGCTGAATGCTGCACTATGCATGAAAATAACTGATGCCAATTCTAAATGTATAATGCTAATCAACATAACTAGATTTGTAGACACTAAAATGACATCTTTGTCTTTCTTCCAACATGGGAAAATGAAACTACAAGAGGCAAAAACATCTCACAGCAGAAAATAAACTCAGTGTTGAAATCGGTCAGTAGTGCTTTCAACAGTCGCTTGCTTAATTGTTTCTTGCTTTCCTTGTGCTGCTGCCAAGAACAAAGGTCATATTTAATGACTGCCTAAATAATTTGCAATATTTCTCAGACTTGCCCTAGAGGTGGCTGATGTGAATCCTTTTGTACTTGCTAGGAAAGTCTCATATGGATTACTCTGTTAAAGAAGCATTATCCTTCTAAACTGATTCAAATCCCTTCACATCCTCCAAAATACACGTCTTCTTTTCTGTTTCATGTCAAATGCTGTAGTGACAGCTCAAACAAGGCAACGCTGTTTGTTTCAAGATTATAGAGCACTCAGGACGTCCACATCATCTTTGAAGTAAATTTTTGAAGCCATAATTCTCTGCCAAACAAAGAAGAATATGTGTCATCATAGCATCATTGGAATGGCATGACCTTAGCCAGGAGTCAGAGACAATAGCAAAAACTGAGGGCCTAAGCCTTCTCTGTCTCGTCCCTCAAGTAGAAAACGTCATGGCTCCATCACTTAGAAGTAGTGGTTTACCATCTCTGGTCTAGAAAGTGAAATTCAATGCAATCTCTTTTTTTTTAATGACAGGACACTCCTGGTATATACACACCCTTCTCTTCTTGCTTTATTATGGGCCAGTAGTTGGGCAGTAAACAAAAGGAAAATATGTTGTAACAAACACTTCATGGTGAGGTGGAAACAGAAGAAAGAATAGAAGAAAAGGGACTATTAATTTCATAATATCAAGGACAGTCTGAGACAGACTGTTAGGTTCTCCCATCAGGCCCAAAACTGGGGCACATGTGCCCTGTTGAGGAGGGTTGGTAGTGGAAAGCACTGAGGCTCAAGGTAATGAATTTCATTCCATCTGAGGGACCTCGGTCCTATTCCAAAAGTGATCCTGTACTTTCTGTATTTTTGAAAATACCTCATTAGGATAGAAAGTGATCACAGAGATAATGCCTACACCAGCATTACACCAATACCAAACCAGTTCAGAGCTTCCTTCTGTTCTCTTCTCCCATAAATAAAGGTGTTCCTGCCCCAGAGAATAAATGGGAGTCCCACATTTTTTCATATTTCTTTGAAAACTAATCCTTGAAAACACAGATTAACTACTTCAATCTGTCTTGCTGATTAAAATTCAGTGTTTAATGTTTAGTGCACGATGGTTACTTTTCAAGAGTGCTGGAGTCTGCCCTTGCTGTCACTGAAGTCCATAGCATCACAGCACCATTGAATCACAGAATCATAGAATATGCTGTGTTGGAAGAGACCCATCAGGATCATCGAGTCCAAGTCCTGGCCCTGCACAGGACACCCCAAGAATTACACCACGTGCCTGAGAGTGTCATCCAAATGCTTCTTGAACTCTGTCAGGCTTAGTGCTGTGACCACTTCCCTGGGGAGCTGTTCCAGTGCCCAGCCGCCCTCTGAGTGAAGAATCATTTCCTAATATCCAACCTAAACCTCCCCTGACACAGCTTCATGTCATTTCCACAAGTCTTGTCACTGGTCACGAGAGTGAAGAGATCAACATCTGCCCCTCCTCTTCCCCTTGTGAGGATGTTGAAGACCACAGTGAGGTCTTTCCTCAGTCTTCTCTTCTCCAGGCCAAACAGACCAAGTGACCTCATAAGGCCTCCCCACTCAACGATCCTGATGGATCCCTTCCAAATCTGCATATTCCATGATTGTATGATTCACTGTCCTCATGGCCCTCCTTTGGATGCTCTCTAATAGTTTAATGTCATTTTATATTGTGGCACCCAAAGCAGTTCCCAGCACTTGAGGTGAGGCCACCCCAGTGCAGAGCAGAGCGGGACAATCCCCTCCCTTGTCCGGCTGTTCATGCTGTGCCTGATGCCCCCCAGGACATGGCTGGCCCTCCTGGGTGCCAGGGCACTGCTGACTCATATTCAACTTGTCATCAACCAGGACCACCAGGTCCCTTTCCACAGTGCTTCTCTCCGGCCTCTTGTTCCCTGATCTATGCACACAACCAGGACTGCCCTGTGCCACATGCAGAATCCGGTCTTTCGCTTGTTGAACTTCATCTGGTTGGTGATTTCCCACCTCTCTAATCTGTCAAGGTCTCTCTGCAGGGCCTCCCTGCCTTTGAGGGAGTCTACAGCTTCTCCCAATTTAGTGTCATCGGCAAACTTTGTGTCCTGTGTCCAAGTCATTAATGAAGATGTTGAAGAGAAGTAGGTGGAGGATGGAGTCCTGGGGAACTCCACTAGTCACTGGACACCAGCCTGATGTCACCCCATTTCCTATAACTCTTTGTACCTGACCCATGAGCCAGTTGCTCAACCATTGCATAACACTGTTATCCAGCTGTGTGCTGGACATTTGTCCAGAAGGATGTTGTGAGAGACAGTTTCAAAAGCTTTGCTGAAGTCCAAAAAGATCTACTGGTTTATGAGGTAATCTAAGTGGAAAGAGAGCTCTGGAGGGCTCCTGTCTAACCTCCTCACAAGGCAGGGTCCACTGTGAGTGTAGACCAGCGTCCTCAGGGCTTTGAACAGTCTGATTTTTTAAAACCTACAAAGACACAGACTGTACAATCTCTCTGGGCAGCACTTTCCCATGGTCAATTTGACTCATGATGTTTATATCTAGTCAGAGTGTCTCCTCTTTCAAGCTACACCTGTTTTCTCACATGCCCTTGCCATGCACCACCATGAAAACCCTGGTTCTGTTTCCTCAAAAACCTCCTTATAGGCATTGGAATTAAATGATGTGCAAAAGCAGAAGTAAATCCTAAACAGGCTACAATTTGTCCAAAGTAAGATCAGACCTTCATATCAGTGTCTTTCCCATTTCCTCTCCTTCTCGATCCTGACTGAGCATTAGCTCCCTATCCTTCCCCAGCACACTGATCCAGCAAGGTGTGACAAACGCAGGTTCAGCTGCAAGGACACCTGTGCAGAGGACCACTGACTTAAGACAAACTTTCATATGCATAAAGAGTGTCTCAGAAGTATGAGTGGCTACAATGTCACATCTTCATACACATCTTCGGTATCATTCTTGGCTTGGAGCTAGGATTAACCATCCATTACCTCTCAGTCAAAAAGCTGGAAACTAAACTTGAATTTATGTTTTAAATGCAAACTGATATTCTGAAATCTTTCCTTGGCCCGGGAGTATGTGCTGGTAACACATTAACCAATGTGAGAACTGGTAACGCTGCATCTATACCTAGGCATGTGCTTTCAGACCTTGCCAGACAGAGGGAAGAGAGAACAGCTAAGCCTTGCATATGCTCCCTGTTTCCCTCAACAAGACCATAAACCAGCAAATTGTTACACTAACCTTAACTTGCATATCGAGACATTCCATTGAAATGATACACTGGAAGCTTGTGATTAGCTATCAACAGATTGTCACTTAAATGTCATCCGTAACGAGTTATTTAAGATGAAATAAATTTAGCAGAGAACCAAGCCACACTGGGGGAAGTTTAGCTTGTAGAAATTTGCTGTCCTATTAGGTCTGAGCCACACTCATTTTTAGTAGTGTGTAGTGACATGGATAAAACCCACATTTTGTGTGATGGAGACACAGCACATGTTAATAATTATTTAATTAGCCATTTGTAGTGACAGTAAAAATATCCACAATTACTCTTACTAAGCCCAAACTGGAAGACTGCCTTTCATTCCCAAGGGAACAGGCACACTACCAGATCATGGGAATTAGGAAGAATGTGCTTTCCTGAGTGCATTCCACTTTCGTTCATTGTTAATGCATTTTTCATCCTCAAAAAGCATGACAAGAGATCCAAGTGCAAGAGGAAGGCATGGGGGAGAGAGAGAGACTATCAGTGTACGCACTTGCACTTACTAGCACTAGCCTGGCACTTCCGAACACACATCCATAAACTCCACTGGTAATAAATAGTGTGAATCCTCAATCCAGAATTCGAAGTTTTACTTATAGGGGGCTCTTCTGAAGTTTGTTGTACTGTTTTCAGCAATGTCTAGTCTGCCAAGGAATGGCTTGCTTATTTCACATCTTTTTTTTCTTGGGTACTGCCTTATTAAATTCCAGGTCCTTCTCACCCACGGCAGAACACAGGTTTCTATTTCGATGGGCATTATTATTTCGGAAAAAACCAAAATTGTGGTAACACCTGGTGGCAGCAGTGAGTAGCAAGGAAAGAATGATTAAATCGATACTCAAGCTTCAAGGAGCATAAGGTATGGGCAAATTCCATACAACTGTCGAGTTTTCCATGTGCCCATCTGTATACTTCTGCATTCTTTATGTGTATCTTTGCAAGTCCAGGTCTGACTATGAGGTTTTTCTGAGGGCATTTTATCCCACAGTGTGTGTGTATCCGAATGCTTCCAGCGAGCAGTTCAAATGGTAGACAGGAACCAGATGATCCTCAGAAACACAGGAGCAATGTAACACAACTGTTGCAGCTTAGCCTGCTCCTCAAGCCTAGGTTGCAGCAACTGCTCTGATAATATCTAATGCCAGCTCAGGGCTGAGGATGGGACGGTGAAGCCAGCACTGAAATGCAGAGAGAAGGGTGTGCCTTGCTATTCTGGGGTGTCAGGTCCTTGCTCCTCTTCTTCTAGAGTACTGAGAAGAAGGCAAATCTAATTAAGTTAAAATAGAGCTGTATGTAAAAAATAAATAATAATATAGAACCAGTTAAGCAAATAATAACTGTTTAATATTTTCATAATTTTTCTTGAAGAAAAACAAATATTAGTTATCTGAACATTGTCAGCAGCACTATGTGGCAATGTCAGTGTCAGGAGACTTAATTTTGGAAATTACTTTGTGTTTGGGACATCTGAGCAGCCTAAAGATCAAGTATCAGAGAACATTTCTGGGCTCTGACTCAAGAAAAGTCACAGTAAGTGTCAGGAAACATGACAAGATTAGTATTTCTACCTCATTTTGGGACCTGTGAAGCTACATTTTCAAATGACAGGCTGCAAATGGCAAGGGTTTAGGAACTGCTTCATGAACTCATCTGCAGCCTGTGGAGCAGCAGCAGAACAGGTGACTCCTGTGAACTGAAGGACCTCCCCACCACAGGCTGCCTTTGCTCTTCAACCAGTGCCCTGGGAAGTCAGGGAGGAACATCAGCATAGATTTGCAGGCACACCAAGGAACGAAGTCTATCCCCAGAAAAGCTGCTAGCCATTAACTACAACAGTAATTCCAAGCATCCCTCACCTATCATGGAATTAGTGTCGTTAGTGAGATGTCCCTTTGAAGGCAGATGAGACGAAGGGAAAACATGACAGCATATTATTGTTTTATAAACTAAGCAAAAGGTTAACATTTGTAAGTTTTCACTGCTTTTACAAAAATGTCATGGACTGCAATTTTCCTGATCCACAAAGTGATGACAGAATTGAAGGCAGATGTACTTGCAGCAACACTGATTTCAAAGCTTATTTGTAATAGGTGTGCATGAAGAAGGGATGAAGCGCTGTTGAAACACAGCAGTCCTGAAATCATAGGTGTGCTGATAGGATTTAATGTGGAAAAAAATAGTAAGGCAGGACTTTCCACTGATGCGAGAAGTAATAGCCCAATAATTTAGACTGGTCAGCCTTGCATTGCCATTTTCTTTATCCTGACTAATCATGTGTGAAAGCTCTTACTCCTGATGAATCCATATTCCTGTCTGTGTCTTCTCATGATCTGTATTAACTATTCCCACCACACCCTAAAAGTGTCCTCAGCAGGATTTTACAGTAGCCTTAATACTGTTCACATTGGCTGATTGGTACCTTGGCCTGTGCTGTGCTGCAGAGATGATTATAACATTGCCAGGCTGTAAAGACAAAGGGAGGGAGGACACTTTAACATATAGACTTTGAACCCCCCACTTGCTGCCTGGGAAGAAGAGTCATCCTTGCCACAGTAGGGCTGTGTGAGAGAACACAAGACAGGAAAGCAGAAACCACATGTGACTGGTCCTGCCTGAGACCAAAGAAATGCCTTGCCAAGGCACGAGTGAGTTTATCTGGGAGAGATCTTACCAGCCCGAAAAAGGAAATGGAGACGAGATGTTAAGGATGTGTCTTGGGTTTTCTCAGGGGCATCTTGAACTTTTGTTAGCTGCTATGTTTCCCAGTGCCTCCTCCTCAGGATGGAGCACTGCCTTGGAGGGAAAGAGGGAGCAAGAAAGGAGGGCAATGTAAATATTATTTGCATTAGCCTTGCATCTTCTGGAGATGTGAATACAGGACAAGTAGAAAAGTGAACAAAAACAAAACAAAAAAATCCCATATTTTCTGCAGTTACCTGGTGCTTTCTTTGTGCTCTTAGCAGGATTAGATTTGGGGAACGTGTGGCATCGCCTCCACCATGCAGCAAATTTCAGTATTCTATGAGGTTGTATGCTACAAAAATTTAGCTGCTGAGTGTGACAGTAATTTTACAGTACTGTTAAAGGATGGCAAGAACCACAGGCCCATTGCAGTTCCATTAGCATAATTGGCATCCGCACTTATATGGATTCAGCATTACTGAAGCAGTTTCAAAGGGACTGATTATGTGCTGTATTCCTTGGAGCAGTATTTTAGCCGGAGACCCCACTGAGATGGAGCAGACATGAGAAAGAGCCCTAAATTTTATAGTGCTGTGTCAGTATTGCTACAAGAAAAGTGTAGTAACTAAAATAAATTTATCACACACAGGCAATTACCAGCTTAATGGATTTACGTTGTTCTTTTAGATTTATCTTGATCAGTTCTCTGTTAGAGCTTCCCTTGATCATCTCAAAGGTTTGCTCTTTC
>NW_008237681.1:6344230-6353097 GCF_000691975.1 Corvus brachyrhynchos
ACTTCAGTGTTTTCTGTCACATTTGCATGCAAAATGTAGTCACTCATATCTAGAGTGATCTAGAAAATAAGGTGTAGCAGCACTCTAACAGCATTAAACTACATGTTTCTGCTAGCAGCAGATTGCTCAGTTTCTTCTTTGCCTTTTTGAAGCAGATGCCGAAATGCAACTGCACAGCCAGGAGGGCAAACCAGCAAGCAGGGTACAACATCATGCACTTGCTTGTCCCTGAGTCTGAGGATATAGACTAGAACAGCCAAAAAATTTCTGACGACGGCAACACTTGCTGAGAGCTCCAACCTGTACTTGGATATTGCTCAAGTTTCAAGGATGTCCCCGCTACCTTACAGCTCTTACTCCAGCCAGTCTTGCAATGCAACATAAAATCATCAGGATTCCACACTTCTTTCTTTTTCTTTTTTTTTTTTTTTTCCCTGGATGTGCCAGAAAGTGGATGTAGTCCTCCAGGATAATTTTGCTAAATCTAGCGCAAAGATGCAGAAGAGGGTTGACAAACCTGACTTGTACTTTTTTTTTTTTAAAGCCATTTCAGTTGTTAGATAAATATAACAATTTTTTTAACCTATATATATTTATATACATACTTATATATTGGCTATGCAGATTTAACATCATAAAAAAGTGTGTGTATTATGCAATAAGGAATAGTGAAATTATGGAAAATTATGTTTTTGCTCGTGTTACAGTATGTGTACCTGCAGCTGTGCACAGCCTGTGAGACCCAATGGCTGCCAGCTCTCCTGCCCAGGTGGGGACAATGACAACCTACAGACGGTTTACAAGGACAGAAGCTAATCCAGTACTGACTTATGCTTCTGCAGGTAGAAAGGAACCCAGGTTCTCATTCTGGAGGGCAGCTGTGACATCTTTCTGGAGGAAGGTCTCCAACACCAGGTCCCTGCCATTCAATTACCCAAGAATTTCAGGGATCTGTCCTGAAGTCTCGGGGCTTAGTGGCTAAAGGATTCTAGATTTGTCATGTGCTACAAATGAAGAGAGATATGACAGCAATGGAGAGCCAGTAGTTTTTTAGATAATCCTGCATCTCTTGCCATCCAAGTTAATTTGCCCCTTCCCATACCTTGACCATGCAATTAAATGATTTGAATATTATGTTTTCAAATTAAGGGGTTTGTGTTTTTCCTTAACCCAAAGGGGATCAGAATACTGAATGTCAATATGAAATATAATCTCAGAAAAGACTACAGGTTCCCTTAAATTAAACATGGAGGAGAAAATTGTTTTCTCCGTTTTCTTCCTTAGACTGCTGTGGGAGACAGCAAAGAAAGCATCACATATTTCTTTTGATATACAATAGAGAGTAAGCTGTGTGGTGCTGTAAAACTGTTAAATGCAAATATATTTTGGGAAGGATGATTAGACTTAATAGGGGTATTTAAAAACAGCACTAAATATGTCAGTGTGAATACAAATAGTTCTGTTATTTTTAAATTAAACTGATATAAGTATTTACATTTCTTTTAATTTTTTTTTTCCTTTTGGATGAAGGGAAAGAAAATCTAGGTTTACATGACAAAAGGGACAGTGAGGATTTCCCTGTTTGCTCTCCAGAGTTTTCTTAAGCCTGATATTTTGAATCAATTAGTTGAACAGCAACTGGATAACTGTGGATCACAAATGAGGAACTAGATACATATGGAATTGATGAGGTGATTAATATCATTTTCCTGTACATTTCCAAGGAAATCTGTCGTGTCCTGCACAAAAGTGCCTGTTTTGATGGGAACAGACACCACCTATCCCACAGCTTTTTTACATGGTTTCAGTAGGAAAAAAAATTACAGTTTCTATCTGTAGATAGTCATTAAAAATCACATTTAACAAGGAACAAAGGGCTTTAGGTCAAGCTGTGCATGCCCAGAGACATCCCAGCCTCGCTAACAGGATGTGCTTTCACACGTGCATTTGGGAGCAGCCAGTGGAAGCAGTCCCAGACTCCCACCCTTCTCTCCCAGCCCCGTGCTGTCCTTGACCATGCCTGGTAGGATTATTTCTGTGACTGTGCAATGAGCTGGCTCAGTGGACAGGTCTTAGTTAAAGATCATTCAGGGGGAAAAAAAAAAAAAGAAAAAAATAGAAAGAAAAAAGCTATTTTTCAGCCTGGCTGCCCAGGTAGCAGAAGCAGGTGCTTGGCAAGGCATCCAGGGATGCTCACATCCCCAGATGCTTGCACCAGCTCCTGTGAAACCACAGCCTCACTGCAAAACTCCTCTGTTGAGGAATAGCAAAGAGTGAGGGGCATGCTGTTAGCTCACTTTATCCACCCTGGTGTTTCTTGACATGGAAAAGCACCAAGCTGGTTCAGGGGAGCTGGAAAAGGGACTGTGTGATAATGGAAACGAAGGCAGTGCCAGCCCCAAGCATTCAGAAATCCTGAGCTGGGCTGGCAGAAGTCATGAGGTCTTTAAAAATAAGAAAGGTAGTATTTCTTTTAATTCTTGCTGCAGTCTTAACCTTTAGGGTACATGAGATACTGAATGCACATCTTCTTAGGCTTTTCAGAGGGACTAGATTGATACAATCATAAACTAAGATTTACATACTGCTCAGAAAATATACTCAGCCTTTTCTTAGTGGCTCTTTATCTACCTAGCACACCTGACACTTACATATCAGAAAACTGAATCTGACCCTGATAACTTAATTAAAACTTACCAGGCTGCTGTGGTGGGCATGTGCTGCCTGGGGCTGGTCATGATTCTTCTCTGCCAGCTCCAGGTGAGCAGTGAGGTCCCTGTGCTGCAGGCACTTGCTGGCACGCAGCGCTGGCAGGTGAGCTCCTGGGCCACTGACCTGCTGGTGTGCCAAACACACCATTTTGGGTCACATCCTGCTCTGGAGCCTGCCAAGTAAGTTGTCATCAGGAAATAGTTTTCCCCTGCACTCTGCTGATTTAATTTGCCAAATCCTCTGAAGATCAAAACCTCCTACGAACCAGTAAAAGTTTCAGATTATGTATATCTTCTCCTGGGCTTATGGGTGATCAGAGAATGCCCATATGCATTATTTATTATGCAGTTGAAGTGTTTTGGCAGAGTTGGAAAATTGGCTATCAGGAGACCATTCCAACTCAGCACTGCTGATGGTCCAAGAGAAATCACAAGAATTATTACAATGGGTGAAAATCTGCAGCTCAGCACATGCAGACCTGCCAATATATACACACAGATCTATATCTTACATTGAGATATGATCTTTTTTACTACCATAATTTAAGTGCCAACTTTCTTCTTCCCTCCCCTCCAGTGTGTCCTCACACTGCTTGGCTTCATGCAGGCCTGTCCAAAAGCCCGCTAAAAGAAAACACTGATTTCAGGTGGATGAATATGTGATTCCCAGCCAAAATCGCTTTGCCTTGCACAGTACTTCTGTTTTGCATTGTGAATCATTCTATGTACCTGTGAACAATGGGCTAAGCAGTCACAGCCTGTTTTATGCAGGATCTGGTCACATCAGTGCAGAGGACATTGCTGGGTTCCCATGGTGGGAGGGCAGTGGCGCAGTGTCCTCAGCCCCATAGATGTAAATGTCTGTACCAGATGTGAGGTGAAGGAGTTTGTGACGGATTTTTCCATGGGGGAGAAGCAAAGGTATCAGACACTAAAGGGACTTTCAGGCTACATTTTGTTTGTATTTGTTTGGCACAAGGAGAAGCACAGTTCTAGCCAGTCTATTAATAATCTATTAATAATTAATAATTATTGCTATTAATAATCTCTAACACCAGATATGATCATGCAGCAGAGCTGATCCACTGCTCTCAGCAGATGCAGCACAAGGCTGGCACTGGCGGTTCTGGGTGGCTGAGGAAGGTGCAATGCAGGCTGCAGTAACTTGTCTTCCTTTTCTCTCCAAAAGGCTGCCAGAGATCTGTGGATTCAGGGTTCTTTTTGTCCTGCGATGCTCTGATGGACATATCTTCTGGAAGTGTTAAAAGCATAGCCAGATTCGTTCACCTCGACTTCACTGGTTGCCCCCAACAAAAATGTCTCAGACGCCTGAAATCCACCTGGGTGGTCAGCAGCTCCGACCTTTGGCTGGGCAGTGCTGTAGCTGCAGCCTCTTCCATACAGACCCCCAGCAGGAGGGACCCTCAGAAGCCTCCTCTGCCCCCATTCAGGCACTCCTGCCACTTTGCCACGGGTGTCGGCAGTCGTGCAGCCCTGCCCGTGGCAGGGAGTCCACTGAAAACTAACCCAGCCGTGGCCTCAGCCCGTCATCCCCGCTGCGAGTGCCAGACACCGGTCAGGTTACCCGGGAGCTGGCACAGCCACCGCTGCTGCCTCGTCCCTGCATCCTGCACCGCCGCCTTAGGCTTGCAGGGTGTGATCTCTGCGACAGAAGCTGCATTTTTTTTCGACCAAAATGGCCTCTTTGCAGCTGAAAGTGTGTTGCTTTGACGCTTATAGAAAGTTGTGAAAGAAATGAACAGCAGGAAATCTTAGCTGGAACAGTAATGCAAATAGTAATAACACCAATAAAAAGAAAACTTCCACATACAGCAAAATGCTTGCTCTAAATGACAGCAGTAAGGAAATATATGTATTTATATGAGTATAACATATAGTTATGTGTGGGTGGGTGTGTCTGAGCTGTAGTGCAGGGAGGATGCTACCTTGGATCCATGGCAGATTTAACAGCGATTCTTGTCCATGTGTCGTATTTTGGAGGGTGTTCAACTTAAATCCAACTGTGATGGTAACACAATTCCACAGTATGACTGCAGGACATAATTCTCAGAAACATAATAAATAAATTTCAGATTATTTTATAGAATTGGAAAACCTGCAGCTTAGAAACAAAACTACACAGCGTGTGCAGCACTTTCAACACCTGCGCACGTTCCGGTTCGCTTACTAATGGGCATGTGGGCAAATGTAAAGCCTTTCCCTAAATCAACACTGTGTTGCACAGACCAGTTGCCTGTACAGAACCATTGCCAAATATGTTACATGGAACTTTTCCAGTATTTCTGTTAAATTATGCTAGTTCAGTGTACGTAAATTTAAATTTAGTGAATTCACCTCATGGCAACGTAGTACTCTACAGTCAGTACTTTAGGGAGTATTTGGTGTTAATGTCTTCAGTAAAAGAGCTTTAATTACCTTCATCCCAATGCTGGCTGATCTGGAGGATATTCTCTCCAGTTTTCCAAGGAAAGTATCATACTTTGCAATTTAGAAAATGAAAATACAGGTTATTCAGCATGCTCTACAAGTTAGAAACTCAGGCTGTGGCAGCTAAGGAGGGAGAGCAGTTCACCAGTACAGATTCTGAGCAGAAAACACACCATCTGCAGCTTGTTGGAGCTCAGGGCTCAATATTTGTACCTACCAAAGAAAAAAAACCCCACTGATTCCAGCGCTGTAGCGGCAGACCCAACTATCAAAGAGCTGAAACGCCTTTCTGATTTCATTTGTTGTGGCATATGTTCTAGGGGAGGGCAGGGGGAGCAAGTTATCAAATCCTAATTAATAATAAAGTTGTAGGTATTTTAATGCATTCTCTCTGTGCATGTCAACTGTCAGGTCCAAAGCAGCTCCAGAATCAGTACTAATGAAAAATCTCAGACTAAAATATCCATATATTAAGTTCTCTAACTGCTGTGACTGACAACAGTACTAACCTGTACCTGTACGACTCCATTTCTTTTTAATATTTTATACAAATGGAAATCCTTTAGCATGAGAATGAAGACAACATCATGAAAACAGGAATAAAGTTGTCTATTAAGATGCAAAGATAAATGCAAACTGTTTGCTTCATTTTCTCTTCTTTGAGTTACAAATTTCTTGCTGTCATGAAAAACCTTTTCATCTTTCCTGAAATTCATCACTGTGGCACTCAGTTGACAAATGTATTCATCACAGTAGTGTATTTCCCAGAGATTCCTGTCTTCTGCCTCAAGCACTTTATTCCTTCAGATGATAAAAGTATTTTTCTGAGAACAGTTTTCATATATATCTGTGTGGCTGTAGGCTCATGCACACCATCAAAGCACTCAAAAAATAATCATACTTCCAAGAAAAAAATCAACTTTAAGGACAGATATTCTTTATGACAGAATCTTATTTCCACAACGGCTACGCAGTGATCATCCTTCCACTGTGTTTGGACAGTGAAATGCTCTCTGCTGTAGCAATTAAGGAGCATGCAAGTGTACTTTATGAGCTTAGAAGTTTTGTTGGAGGTTCTCAACGTGTGGCAATGCAGCAGCATTACTACATTTGGATGTGTAATAGCCATTTACGTAAGATGGCATCAGGCAACACATTATTACTGGGTGAGGATACGTGTGTATAGCTACTGCATTTGGTTTATATAGCTGTCCTGAGGGGAATGAGAGGTGAGAAAGCTGACCATTACTGCAGCAACTGTGGTATTGGAAAAATAAGCTTTTCTTCATCTTCACTTTTCCTTATAGAACACACTCTTCCCTTTTTAATGGCACCTACTCCTGGAGTATTGGGTGTGAAAGGGGAACTTGTGAAAGGAGTACCCCAGCTTGTCCTCCTTTGTGAGCTCACACTGTGTTACATGTAGCTAATTTTCACACGTCTCATCGCCACTGGAATTTGGCTAGTTGGAAAAATGTCTTTTCCCTCGTTTCCCCACCCCTACCCTGATGACCACTTCAGTGCTTTATAACCAAATACGTAAACTATACACTGGAATCACTTTCCCAGAATTGAAACCAAACCACTCTGAAAGCCAAAACCAGAGGATATAGTCAATAAGGGATCTTTATCTCATCAGGAGAGGAAATTTATGTATGCAGAAATACTGTTCTCTAAACAGGCAGCTGGTTGAGATATTAGAATTATATCATCCACCATCAGAAAGTCAGGGGTTTGGATGCCCAGAAATTTTTCATTCAGAAGTCAGATCCTCTATTTTGCTTCTCACATGAAAATCAGCATTTCCATTTTAATACTTTCACTAACTTCCACTTAATACTTTGCTAGAGCACTGGTGAAATGCATTTCAACAAAATATCCCTGTGTAGCAGGTGAAACCTCCCAACAAGACTTTTATGGTGTATAAAGCTTTCAGCTACCCAAGGTGACTGACCAAAACTCATTCTCTCCTATGCTTCACTCCGGGTATTAGTCTTTGAAGAAGTGTTCAAGCCAGAAAAAATAATTTGCAAAATCACATCCCACTGGAGTTTCCAGTTAGTCAACTGTCCACTCTGATGTACAGTGAGCCTGAAAAAAAACCCCAACATTTTGAGGCATTTGGTTATTTATATAAACAGAGTATTTTGTTAAATAAATAAAATATAAGTAAAATATTTTATTTTGTTTCTATAAAGAAATATGTAACAAAATATTCTAGTCTATAAACACTAATTCAAGGTAAGCTGGTGTGAGAATATATAAGGGTGCTGATATTCACTGTGTTTTAAGGAAGAGTCATCTTGGGGTATGCTAACATCAGAAAATATGTTATGTTTTTCTTTCTCTTTCCATGTCTCAGGTAAGTTTAAAGATACAGTTTATTTCTTTAATGGTTATTATATTCATTTTGGCTTTACAGCTACTCAGAACTAAGGGTTTTTTAAGATCACACTCCCAAAAGCACACAATTTCTTTTCACTAATGCTTGAACCGTTTGGAGACTTTAAAAAAAGAAATCATAAGAAGATTTTGGATAAAATTCTCCTCTGTGTCAGCCCAGACCCCAGGGTCCCTTGTACCTTTCTTATGCCTCTTTGAGACTCTATCTTGCTGAAGAAGATAAAATTAATTTATGGGGGGAAAAAGTTGCATGTTATTCAAACTAGAAGAAATGTGGACAGGATTTCTAATATGCAATTCAAGATAAAATTGCTACCTTTGTAAAAGCCACCTTTGTATCCCCTTGCTTAAATATGTTTTAACAGTAATACTGTAAAATTGGCAGCATAAGGACAGACCAAACATCTTGCAAACTTCCTGCAACATTTTTCCTATAAAAAAGCAACTGATGTAATTTCTTGCCATTGCTGCCTCATTCTATATATTCTTAATTTTCTGTTTCCTTTCACTTCTACTTGAATTTTCCTCAGAATACAGGACTGATAGGAACTTAGACCTGTTTTGCTGGCCCCTGTCCCTTGCTGATTTTACAAAGGACACTTGTATTTGCCCTGCCCTCCTCTGGATATTAAATTTGTTCTTTGAGTAAGGAGGGCACAGGAGTTCTCTCTCCTCCTGTCTGCACGAGACAGGAACGAAATTGGTCAAATGAGCCACCATCAGCATAATGGTGCTTTAGAAGTGCCAATCGATGATATTTGATTGATGATGACATTATGATACTTAATATGTTTCCACTACAATCAGTAACTACGAACAGCCAACAATTCAAAATGTAATCTCTGGGACAGAACTACCAAACCTTGACTGTTTTAGATTTTGAGGGATAAAATATGTCACAGAATGTGTAAAAATCTTTATGATGATGCTCCCAGCATACCATTATAAAATGAGTGTGGTTTCCATCTAGCTCCCCAGTAGCGCTGATTCAGGGCCATAAAGAGAAATGCATCCCTCTGTAGGGAACTGTAACATTTATATTGATTTCAGACACCTCGTATTCTGTGCAAAATAAAATTAGCCCTGCTTTAATTTGGGAGTACAGGGCAGTATTTGGAGGAGAGGAGTGGCAATGAGGACTCCTGGATTCTATTCCTAGCCACAGCACTGACTCATGCCATGACCTTGTGTAAGCCTGTTGACCTCTGTGCCTGTTTACCCATGTTGAAGAATGAAAAAGGAATGAATATCTACTTTGCTGGGGTTGAAACCCTCAGTCAGAAAGAGCTAAGTATACAGGCATTC
>NW_008237681.1:6353208-6355774 GCF_000691975.1 Corvus brachyrhynchos
CCTGGCAAAGTAAATAAATCATGAGGATGTTTCAGATGGGTTCAAAAAACATCTCCAGTATGAGGTTTCTATGGTCTCTTCAATTCGATCCCATTATGTATTTCAGTGCAGCACATATGGTCCTATCTTTAAAACACTGGGTAGTGTTACACGCTGTGGGATAAGTTACAGCATGAAGATTTAATATTAACATTAATGGGAGCTGTGCAGTCAAAGCCTATGGCTCTCTGCTGACAGTGTGCCCTCAGGAGAGCCAGGCTGCTAATAATTTACAAATTGTCCAATTAAAAAGTGGTGTGGAAATTTCTAACTTCTGCAGACGTATTTTCTGAAGACTATCAGAAATGATGTGGCTTTCAGCATGTTTGTATGTCAACACTTAGACTTGTGTGAAATATTCTGTCATGTTCCTAAGGGATGTTTGGGCAGTTACTTACCCTTTAACACAACACTTAAAAGTGCTCATTTCCTTGCAGCACTGTAACATTTAACTTCTGAGGTTTCATTTCTGTTCTATCACTCTGCAGTCAAATACTGTATTTTGTGGGACACTAGCAGATCAGACAATACTGTTAATGATATTTTTGTTTTTCAGTTCTAATAACCATTTGGGCTGTTTTGCCCAGAATAAGGCAGTAATTTATATTGTGACTTGAGAAAAAATATCCACATGCAACTGATTGCTATCAGAGAAACAACACTCAGAAAATCCCCCACTTCTGTGTTATCCACCTGCATGTGTGCAAGCCATCTCAACAACCTCTCAGGCTTAAACTGAAACAAACAGGTATCTCCAAGATCCATATTTTTACTTCTGCACTTTACCACTAAAACTTTTTCATGCTATATTATCTTATAACCCAGACAGGGGAAAAAAAACCCCCAGATCTGTGGTCAGAGATCTGTTGGTTGATGACAGATTTAAGTGCATATGGTACAGCCCACAGGCCTGTCCCAGCTATATCCTGAGTACTGGAGCGAAGAGCTGGGAAACCAACAACATAAAGATCTATCTTCCCCCACTGAATCGGTACCTGGCTCCAAGCTGCACGAGGGGCTTGTGAGACAGGTGAGACATTTTCATGTAGGATGAGCTGTCTACCTAAACTCCTGGAAATAGCAGGTGAGCTGAAAGTAGATGTTTTTCTGAATAACCCCATAAACTGGTAACCTTCACAGGGGGAAGAAGAACTTTATCAGCTCCCAGACATTCTTTTCACTTCAAAAAGGAGCAGTCTAATTTGGGGACAGACAAAGGCAGTACTTCCTGATGTCGTTTTCTTCTTCACTGACTGCATTGATAAAATTATCTCTAATTTCCACAACCATAGGTCTCTTTACCACATTGTTATCACAGTCCTCAACTGTTTTGCATAGGGTCAAAATCTACCTGTTTCATATTTGCACACAATACACTTTATTCACAAACAAAAAAAGAACCACAGGTACACAAATACACAAATAACAAATTAGAGGGCTATTTGAAATTAATTAAAATATTTACTTATCATAATCAGCATTTCTGGACATATCCAGATGTCAAAAACATTCATTTAGGAAGTGTGACAATGTTGAGTTTTTTCCTTTGCCGGGTAAAATAGGACTGCAATTCTTAACTGGTTAAAATAAAATAACACAAACACACCCTATCAGATCACTGGTGTTCAAAGCTAACTAAAATATCTCTCTCAGCTAGCACCTATAGAAAACCCTTCTGTTCTCATGCTGCCAGTCTCCAAAAGAACATGTCCATGTGCCAGGCTCCTACTGGAATCAATAACAAGCACATGAGCAGGGGAAAAACCACACAAACAAGGGTTCACACAGAATACTCTCTTGCTTTATTATTTATTTATTTTTCTTAGGTTAATACCGAAGTCTAAGTAGATTTAATTGTAAGTGGAGCATTAAGAAGTCACAGTCTGTTTTGAAGCGACAAGAAAATCAAGAAACTTGAAACATTCATATCAGCATTGTCTGTAGCAGTATGCAATTCCAAAAAGCCTCAGTCTCTTCAGTCTGCTATTTTTTTTGAGGGAAAAATCAATATTCAGGAGAAAATAACTCTTCCCAATCATAGTTACCATGCTGGGCCGGCCGGCTGCAGCATTATTTTATGGAAGACCAGCACAGTCGAATTTCAGTGTTAAGAACACTGCTTCTCGTTCCTTTCACAAGAGGTTTTTCAAGTCCCAGCTGTCCTACCTATCCTAAAATGTTAATTTGTGCTTGATGTACAGCATACAATAAGCCCGTAAATCGTGTGTCAAAATACAGTATCACAGCTTTGCAGGTGACATCTCCGCTGGTCCTCTGTCAAAAAAGGTGAACACTGAATATACTGCAAAACCACCTTTCTCTCTTTCGAATTAACCATCTTCTGTACTCTATTTGTACAAGTCTGCTCCGTCTGGTATTTTGTCAGAGCGTCTCTCTGTGTGTTTATCTGGCCTGTTGACACTACCCAGCCCGATGCCCCTCCAGCTCTCCTTTCTTCCTTCCTTCCTTCCCGGACCCTTCCCCTGGACCAGGAGCTCAGAGCTGCCTTTCGTGCCGGAGGAGTCCC
>NW_008237681.1:6356962-6386846 GCF_000691975.1 Corvus brachyrhynchos
CTCCCCCGGACCCGGACCCGGCCCCGGCCCTGGCCCTGCGCAGTTTCACGTGCCGGGAGCCGCCTGCTCGTCCCTGCACCTTTCCCTTCCAGGCCTTTAAAATCTTTTGTTCGGTCGCCGTGCCTTTCGCCACCCGCGGTCTTGACAAACCTTCCCTGAGCCCGCGCTCCCCTCCTGAAAGCGAAGGAGGTTCTTCGTGCCTTCAGTGGGTTGTTGCTCTCGTCGCATCACACCCTTCTTTGTCTGCCAGGCTCTTCGGTTTCCATCCCAGCTGGTGAAAAATACTTGTCTTGGCTGCTCTGTCCTTTCCTGATGTCTCCCCTGTCCTACCTATTGTCTCCTGTGCGGTATCAGGATACAAAGGTGGGAGGGTCTGCGCTGCCAGTTTGCCGCCTATGGAAAGATGTTTCTTAGGAATGGTGTTTTCTCGTGTTTTCATGTGCGTGAGGCCAAATTCCGTGTAAAAACTCATACATCCTGCTGTGGGTCTCCGTGTTACTCTTCCGCAAAGATAACCAAGTGTAACACTTGAAGACCCCACCTCCTTCCAAAAAAAAAAAAAAAAAGCCCCGCAGAAAAAAAGCCTGTAGAAACTTGGGGGTGGTTAGGCAGCTGGTATCCTGTGTCTGTTTGTTATGCTGATCAGTATCAGCTCATCCTTACCTGCGAGTCCTTTCATTAATTACATACTCATCTGTGTTTTCACACTTAGGTTGCATGGTGCCTTAGGATTTTGTTCTAAGGAACATTTGGCGATATGGGGCTGGGATCTCTTATATCCCGCTATATTGTATGTAAACTTTGTGAAGTCTCATGTTGTTTTAGAAACACATCTATGAATGAGCAAGAATTGTGGATCTGAAATATATTTAGTGTCCTTTGAGTTAGGTTTCCTTTCAGGCTTTGTTGCTGTTCTTTTATGGGAGACTTTCCACAGAAATAAGTACTTGTTCATCTCTTCTATTAAACAAGCCCTTCTGTTAAAACTGAGAACTACAACTCTTCTGCGAGTAATCATTGTGAATAGTTAGCAAAAACTCCATAATCAATATGTTAACATGAAAGTACTGTATTTCAAAACTTTTCTTCTGGGAAGGATCCTGCTATTGACAGATGTTGAAGTGAAATACTGGACTGTGTGGGACCATTGGTTTGACAGAGTAATGCATGTGAGGCTTTCAGCTTCTGTCGTAATGCAAGTTTTAATCCAGAAGAAGTACGAGGTGAACTTCTTAGACGCTTCACAGATCTGTAAAGGTGAATTGATACACTGGTAATTGAAGTATTCTTTCTCATAAAGGAAGGGGTGCTAGGACAGGGAAGAGAAGGAGAGAAGGAAGGGAGTGCTGGTTTTGACCAGTCTTTTGTAGAGGGAGTGACTTTTAGCAGCAGCTGCATTTCTGCTGCTGAAGTGTCAGTTGCTTGACAAATCAGTTATTTCAAACTAAATTCTGTTAAAACTGTTTAAGAATGCCAAAAAGTCAGGAGGAATCATGTTAACATGAAATCCCTCACCTTTGGTTCCTGCAGGTCAGTGTTGCAGTGTGCTGCAAGATGTCTCGACTTGAGGACAGGATGCTGTGCTGAGACTGGAGCACCACCTGCTCTTTATGAAAACCAGCCCCATGGTACTGTATGGGAGTAGAGGTGTTTCTCTTCAGTAGTTCATGAAACATGCTTCCTGTTTGCTTGAACCATATGCTTTGCTTCACAGTGGTGTGTTTGGTTAGAATAAAACAAATTGTCTTGTGTGTTTGTAGTCCGAATAGTGACTCTGTTTCTTCAGTGGTGGCTGTGCTTCACAGGGAAATGCAAAGGCTGCTCTGTTGTTTGTACTGTTCAGCTAGTATGAAGAAGGGAAGTGATTTGCTAGTTTCTTTCTGCAACAGTCAGAGTAATAACTTTCTGAAGCAACGATTTTACTAAATAAAGTATTACTTAAATGTAATTATCAAGATTATTTTTCCAAATTCAACATAAACCTGTTGATTTTGTTTTTTGATAATGTAGAAGGGCTCTGCATTAAGTGTCAGCATTATGCTGTGGACAGGCAGACTTATGGGATACAAGAAGCTTGGTGTTTTCTTACACTTGCTTAGTTTTTCAAGTTACTGCAAGCTAGTGTAAAAGCAGTGCTCTGGGAAGTTACAATGAGGTGAGAAATTCTGCTCTGAGGCTCTTAGTTGAGCTCGGAGGGTGAAATCCCAGTTCCGCTTGCTTGATTTAATTTACTTAGTACCTGATAAACAAAACTTTGATCCTGCAGATGCTTAATGTGTTTGTGAAGCTCAAATATTTGTTTGTCTCTGGAGGCTGATTTGACACGCTTAACCTTCACAATACAGGTTTTCCATGCACTGAGAAAAGTAGGCCTTTCCTTGGGTTCAACAACCAGCCAGCCAGTACATTATCTATAAATTTGTGTTACTACTTGAGCTTTATTGCTTTGCCATCCTACTAGGTAGGAATAGATTTCAAAGTTTTGACATAACTGAGGGTGTACACTGCACTTTGAGAAGTGACTTATGTTTGCTTTCAAAATATATTAGGTATCAAAAAAACTAATAAGCCATGTTTGCAAAAATTGCATTTAAAGCTAAATTGAATTGTATTGGGCAAAGCTGATACCTGTAATGCTCAATAGCAAACTTTAACTCAGAGTCATTCAAGTGTCGATTTAGAAGCTGTAGATTGTTCTCGTTGCTCTTGGGTTTTTGTGCAGTTGTTGTTTAATAAAAAGAAAGCAAATCTGCACATTCTGAAGTTTAAACTATTCAAGGTAGAGATGAAAAATATTGTAAATGTACCTCATGATTGAGGTATTTGCTCTTAAATTTGTTTGCCGTTGTATTATCTTCATATATTGATGCCTCCATACCAGGCATCAATATATCAAGATGTTCTTCTAGATGAGATGCTGCTTTAACTACAAAAATGCTAAGTGAGATGAAGCCCATAAAAGTTTGTTGCTTCCTGAAATGCTGTGGTACACTGCTGTAAGAAACTGCACTGAAACTCCAATTTAGGTCAAGGGTCACTAATCACAAAATTTTATCACAAAATCTTTTTTGTTTGTTTGTGTTTTTGGTTTTGTTTGTTTGGGGGTTTTTTTTGGTGTTTTTTTTTTTTTTTTGTGGGGGAGTGTGTGGAAGGGAAGGTATGGGGTGGGAAAAAAAGAAGAAGTAACTTAGCTTGTGGATATCCGTAGTGGTATGCCTTGGTCTCCTGTGTCAAAGCCCTCTCACCTCTGTATAGCTAACTGTGAAAGGCTAAGTGTCTTCTGGGG
Organism: Corvus brachyrhynchos; assembly: GCF_000691975.1. Taxonomy (NCBI): domain Eukaryota; kingdom Metazoa; phylum Chordata; class Aves; order Passeriformes; family Corvidae; genus Corvus; species Corvus brachyrhynchos. Next base: position 6,360,249 of record NW_008237681.1, read on the forward strand.
TGCTTTTGTTATGCAGTCATAGTTTCTAGGTACATTAACTGTTTCCCAGAACAGATAAATTCTTGCTTTAAGGGGTTGTGAATTAGTCTCTCTTACACCTAAGCAGTAATTGACAGCTTAGTTTTTCTTAGTGTGTAGGTGAAATTTGGATTGCCCAACAGCCCAGGGATTCATTCCTTTTCTGTTACAAGCCTTACCTGCATATGTGCCTACAGGTGATCTTTTAGGCTCACATAAGCCTACATCTCAGCTTAGTTTTGTTGAAAGGTATGTAACTGATCAAAACTGGCTGATTTTTTTTTTCTTTAGTTTTGCAGCTATATAACTATTTCTGGCAAAACTCACAGGATGCAATGTCATTGTATTTGGTAAAGCTTTATTTTTTTTCTTTCAGTGCATCATAGTTTTAATTATGTGTTTCCCATTTTCTCTGAATCTTAAATGTGTAATAGGAAGATGTCTTAGGGCTAATAATGATGGGCATTTGAAGGGGTTTTGTATGGGATTTTTCTGTATGACTGCTAGTCTGTGCTTGAAGCAGTGCATTTATTTCCAGAAGTCAGATACGAGTCGTAAGGATCTGAGGTGGAATAACTGCATGAGGATATTAGAGTGACCGGTTATCTTTAAACTCCTTGAACAGTGAGAGCACTGACTTCTTTATTGCCCATTTATATCTTTCTCTTAGCTAAGATGGATCTTGTTCAATTGGCAGTTAAACAAATGTTTGCAGTGTCATAGTGAACGCTCTGAATGCCTCTATGGTTGCTATTTTCATTACTGCCAGCGTTAGACTTCATTCTTTTAGAATTCATGCCAAGAATAAATGTCCCAACTAGCTCCTTGTTACACTTAGAGGAGGAATGGTCTCCTGTGGTGATGAAAAGGAGCTGCTGCTGTTCAGTGAGGGAGGGATATGGTGGGAATGGAATTATGTGGTATTGCTCTACAAATTCTGTTCAGATGTAGACTAATGAGATGTGTGTTTTATTTTTTACTTTTTTGGTAGAAGTTACTTTAAAGTTACTCTTCTTTTAAAAAACCCAATCATTTCTTTCATGAGTCTTGTAATAGTTAAGAACCAACTCTTTGTGCTCTGTTGTCCATCATATGTTCTTCCTAAAATTTGCATCTAATATTTTTAAACTGCATACAAGATAATTAAATTAAGAAATTGTAATTTTTTCCAAGACACCTGAAGTCTTAGTGTTAGTTCTCTTGTTCCAAGGCTAAGAACTTACATGTGCTGAGAAGATAAGTTTCTTTAGCTGGTGGACAACTTGGAGTAACTTGAACTCTGTTTATCTTGTTATATGCAGTAATTACCAGCCCTTCCATTAGAATGTGTTGAGAGAACCTGGTTCTACCACGTGTTCGTTTGGGGGGATCAGATTGCCCGATGAATACTTGGGAACTTTTAACTTGTGAACAAGCAGTTCTCTTCAGTCAAGAAAATAAACTTTTTAAAAGAAGAAGGAAAAAAAAAGGTGGGGGAGAAACAAAGCAAGCCTTGATTCCACAGTTGGATCCTTAAGGCAGATCCTGTTAACTCAGCAGCCTTCTGTGAGGATATAAAGGTCTATTCATGTAGATAGCATCGAAGGTTTCTGACCATTATTTGGAGGCAAATATCAGGGGAAAAATGAGACAAATGTGCACATCTCTATCAAGAAGTGACTTCCTTAGCATCCACAAAAAAAGATGATTCCTGTAGGAAACTAGTAACTGTTGAGACCCTAAACTAGCAGTTAGCTATCAGACATGGATTGTTCCTTTCCCAGATTCCTACGGTTGTTCCATTCACTGAAATGGGTTGTGGAATAAGATTATTGAAATTAAGTATATTTGGTATTATATACTTCATATTCTCTACCTCCTCTTTTGTCAGCTAGTTTGTTTCTCAGTTGCTATACCTGATATTTTTCTCTAATCGGATGGGCCATCCTGAGTTCAAACTATTATCTGATGATTTGTTTTCTTGCTCCTGCCAACTTTTTACTTTGTTCTTACCTCTATTCCTTACTCCTATTTCTGGAAATTGAGTGGGAGACTCGTTGCCTTAGTTACAGTGACTAACTGTTTCAAAGTTATTTATAATGTTTGTGTTTAAATAACCTGTATTGCAATACAAATCACAGAACATTTCACATCAATAAAAAAGTAAACAAAGCAGTGCATCACTAAGTGCTGGGAGCATGCTTACAGTGCTGATTTTTGGGGGTTTTGTTTTCCTTTCATTGTTGGGGGTGGAGGACAAGTTTTAATCTGTCATTTGAGGATTCATCTGAAATAAGGTGTCTTGGTGTTATCCTTTGTGCAAATGAGAAAAGAATCTTAATGTTTCAACTCCAAATTATCAGGGAATGTTATTCTTTCCTTAGTGAAGACATTAGCACTCGCCCAAAAGGGTGGGAGTATACCCGTTTAACTCTGTTAATTCAGTTGTGATTCTGGTGTTGATGAATTATACAGCACTGACCCATTTCAGCACAAGAAACCAGAGCTAATATAAGAGTGGTGGGACTGAGTAGTTGGGAGAGAAGGGAAGATGAGACTTGTAGCCAGCTGTGTGGGTGCACAGAGATAAAGAGGAAGCACCAGCAGTGATATGCAAATAAAAGAGGGGCAAAATAGTTAGTTCGTAGCATCCTTGTAGATTGAGAAACTACTTGTTAGCTGAAGCACCTGAAGACTTCTGTCCTAAAATAATGAGATGCTCTTTACTGTGAATTGAATATAATCTGAGATTTTGTTTATCTCTACAGTAATGTATGTATGTGAATTGAATGAACGGTACTGTGTAAGTAGATTGTTTTTTACATTAATAAATTCTACCTATTTAGGGCAGCCTGAGCACAAATATTTTTCTCAGTAAATTACTGAAATTGTGTATAAATTGGAGGACAGTGAAGCAGAGGTCTGCCTATTCTAACACCTGGGGTCTGGTAAAACAAAAGGAAAAAACGACTTAAGCTTATGTTGTTAAACTTCAGAAATAAATTTACAGGGATAGGGATGAAAGTGTTTACGAGTAATTGTAACTGACTCATATTAGAACTTCCTGAATGTTCAGGTTTTGTGGCTGCCTGTTTGCATGAGTTAAGTCTAATTCTCACTGTGTCTTGAACTGTTGTGAAGTCACCCATAATGTTTAATGTTTCCATACTCTCAGACAATGAACTTCACTTAATGGCCTTTCTAATTCAAGATGATGAGCATTTGCTTACAAGTCATTCTTGGTCATTTTGCAGCCATGCAATTATAGTTAAGGTGCACTCTCACTTTGTGCTGAAGTCCTGTATTTGCTTCCATCTGGTGCAGAGAAGAAAGTTTGGATGTATCTGGATTTTTTTTTTTTTTTACTTTGGAAAGTGAAGGTACAACAGTGTCTTAATGAAGGAGGAGAAGGGAGCACAAGCAAGGACAGTCAGCATGACAAAATGAAAATGAAATTACAGTATTTAAAGCATTGAGACCATTGAGCCTTTTTTAGAGCTTACAAAATTTTTAGCAATCATGAAGAATCCATGTTTTGTTTCAAGATTTTGCTGTTTGTCCTCCTTTTTGATTGTATTTTGATAGCTCCATCTATGCTGGTCCCCTTGATGAAGGAGGAAGTTGAACCTTCTATCAGGAACCTGGTCATCAAGGAGCAGGCAGCATAATAGACCAGGGATCTACCCAGCTCACAGCTGAAGGAACTAGTGTTCATAGAGATCTCACCTGGGGGCAGTAAAAAACATTTTCAGGAAGTTCTGTAGTTATTAATATACTAACATAATCTATAACTAAAAATAAGTAATTTAAATCCATCGCTGCAGACCGAGTTTTGTACAGTGTTAGGGATAATTGGTATTCTCTCATTCCCTGTCCCATCTTCAGGACATCTGCTTCTTCTGTCATGAGAGTGGGCAGGTAATCTATGCAAGTCCTTTTTTCATCCCAAGGACTTGGTGTGTCTTTCCTGCCTCAGATCTCAGTGTAGTGTCTGCTAACATTTCATTCACTCACCACTATGTCCCCACAAAGTATTGTTGGTAGGTTCAAATGAAGGACATAAAATCAGGAGAGGAAGAAAAACAAAATGCTAGCATTGTTTTTCTGGTTACATTATTAGTCATTGTTTCGAATTAGTGCAATGTCTCAAGTCATGGTGGAAGGATGCTACAGAAATAGCATGTTAATGGAATTCCCTACCCCTCTCCTCTGTCCCTTTGTAACTGCAGAGTTTTGTTCAGTTCTTGCTGTGTTTGCTAAAACATGAGGATCAATAAAAAGAGGTCTTCTGCTTAATACTGTGTTGCTGTGCAGTCTCTGCCAAATCAGAACCCTGTGTTGATACTGCCTGATGGCTTTTATTTCCTTTGCTCCTGTCTCGGTTCCAGGAGCTGTATTTTGTTTTATAGGTCTGCTGTATTTTGCCTTTTTCTTTTTTTTTTTAAACAGTGCTCTTTCATTCTGGGGGATAATTTTCAGTATTAAGGAGTACTTGTAGGAGAACACTTTCTCTTCTTGTTTCTGCCACCTGCAAGGTTGCAAAGGCCATTATTGACCTGCAACAGTACTGATCCTGTAGTACTGATCCAGCTCATTTATTTCTTCCACTCCTACCCCATGATATTGTTTGCAGTTTCTTTCCATCCACAAGCACACGGACATTATCCAACACTATGTAGCTCTCAGAATGGTAAATCTATTAAAATAGAACCTTTCAAGTAACGAGTAAGTAACATTTTATGACTTGTCCATAGACATTTCTCTATTCTTTTTACCATAAATTTAGCAAATTATATTACTGCAATCAGGGATGTAAATAGTCAAGTTAATCTACTCCATAAGAAACAGAGCTCAAGAGAGGAGTTCTTTGAATGTTTTCATAATGAGAGTGAAAAAGAAAGGTGAAGAGAGGATGTATAAAACACCAGGGAGAACCAAGAGGACAAAAATGGTTAGAATATCACTGCTAATCAGCGCCAGTGAACAGCAATACTCTTCTGATGAACTTCAAGTTTCATAGTCAAGGATCATCCAAAAATCAACAGGTATAACCAGCTACCCTGTGGAGCTGTGTTTGCAATGACTTCAAGATCTTGATTCCTTTTTCTACCTACTGCACCTTTTTACAGCACAGGAAGGGGACTTTCACAGCATCTATAATCTCAAACTAACACTGTGAATAGTATACAGAAGAGGATGCTTCCTGCTGTTTTTGTACACCCAGAGATGTAAAAATGTTTTTGGACCATGTATATCAAATTTGTTATTTTGAAAGCGCAAGTATAGCTGCATGCAGCCACATATTTTGTCTCTGAAAGGCCTTTGACTCTTCACATCAGGAAATTGCTTCCTTTTTAAGTTTTTTTAACTCTCAACATCTAGCAAGCCAGAATTATTTTAAAAATGTGATATTTTTCATAGCTTTCATTTGAACAGATTATTTATGGGGTTTTCATACCTGAAGGGTGGTAAAATTTCTGTAATACTCTGCATGTGTTAAAATTGCTTTAGTAATCATTTAAGTATTAAGCTTACTGCATACATAATTCAAGTGCCATGGCACATGAGTCTGTGTCCACAAGTGTTAGAAGAATTTTGCAGAAAAATTGCCATGACTGTTAAAAGACTGTTGATTATATCTTTGCATGCTAACCTGAATGATAAGGTCATCTGGAAGGCTCTCTTTTGCTGTTGCAATGGCTGTACGAAATACCCCACACATTTAGGATATCACACTGGTTTCCTGTCTCGACATCCCAACGCTTACATGGGGGAGCAGCAAGATGTTTCCTTCTATAAAGCTCTCTGCTGGAACTTACATAAGCCGAAGAAACAGTATCTGTTTGAACAACAGGAGGAACAGCAATGCCAGCCGTGCTGTGGAGATTGTCAGAGAAGTTCAGCTCCTCTTTCCTGCAAGTTTGCCACACTGGTATTAGCAGTGCTCTTCTCCATGTTGATTGGAGGTGTTGCAGCCATTTGGGAACTGTCATTCTGGAGTAAGTTCTTTAGAAAATAAGCTATTTGCCTCTGGAATGGCCACAAGCACAAATAAAACTTGTAGGCCTAAAGCTTGATCTGGTGGCAGCAGTTGGCCACAGTGAACTGAACCCAAGGACAGGATGAATGTGCCTGCAGAAGAGATCTCAGAAGTGTCTGCTGGAGCTCAGCCTTCCATGGTGTGGCAACCCTTATTACCTCTACTGATATACAAGTGTTTTAGATGTGTCCAGAAAAGCCCTGTTGGTTTTTTTTTACATGTATATAGTCATACATGTATGACTGTAGTACCCACTAGTGCTTCTTTTATGATACCTGACACATCTTGTTTTTGGGAAAAGTAACCTGTAAAAGTGGGATGGATAATTGAAGAAAAGAGGAGGAATTGCTGGAATTACCTCATTTGACCTCAAGGTTTCGTGACCTGCTCTTGTGTGGAGTGCAGTGATATGTAGCCTGCCTGGGAAGTGCTGTGTTGTCACGGGATGCTTGTTCAGAATGCCAGGTTCTTACTTTTCACTGTGTGGCATGGCTGCAGAAGTGAGGTGGCAATTCCTTTGGTGTATATTTTCACTGTCTTGATTTTGTCACTAGATAAGAAACAATAAAAATGACCTGTAACAAGCAAGCTTAAATACTGACAGAAACATTAAGATCTGTTTTTCTTGTAATTCTGTTTTTCTTTTAAGAGGTTAGTTAACAGCCAAAACTATGCTAATTATGAGACTTGGAAATTATCTACCATAGTGAAGGCCAACATTTTCAGCTGACAGATAGGAGAAGGAAATACAGATACATGAACTACTGAATGCAAATATATTTCTTGTGTAGGGTAGGACTGTGTGTGTGAGGAATGGACTACACTGCCTGAATCAACCCTGTTCTTTTAAGCCAGTGGAGTAGGTAAATTTTAGTGAAAGCTTTGAGTTCAGTAATTTTAGAATGGAGTTTAATGATGTGCTTTTCCTTGAGTTGGTTTGTTTTTTGCTTTTTTCACTTGCAAGGTTTCTAACAATAATGGTTGAAACTCACTGGCTTCTAATCTCCTGCATAAAGCCATGGTTTGATACTAGGTGGTAGCTGAGCTTAAGCAGTCTCTCATTCTTTTCTTCTGCACAGTGGTGAAAAGGGAGGGGAGAGGCAAATTATTGAGGTTAGCATAGGACTGTAAAGTTGTTCCTTGAAAGTTTTCCTAAGTAGGAAGCAAAAAAGAGTGGTTTGGATCAGATAAACTTACTCTAATGTCTGTCTTTGTGTCAGAAGTCCTGTAATTACAGATGATGTGTCTCGTGTGTGTCATTTGGTTTGGGGGCTGGAGGTAAGTGGAGAAACTTGAGTGTGGTCTGCCTTTCTCTCTGAGTAACTTTCATGCTGTTGGTCTTAAACTTCTTAGAATGTGTTTTGAAACTCAGAAACAGGCTTGATTTTCTTGTCTGGTTCCTGATTGTTCTGGGGTTTGAGTGTGGTTGTGAATTCCTTTTTAACTGTGAAAGAACCTAGGGTCTTAAGAAGTCTGCTTCTATTTATAACACCCCATGTTGACTTACATTGACTGAAAACTTTGAAAGAAGAAAAGTTCCTCTGTAACATACAGGTTTACCACATTTCAGGATCCTCAGCTTTTGCCATCTCCCATCTGACAACAGCATGTCGGTTTTCCTGCAGCATTTTAAAGTTGTTTTTTCCCCTCTTAGGCTGATCACATGCTCTACCACTCAATTTTGCAACTGGAGCTCTGAAAGTGACACCAAAAAGACTTTCTCTTGCCTTCCATCTCTTCTCAAGAGGCTACAGCGAAAGTATAAGACCGTGTTCGGGTAATCCAGTTACCTGAAAACCATATACCAAAAGTAGTCTGAACTTGCTGCAGCCTTTTTCCTCATAGAAACATGTATGGATAGAAGGCCCTTCAATATTTGTGCTTCTTATGTGTGCAGTTTTAATTCCTGGACACCTTCCAGTGATGGCTTGGAGTCATGCCTATTGTGACTAGTGATCCCTCTATCTCCCTGCACAGAGATATGTGCCTGGGGTAGGGAAATATCTAGTGAGAAAATGTGCTCATAGAAAAATGCCTAAGTTGAAATAAATTCTACACATAGTAATTAATGAAGCATGTCAGTCTAAGAGTAAACTGCAGCCTTCTGTAATAGAAGAAAATTTTTCATCTCAGCTCAATAGGAAATTGAAACAAAAAATGTAGTTAGTGTTTTACATTCCACATATCACCTCATATAGTTGTATGGATACCACAACATTATTGGTTGTGCAAGTATTTTTATCAGCAGCTAAAGAAGATGACATTTTGAATTGCCGTTAATGAAAACCTTATCAAGGTGGGCTGTTCCTTACTTTATTCTGTTTCTTAGTTTGATTGTGCTGCAAAAACATTTAATTCAGCAGGTTATGGATGAGGCTATTCATTCATCTGACTGGTTTAATTTTCTGGAATAAGCAATGGTAAAACTACAAAGCTTCATTTAAAAAAAAATGAAACAAATTGGGCATGTCTTTTGACTGTGAGAATGCACTGGGAATAATTACCTTGGCAAATAAGGGTATACTAAAATTGTTTTTAACAGTTTCCAAAAAAATAGTTGCCTACATATCACCTGTATGCTTGTGAGGACTCAGGTTACAGCCCCTACTTCAGGGTGGTTCTTGAAGCTGGTCATCTGCACCATTTAAATTTTTTTTTAAATTTTAGCCTGAAAGTCTTAGGCAGCTGTTCAGGGGCTGCCTTCTGAGTAGGTCGGCTGTGCCTGCTGTGGGCTGTAGGGTGGTATTATGCTGCTTCTAGTAGGTGTCAAAACCCACATGGGTGACATAAAAATGTAAAACATAAACAAATGAACACTGGAATGGGGGAGGGTGGGGAGAGGGAATGAGAATGACAAACATTAAATAAAGAACTATTTTGCACAGTGTTAATAAGAAACATAGTTTGATATTTAAAACAGCTTACCTAAGTATCAGATTATAGATTTTCTTCGTAAGGGGACAGAATATGAGAGGATAGCAGATTCTTCTTTGCTATGCTGAAATAAATCAAGTTATTAAAAGTATGCAAAGTTTTGAGAATACTTGTAGTATGTAGCTGTTAGTGTTTAAAAATCAGAGTCAATGCTGCAAATTAAATTACATTTATGGCAATTTTCTCGTTATTCTGTACGTAATGTTCCTTGTTTTATAGGAGATAGAGTACTTTTTGTTGTGCTTTTTGTATTATGTTGTACAAAGGTTCTCAGTGATAAGACTAGACAAAAGGTTAATCTATTTTCAGTGTGGTTTATTGGCATGGATTGTGGGAACTTCAAGGGATTGTTCGAGCTTGAGTACGTAGAGAACAGGACAGGGAAATTTTTGATTTAAAAATTACATTAAGAAAAGATATGAATATAACTTGGCTAAGATTTAAGTATAGCATCTACTTGCTTTCAAAGAATTATAAAAAAATAACACTTAAGTAGTATATATTTGTTGCCAAAGGATTTAATTCAAACTGCTTCATGGACGGAAGTCATGAGCTAAGCACTTGGAACGAGTTTGTGAAAGCTTACTGTTTGAAAGCAGCATTAGACAGTAGCCTCTTCTGGAACAAATGGTATTTTCTTTACAATTACTCCTCTTAATTGGTCTGTTCAGTGTTGAAAACCAGAAGAATCTGGGAAAAAGAAAAGCTTCTCGTATGAATTGAAGTCTGACAGAACTGTGCTAATCCTAAAATTTTGACAGACTTTGTGGCCAACCCCAAATCATTGATTCAGCTCATTAACTGTTGTTGTGTGAAGGAAATACTGTGGACTACTTAACTCGAGACATTTTTGGAAAATTTTAATTAGTGGCACATGTAATTAAAACAACTTTTTTTTTTTATTTCTGTCTTTGTTAATTGCTCTGATAAAATCACAAATTAAAAAGTATAGCAGAAGTAATAAAAGTGAAGTAATTAGTGCATTAAAGTAATTAATGCGATGTAAAGGTTATCATGTGCTATTTAAGTGCATCCAAAAAGAAAAAATAGAACCCAGGATAACTCACTTTGATTTGCCCAGGTCTGCCCTTCTTCTGAACACACGTAGAGATTAGTTGAAAAAGTGTTAGGAAAGCAATCAGCTGTCTGTTCTGAAGAGTGTTACACCTGGTGATCTTATTTAGTGGTAGCTTGCTTGTCTTCTCCCTATGGAGGGATTTAAGCAGTCAGGACTGTGAGAAATTGCTGCAACATTGTGTTGCTGTTGTGGAGAGATGCTACAACAATCATTTTATACAAGGTTTCTTTTGTGTCTGGTTGTGATTGTGCTGGATTGCACCCTGTTTAGTGCACATCATTTTGCTGTTCTGTATTTGGAAGGTTGTCTTCCTATCATTAGGGTTGGAAATGACCTCTGGAGATCATCAGTCCAACCCCTCCCAAGGCAGGGTCACACAGAGCAGGTGACACAGAAACATACTCAGGTGAGTTTTAAATGTCTCCAGAGAGGGCGACTCCACGACGTCTCTGGGCAGCCTGTTCCAGTGCTCTGCCACCTCAATGAAAAGAAGTTGTTCCTTGTGTTGCGGTGAAACTTCTTGTGGTTTAGTTTATGGACATTGCTCCTTGTCCTGTCACTGGGCACCACTGAAAAGAATCTGGCACCATCCTCCTGGCAGCCACCTTTGAGATATTTATAAGCATTGATGAGATCCCCTCTCCATTTTTTCTAACTTAACAGGCCCAGCTCCCACAGTCTATCCTCATAAGAGGAGATGTATTTTCACAATCTTTTCTCATCTGGCCCCTATCTTCACCTTGAAGAAGTGAAAAACTTTAAATTGCCATGTGGCACAATTCTTGGGTTCCTGTCTGTCAAGAAAACATCTGACTTGTTTTATTTGTTTTTAAGAGCATTGCACCTAGATAATTGTAGGTAGCCAATGTACTTTGGAAGTGAATTCTATTTAGTCAGTGTAATGGCACTTTAGCTGAGCAAGGTCTTAGTTTAGTTTACATGATTTGCTTTAGATTGATGGCATTACTTGGCTGAGATTAATTTTCCTGGGAATGTCTGTGTCCACCGTGCAAGTGGACTTAGCTGTAACAGTTAACCTGTCTTTTTTCTCGTCCCTTGAAGTGTTCCACTGTCTGTGAAATGTAATAATATATTTTTTAAAGTATTTACTCTTTTTTTTTCTATAATGACCACATCTTGCTGAACTTCAAAATTGTGGTCTTATATGCAGCAGTCCTCAGGTCAGATAGAGAAGGTGACTGACATCTGGCAGTCAGAGGTACCTGATTTTCTTCCCTTTGCAGGCTGTATTGATGTAGTGGAATCTCCTGTAGCACTTGTGCATGGCAGGTAAGAATGCCAGTTTTCCTTGTGTGTTTATGTGGAAGGGGCACTCATGATTTAAGCTTTAAGCAATTGACAGAGTGCACACATAGGAGATGTGTGGCCATGTGTCCTGTCCAAGCAACTGGGTTCTTCCCTGGAGTAAGAAAGTCCTAAAGTGTGTGGTAGTACCCTCTGTGTTTCTCGTGGAATTACAGTGAACTGGAAAATGCGGCTCTTGTTTTTCACTCAAATACTTGACTTGCCACTGACTGATTTGGGCCTCTTGTAAGTTGAAGTGCTGCTACATCCATATGTGAAAATATGTCTCTTGAGTCTACTGGCCAGTTCTCTTTCAGTGTTTTGCATTTTGGGGAATGAAAACTGTATATCATTGAGCTGTGTTAAAAGCTCAAAGCTTTGTTTGGACACACCTATGTGGAATGCCTCTGTTCCAAGTGAATTCTGACTCTTCTCCTGTCCCATCTTAAAAACATGTTTTTGTCCTGTAACAATAGCCTCAAGGCTGATAAGGCAACGCCACCCCATGTGTGCTAGCGTTTATAGGAATTTGCAGACTCTTAAATCTATTCAAAGAGCTGCTTATTCCACATATTTTGTAATGTTTTCCAGTCTTTTTCTTAAAAGGCCTAGTCAATAGGATTAAGAAGACAACTGCTATTTGCTTTGCTGGCCTTGAGAATAGAGAAATGACCGCATGCACTCTGTTATTCCCTGTGTATTATGGAGCTTCCCCATTAAAGATCCAGTGAGGCCATTTGGATGTACTTCTATTTCTGCTTTCAAAAATTAATCTAAAAATATTCTTTTTAAAGGTACCAAGGAGGTTTTTACTTATGATGATGATTTGTTCCTGTTAGAGCATGAGTTTAATGTTTCCAGGAGACATTCTTTTTTATGCCTATAACTTAAATTTTGCAAATGCATATGTTTTTGTTAGAAATAGTATTTATGTTTTATCATTATGTCTGATGGATGTGTGTTTTCTAAAATGCTCCTAACCTTTCTTCTTGTTTTTCATACCCTTGTATTGGGGTAGAGTGGAAATGTTAAAATTCAGACACATGAAAATTAAATAATTAAAACCCATGAATTAAGAAACAATTTCTTAAAGGTGATATGCTGGTAAAAGATTACCTCACAAACTGCTACCCTGCTATCCTACAAATACTATTGATCAAGTCTAATCTTTGTGCCTTGGCAGATACCTAAAGTATGCAATTCTTTCGTCCCTCTACTCAATGTCCATTTTTAACTGTTGTCTTCCCATAGATGTTCTGAAATATGTCACAGCTGTGTACTAGAAAGTCTCTGTTCCACAGTCGTAATCTGAGGGGTTTTAACTCTTCAGTCCTCTGTGTGTTTTAAATACTGAGGTTTCTGTAAAGCCAGACTGTAGACTTTGAGAGGTAACCTGCTATGGACAAACATAGACTCAAATAGCTCAAAACCTGTGCTTGCTTCTGATTTTAATGTTTATGAACATCACTTCTTGATTTGTATTTCTCTTTGAATGTGACAGGCATCTGTTCAGATTGGAAAGCATTACTCTTTCCTGATCTTATGTACAGTGTTTTTGAAGAGTACCTGTAGGTTCTAAAGAAGTCTGTCCTGGTTGTGAAGTTTCTTAATGGATTGATTTATATATGAACTGCTGTGACTCAGAGCAGGCTACCTTATTTTTATCTAGATAATTACCTTGCTAAAAGATGTGTGAAATGTAGAGATTTCTTCCCTCAGCTTAAGGAGCAATGCTATTGTCTGTCTGTCCTTTTGATGTTATGTTTGATCAGAATTCATGTTCTGCTTGCTTTGCTTTCTTCCCAAATTTTTAAATGGAAACTATCTCTGAAGTGCTTAAAAAATTGTAAAAGTGAAAATGAAGACCATAATGGTGTCTGAGCTGCAGTAGTTTGTTTGTTTGTGGGGTTTTTTTATGTTGTGTCATTTCCAAGTATATCATAAGAATTTTCAATGCGGCTTTTTGTGTAAGTAGTTATTGTTTGAAATTATACATGTGCACATGCTGAAACAACACGTAGATAAAGGTTTCTGGATTTGTTAAGAGGATCTTACTGCTCTTCTGCTTTGATCATTTTTCATTTTTAACAGTGGTGTGAACATCAGAGGATCAACACGTGTTTTCACTTATGTCATTTGGGATGCTTCATAGGCTCACAAGTCTTCAGGCTTGTCAGTTCATGATTTCACCTCTTGTTTTATGCCAGGGAACTGTTCAAGCTCAAGGCTTTTATCTGAGTAGCAAATCATGGGGTAGGATTCAACATCAGGAGAACTATTAAGTTTGTTTTTTAATTTACTTTTATTTAAAAATGGTCTAATACTTTTGCCATGATCTCTGACAGTTCTGCTGATTCATAATGAAACAGCTTGAATTACTGCTTTGTTTGCCTGTGAAGCTCCTCCGCGTGGCTGTCCTCGGTAAATAGCAGTCACTGAGGAAATAGTATGGGATAGCATCCTCCTACCCCTCAAATCCTCTTCCCTCCCCTCAAATCAGCTCAGCTCACAGCTGCATGTGAACTTGTGAACTGTGATTATTGGGGGCAGACATCCTTGTGAATATCTGCTGCTGCTAAACCTGCTGGGAGTTGTAAATGCTGTTAATACAACCTCTAGAATGCTCTGAAATAATATGCCTGATTTTAACCAACAAAAAAATCAGAGGATCAAGTAAATAAACCAACATAAGTGCATCAGTGATTTTTTTTTTTAAGATCGTAAACAATTTTTTCATATAATTAAAAGATGAAAGCATGAAAACAAGGAGAAAGTGAGATAACATTTAAAATTAATTGTACGTTTCATGCTCCTCAAAGCTTGGTATAAATATAAACAAGTCATCACAAGGATTTGGGGACAGCAGATGGATGTCTATTCTCCTCCTTCCAGCCCCCAAGATATCCAGGAATATCTTGGGAAGAACTTGTTGTCCTTCCTGTAAGTACTCTAGTTTATATGTAACCATGATAAATAAACTCAGTAAACACAAATGTGTTTGTGCTACATTGAAACAGTCTTTAGCATCATTTGGTACCACTGACTCTCATCAGATGTAAAAGATGGAGGGTTCAGTGCTAAATATGTTCAAACATGTATCCTGAGATCCAAAGTACAGCTTAGTTTTGTATTTTAAAATATATTGCTTTTATTACAACTAAAATAATGTTGGTAAGCTTAACCTTCTACGTAGTTTGACTTTCCAGGACTTTTTAAAAGAAAACTGAAGAAATCTGAACTTGGCACATTTTTCTAGTATTAGTAAATTGTTTCATGATAAACCTTGGTTATGACTTCCATGAGTTTGGGTCCCCCACCCACAGAGCTGTTTTGGGAATAGCAGCTTTCTGTGGCATGTTGCTCTAGACACTGGTGATGGCTTTGTCCGCCCTTGCTCAGATACTGCCACGATATCATCTTTTTGGATGAAACTTCCCTCACCTTTGCCGGGATTAGTCTCACACTGCATCTTTGTGAGCTCCTTGTTTCTTCCAAATGTGGTCATTACTTTTACTCTGCTCAGCACAACTTGCTGCAGAAGGCTGCTTGCCAGTGTTGATTCTGTTGTTTTCATGTTGTTTCTTTCTTAGTCAATGCAGTTTGTCTTGTCTTTATAACAAATGGTTTTCATAAATAGCTTCTCTCTGAATTATTGATGTTCCACAATGACTTCTTGCTCCAATCTATTTATACTTTGAGCATATCTGCATTTTTCTGTGAGATAGAAATATTCATGTGAAATACAGCGTTAATCAACCACTGCAGTTTTGTTATATGTGAATTTGTAGGCACCTCTGTACTATAGATTTCTGTGTAGAATTCTACAAATAATTATAAATTCACAGAATAAGGTGTTCAGTGTCTGTCACTGTAGGTAGTTCTTAGTTTAACTGCTAAGTCTTCCTCTACTTCCCAGCTTAATTGCATCCATAGCATTAAGAGCAGAGCGTCATATTGCTTTGTGTTCTTCCTGCTATCTTGCCAGACTATCCTTTGAATGTGAGTACAGATGGTATGACTCATTTACACTTGTCCTAAGCAGGCAACAGTACTTAGCACCAAGTATGTGCCTCCAGCTTTTGATTGCTGTGAAAAAGAGTGTTTCCCTCCCCACCCCAACGAGAGTTATCTTGCTATGATCTAATCAGATTTTAGTTCACCTTCCTTTTAAAATTAGGGAAGCAGTCTCTTTTTTTGTTTCCTATGACTAAAATGCAATTGACACTGTTTTTAAAAGATGCCAGACCTCTGCTGATTTTGCTGAGGCCACTTTTAAATTGGAGAAATGAAGATGAGCAACTGAACGGCTCCATCGTTTGGAGGTAGAAAATACACTGAGGTACTGTAGACCTACTCTGATACTTTTTCAGTACCTCTGTAATATAGATAACTGTTTTTTCCTAGTGATTGAGGAAGTTGGTGTATTCTGCAACTGGGGACATGGGTAAATGGGCAAACATTTTCCTTTCTGAGACAGAGTGGGTCTGATAGCGCTTCATTGTTGTCTAGACTTTGTCTGGCAGTCTTGAATATGCTGCATGGTTTATCTTCTCTCTATAGGAGCAGGGATAGAAAAGAAATCTTAGAAACTTGTGAGTGGTGGTGGGTGGTGAGGGAATATTATTTCTTTTTACATGGAATCATTCATCAATCTTTTCTCCATGCCTCAGCTGAGGATCTGCTCTTACAGGTAATGTTGAGGAGCATCCAGTGTGTTGAAGGCACGTTTGGCGCTGAGCAGCACCAAAGTGGAGCTGAGAGTTTGGGATAAAGTGCAGGTTGATATATAGTCATGTGCCTTATTTGTTTAGTGTTTCCCTTTTCATTTCAGTCAGGCCCAAAATCAAGCTCCACGTTGCGATACAGAATGGTTTTTTTTTCTTTTAAGATAGTAAGTTTACTGAAAGAAAGGATCAGGAGCACATTTTTCCTATTTTTTTTTTAATATTAGTAATTTAAATGGGCAGAAGTTTGAAGTTTTCATTGTTCCATGGCTATGTCTTTCTACATATAAAATAGTATAGCAGTTCTGTTTTTCAACAAAAACTTTGTTTTCTTGCAGCTCTTTCACATATATGCTTTTTCTCAACAAAAATTTGGAGGACCAGCCCTCCCTTAAACCTGTGTAGGTGTTCATAATTGCAGCAGAGCTGTGTGTCTGCTCCCACCTGGAAGCTGACCACTCTTGTTTAAGGCTCGTACTCCCTCTGATGGCAAACTGCTGTGCTTCTCTTGCCTTCTGTGTTCACTTTTATCTCTCTCCCTTGGTCTCCATTTTATCTTCTTGCTGCGATGCTGGATTAGGCTGTTGTTTCGTGTGTGTCCCACTGAAAGTGCAGTTTTAATGAAGCTGATAAAATTGAAGGGCCCTACCAGCCTGCATGTATACTAGACAATAGTAAGCTGTTTGGTTAGGTAGGGGGAAAGGAGGGAGAGCTTATCTCCTCTACTTGAATTTATTATCACCATCACTCTCCTGTGATACCAGTCACACTTACTTCCTAATATTTGGCTTAAACTGATGACTTTATCTCCCTGAAGCTTGAATAAGAGTACTTTGCTCTTTTAAACTCAAATTCTTCGTTCCAGAAAGCAATTGTTTGGATAATATCATCTTGGGTTTGGTACAAAAACCCCTCAGTGCTATAAAGGCTTTGTTAGTTGCTTTTGTATGGGATCATTATTAAGAAATGACTGTGTTTTAAATCTTGCAGTTAATACTAATAAAGATCTAATATATAGAAAATAGAACTGTGATTACAACTTGTGTGTTAATGATGTGATAGCATATGGTAATCTTCTATTAGCCATTGGTAAATTTGGCATGTAGATTACAAATAGGGCAAAACAAAGCTGTTTATCATGGGGTTACAGAAATAAGACATTGCACAGTTTGTATGTCTTTGTACATCTGTGTGTAGAAGACCAGTTTGAGAGAAAAGATAATAGCAAGCCTGTTGCCCCTTGGATAAACGAGCCTTTGCTACAACATTACTCAGAGGAGAAGAAAGTCAGCAGATATTTGTGTTCTCATTGCATCTCTTTCCTGCTTCGGTAGTAGTAGTTTCAAATGTTTCTTGAAAGTGTTTGCTAAATTATTTAATTATTATTAAATATTACTAATTTAATTAAATCTAACCTTTGGTTAACATCAATTATTTAAATGGGTAAAGACTATTGGTTCTCATTCATTGTCACTGACTACAATAGCACTGTTGGGTACTTACTGCATGCGGTATTGCCCTTCATGTGTGATGCTGGCCAGAGTTTCAGCCGGTGGAAGAGATGCTGGACTGTAATGAGTTTTCTGGTGTGTTGTCAGGCCTTTTCTGATGGCACGAAATCCAAATCGATGGTGCATCTGACTCAGAGCCCCCTATTTTGTTCAGTTTGTAGGAACTGTTGGGATGTCAGGCTTTCAAGTAGTGCTTCTGTTTGCTTGCTCAGCCCTGCACCTGTTTGGGAATACTATTTAGCACGTTTCTGGCAATTTTGGTGAAGGTAGGTGAACCTGTAAACATGTCAGAAAGACTGAAGTAAAGCTCTTTTAATTTTGAGCCTTTAGTATCTCCGTGAATGTGAAGTCAGTAGTCTTAAAAATTTAGGTGCCTGCCTTAAATATGTGAAGTGACTAGAGCCTTCCAGGAATTCTGGCACCTGTAGGGGAGATGTTAAAGGAAGGTAGGTGCTGAGAAGAAATTTTGTTGTCTTGCTCGAGTGTTTTGGTTTTCTTTGGTGTGCTGCCACCAAGTGACAAGGCTTGATATTGCTGCTCTTGTTTTTTGTTTTGGTTTTTTTTTTTCTTTTTAAGAGTGATTTCCACTAATCACTCTCTTTTCTTTCTTTCAAACTGAAAAAGTTAGAATATTACTTTACACCCTTGGTACATTCACGTACAATATTCCCAATTATTATTCAGAATGACATGACTGCTTGGAAAATCTGACTGAAAATTTTTAGGATAAAAGAACTGTCAAAACTAAGTTTGGGGTTTTTTCCCAGCGTTCTGCTGTTCAGTTTACATATTCTGGATTCTGTAAATTATTGTGGAGTCTCCATCGCTGGAGATATTCAAGAACTGTTTGGATGCAATCCTGTGCCATGTGCTCTAGGATAACTGTTTCAGCGAGGAGGTTGGACCAGATGACCCACTGTGGTCCCTTCCAACCTCACCCATCCTGTGATTCCGTGATTGGAAATCTTCAATCCAAAACAATACAATGTAAGCACATGTCTGAGCATAAACATCAAGCAGAAAAATGCTGAGATCAAAAAACAATATTTGGCAGATGAAAATGTGTAAGAGAAGTAATGTTTGAATCCTACATTTAGACATTTCAGGGTATCTTTTGATGAACAATCTTATAAAAACGGTTTATTAAACCAATACTCTGAGCAATACTCAAAGTGCTCCAAATTCTTCACTCTGCTAATCTATGCCAAAATTGCTTTGCTTGTTAAAATAAAGGATGTCTGTGTGTGTCTAAGGGGAGAGTGTTGCAGGTGGAATGGGGTGGTCATGGGATGCTGGGCGTGACTTCACGTCTGTGCAGCTCACACATCTGAGGTGTGCTGTCTACTCGACCTTCTGGGCACTATGTGTGGACAGGAATGATGGTGGGTGCAGAAATTAGAGAAAAGATGATGCATTGCCACTGATGGTTTATACTCTTTATCTTCTGATTCTTACAGACTTCAGCGCTATAAAAATTGCTTAGCAGTGAAATTATACTTTCTTTCTAAGAAAGTTAAGATGTTTAAGACTTTAGTTACAACTTTATTTGGGAATACGATTAAAGGTCTGATTTGTAGATGAGACCAGTAGCCAAGGCACATTTGCAGAGATTAGCAAATCCATCCTAAGTGCAGTTTACAAAGATTTCAAGCCCTTGCAAGAAAAGGCATCTCCCTTTATATCCCTCCCTTGGGAGTTTCCTGGCTGTTTTCTTGCACTGGTGTTCAGCAGATCTTACAGTAGGCAAGTTTGGGGGCTGAATTAACAAAAAACAGTTTTAGCTTTCTGCCCGTTGGTCTCTGTAGGTCAGCTTATGGGACAGTAAGGTAAATGCAGTGACAGCACAAAGAAAACACTGGGGACATGTAACTACAGCGGTAGTCCCTCTTTGTTCTTGGCTCTGCTGGGGCTGAATATGTCCCGTGCTATTCCACCCAGTTTGGAAAGGTGACTGAGGATTGTTTTTTGACCTGAGAAATTAATTTATTGTTAAAACTCATCTAAACAATGTTGTAATCATGCAGTTATTTTGGATGGTTCTGTAGCTGCTTGCCACAGCTGTTACCTTTCCATTTGCATTCTCTATCCCCTCCCAACTATGAAAGCTGAATCTTTAGAGG
The DNA here is from genome assembly GCF_000691975.1 of Corvus brachyrhynchos. Classification (NCBI taxonomy): domain Eukaryota; kingdom Metazoa; phylum Chordata; class Aves; order Passeriformes; family Corvidae; genus Corvus; species Corvus brachyrhynchos. The sequence goes on from NW_008237681.1 coordinate 6,379,958, forward strand.
TTTGCCCCTCCTCAGGTGGAAGGGAGGCATCCATGCAAGCTAGGCTTTCTTTGTAAATATTGTGCATAAGAGGAGGAGGGGAAAAGAGTGATTCATTTGTTTTGATCCACAGAGAGGAAATCCGTCAGTAAAACCCAATAGTAATAAAGACTAAAACTGTTTATATAAATACATTGAAGCTTCCAGAGATCTCTTCTCTGGCACAGGAAACGTCACGTGTTGCTGACTGTGCTGCCAGTTCTGTCCTGAAGTATTGGACTATCAATATGCCAGCTGTGCTTCTTATTTTGCAAAAGAAAAAATTAATAATTACCCAAGATACAGTTTTGTTTGCCTCAGTAAACCATTGCAACAGTTTTAGCATACTTAAAACGTTTACTTCTAGGGTGACAGTAGTTGTTCCTGTAAAATATATCCAGCATGTGATATATTGGGTTATATTTAAACCTCGTCAAAGAGGATTTAAGTTCTGAATTTTTTTTCCTGTAAATTAGGAATTATTTTTGCCTGTGGCCATTTCAACTCCAGTGTAAGTGTTCCTGTCTCATGATGCGTAAAGGCTGCTACAGTCACATGGCATTTTACAGGGTAAGACGCTTCTGTATAATTTCATTAAATGTTCTGTTTCCTGTTTGTATTTCCTTGTTCTCCTAATGTTCTTCGAGTGCTTGTGTTATTTATTAAAATAGAAAACTAAGTAAATTCAATGAAATCCATTGTGGGTTCTATGACATAAGTTTCATTGGTCCCCCTTACAGAACTGATTCATAAAGGAGTATCCAAAGTGTTTAGAGATCTTGGGGAACTGGTATTGTGGATAGACGTTTTAATTAAAAAACACTTATGCCCCTAACTTACAAAGTAGTAGGGGTGTGTAATTAAGCACTGTCTTTATTCTGTTTAAGGTAAATATATCAAGGTTGTATGTTACCTTAATTCTGCCATTTTCTAGCTTCATTTGATCCCGGTTGGGCAGCTCAGCCCCATGGAGGCACACTCTCACTCTTCACCAGTGGGATGGGGGAGAGAATCAGAAACATAAACACGAGAAAAGTCATGGGTTGAGATAAAAGCAGTTTAATAAGGAAAGCAAAAACTGTGCATGGAAGCAAACCAAGCAACAGAATTCATTCTCCGCTTCATTCACCACTTCCTATGGGCAGGCAGGTGTTCAGCCATCTCCGGGAAAGCAGGGCCCCATCACACATAATGATGACTTGGGAGGACAAATGCCATCACTCCAAAAACTCCTCTTTGTCCTCCTTCCCTCGTCTTTATATGCTGAGCGTTATCTCGTATGGCATGGGATATCTCTTGGGTCAGTTGGGGTCAGCTGTCCCAGCTCTGTCCCTTCTAGCTTTCAGATCACCAGCCTGCTTGCTGGTGGGGCATTGTGAGAAGCAGGAAAGGCCTTGGTGCTCTGCAAGCACAGCTCAGCAGTAACTAAAACAACCCTCTATTATTAATATTGTTTTCATCACAAATCCAAAACACAGCCCCATTACAGCTACTGTGAAGAAAATTAACCTCTGTCCTAGTCAATACCAGTACACTGAGTACCTTGAGCTAGTGTTTTGTGTGCAACATTTCTGTCCTTTGTATGTTTGGACAAAGGTAGCTACTGTAACTACCTATTTTGGCATGTTAATAAAATGGATAAGCAAAAAAAAGTGAAACTTGTCAGTATGTGAAGCCTGTAATTTAACTTTGATAGCATGGAAGCAAGTAAACTGTTTGAGGTCATCTGGATTGTGGCAGTTTTTTGTTAACTGTATTTATTTTGATACTATCTGGATTTTAGAAGGCCATGAGAAAAATTGGTTTAGGTTGATACAGCAGGTGACTGGTGATGAAAGCCTTTAAGAGAACACAAGTAGACTTCCATTACTGTTTTAGTGCCATGGGTGTTTTAGCTTTGTACCTGCAGTTGCATTCACTGTAAGTTCTTATATGTTGGGTTTTTTTTGCTTCAGATTCTGAACTCTGTTTTATATGTCCCAGTTTCAAGACTAAACATCACTGTTTAATTTGAAATGACAGATTTTTTTTATTTTTTTTTTTTTTTGACTGAAGCTTTTTTTTCCTGTTTAACTGCAAGAGTGACTCTTGACTGGTCTATTGCCTTTTGGTTTAGACCAGTTCAGCTACTTTCTTTCTTCCTCCTAGCACGGGAAAATAGATCAAGACTCTTTACACATAAAAGTAGTTCTGAAACTGTAAAAAGAGCATTAGTGTCAAGCTCTTCCCTAGGGCTAGAATCTCCCTAGAGGAGATTATCCTATGCTACCTACTATTGCCAGTGTAGTATCTATGGATTCTCTTAACAAAGTAGTCCCTGTTGGCAAAAGTCTAAATTAAAGTTTGCTTGCATAAGTGCTTTGGTGGTATAAAACGACTGTTCTTCCCAATTTGCACAGGTTTTCTGTAAAGTTTTTTTTATGTGGGCCTCAAAGAAGTAGTTGCTTTGCTCTTGACGGGGGGCAAAACACTTTTAAGCTGTTACACTCTTTTTTGTTGATTTTTCTTGGTAAGCTGAAACACTTATGGAGGGAAATACATGTAAACTTGGCATAGTGAAAAAAATCATAAGAGCTTAGAGAAGATGTCAATTCCATCTTTTTCACGTCTATTGAGGAAGAACTGATTATATGTAGACTATTCTGGAGTTTTGGAAAAGTGTTGCAGTTTTTAATGCTTAACTTCAGAAGTAAAATTTACTCAAACAGCTAGTGTACATAATTTGAGATTATTACTGCTGAATAAAAGCTGAGAAGGCCAGTTTTGACCAACAGGCTGCATGTTCACGAGTTCTAATTAATTTGGTTTTTTTTACTGTGCTGGTTCTGTATTGAAGAAGACCTCTACTTTGAAAGAAGCAGCGCCTGTGTGGTTTTTTTTCTGTGTTGCTACCACCAGGTTAGAAAATTGGAGGCTGTTGTCACTTAGCATGTTCTTACCCTGTTGCACTTACCTCCATGTAGACTGCGACATAGAAACAAACAGCAGTAATACTTCTTGCCAGTAATGAAAACACGCGTTGTTCATGTTATTTTAGTTTGAAAGCACCAGGTTCTGGGAGCAGTAACAATGATTTTAAGACAATTTTGGTAGAACTTTGCATTCTAAAAGTTCATGAAGATGCCTTGAGAGGCCTCCTAGAAACAGAGACTAGACAGGAGTAAGGAAATAAGGTAGGTATTTATGTGAAAGGCCTTCAAAGATACCCCGTGGGGAACCAGAGGCTACTGCCAAGATGGACCCCAAGATGGACAGCAGGTCACGAGTTCTTCACACTTTTATCACTTTGGTTCATTGGCATACCAGGGTTAATTCTCCAATTAAAGCTTCAGTTTAATGATGTAATTCCCCTCTGCTTGCCTCCCTTTAGAGGCCTTTTGGTTTATACTTTTTGGGCCTAGGACGGTCTGGGTATCCTTGAAGAGCAGGCCGGGAGAGGCTTTGTTATGTCTACCTAACATGAGAGAGCAGAAATTAACAGGCTACAAGAAACTTCAGAGTTACACACTAAGCAGTACAGAATTTGAAAAATATAGAAGTTAAAACCTAAGGCATCAATGATAGTCTGATAGATTTCTAAGTAGAGGAATTGTTGCTGGATGTAAGAGGAAGTAGTTGCAGTGCTTCTCTCTCCAGTCATCAGCTTTCTTGTGCTGGATGAGGAAAATTGTCATGAAATGGTAGTTTCATTTGCTGGAAGTTTTTGCTTTAATGGTGTGGGACATGAACCTTGCTTGGTTCATTAAGACCTTTCATGCTTGTACAGTAATCCTTCTTCATGCATTTCTACTGCTTAAACATGTGGCTTTCAAAATCAAACCCAAAAGTTGTGGTTTGTCTTGGAACTCTGTATGGGCAAGTCTGTAAAACTGAAGTGAGTAGTAGTCACATGTTTTTCACAGCCCACCCAGAGCTGATCTCACCCTCTTGGGATCTTGGACAGCCTGGCAGTCCAAGTCCCCAGCAAATGGGATACTTCTGGTCCTGTCCATATAGGGCCTGGGTATGGCTGCTGGAGGCTTCCCAGTAGGGGTGCAATGGAAGCCATCTGCCTTGTGAGTAATGTTTTGCAAGACCCTTAAATCGCAGTGCTTAAAAGTGTCTTTGGTTGGTAAGTGTTGCTTGTGGGTATTCCTGACTATACTTGCAGCATTTGCAGCAAAAGTGTTAAAACTGGGACTGTTTGATAAAGCCCTCTTTTGCAAGACACATTCCTGTTGAGATTAGATGGGACTGCACATGGTTCCACTGTACTCCTTTTGTTTTGTCTGAATGTTTCTGTAGCTGCTATGATTTGCACAGAAGTGTTCAGTTTGTGATAGTTACCATATGGTTAGGATGATTATGTCTTTCCAGGGTTTCAAGGTAAATTATATTCAGAATTTCATTTCAGTTTGTTTGTCCAGGAGCTCCTTGTTCATCCATGCAGGCTTTCTGGTGTTCACTATTTCCTGAACTTTGTAGGGATACATTGCTCTTGAGCCTGGAGGAGACAATCTTTGAGTATCATCCTGCTCTCTTGGGCTTCCCTCTTCCCTCTAGGGCTCTATCCCATGGCACTCTACCAAGGGGATCCTCGGAGAGACCAAAGTCTGCCCTCCTCTCATCCGAGGTAGGGAGCTTGCTGTGCACCCTCCTGGCTGCCCTGAGGATCTTGAATTCAAGATCAAGTATATTTTATACCTCTTTAATCATGCTGCTAAATGTCTTTTGGTAGTAGTAGTAAAGTGGGTTCTGTTTTGTACTGCTGGTACCAGTTGTATTTTTACAGTTTTGAAGAGCTGCATCTTCTCTTAGTTCCTTAACATCACATGCTAGAAATCTGGAGACCATGCTGCTTCGTGATGTAGGTGTCTCCTATAATTTGGGGCCTGTGTGAAGATGAGGTTCCAGATCTGTCCCCTCATCTGATCTTTACAGTTTTATATGTCTGATGGTTGTTTTTCTTGACTGACCTATCATGGAATCAAACTAGAGCAACTTTAATGCAAATCATACTGTTAGAGGAAAGTGTCCTGACAAATGTCCTGTGGAGAAGTGTTGATTTCCCCCTCTCTTCCTCACATCTTTCTTGGGGTTGAAGTGGCTGTGAAGATCATGGCTTATAGTGGTTTAGTTTAAAAACTGAAAACCATGGTAGCTGGTAAACCTTGTTTTGCTCTTGTGCCAATACAAAAGTGATGCAGGTCCTTATTGAGAAATATTGGAAATACAGTGCTAGCTACAGTATTTCCAAAATGCACTTGCTGAAAGATGGGTGTTTGCTTTTTGGGTGGGGCATGCAGTCCACTTTTTACATGTTATGGGAATTGTTTATGCCTGGAAATTGTTCTTTTGGGGTAAATTATTCAGAAAACTGGGTCACCAGACAGCTACAAGCTATCCAAAAACATTGGTCATGTACAGATAAGAGACTTTAACAAATCCATTATTTGTGTGTAATGGGTACCAGAATGGTGCATGTTTCTTTCTTTGACCTTTCAGAATTTCAGTACCAGCTATAAAATACTCTACTGTTATATAACACTTAGGGTGCTGTAACTTAAATTACTATAAGTGTGGATTAAACAGATAAAGACAAAATTTATTTTTCTCCTAGTCTTAGTAATACTGGGTGGGTAGAGGTTCATTGTTGATTTGGGGTTTTGTTGGTTGGTTGGTCGGTTTCTTTTTTATTTTTCCCCTTGATTCTGGCACGTGATACAGAAAACCTGCATCTGAATTTTGGCTGAATTTAAAAGCTGGATGCCTGTGGCAGTTAGTATGTGTGGTCTAGCATTTGTGCAGATGTTGTGGTAGCTCTTTAATGCAAATAATGCAGAGCAAAATAAGTTTTTATTTTTAAGTGTGTTACCTCAGATCCTTTCTCCAGTGTGCACTTCAAGATGACCTCATTTTAATCTTTTATAAATGTGACTATTTGTGACCAGATGGTGATAGTAATGACTGAAAAATAAGCTCCGTTCCACGATGAATGGCATTTATCAGCTGCTGCTTTTTGGCAGGGGTGGGAGGGAATGTGTTGTAAAAATATGCTGATTGGTAGTTTGCTTGTTCCACCTCTGTTAAAGCCAGGAGTTCTGTGAGACGAGAAGTTGATTGGATGTTTCTCTGGTATGGAAAGTGAATTTTTTTGTCCTTCTTGTTACGTTTTAATGCTGCAGGAATTCCATTTCAAAATACGTAAACCAAAGCTTGTATTAAGTAAAGAGTAAATGCTTGAGAATCTTTTCCTCTTCCTTCAGGCTTGGAAAAGAGATGGAGTAAAGGCTTATTTTTACATTTGCTTTTAAAAATTTTATTTTTTTTAATGGAAAGTTTTGCAGATTTTGCCGAAATATTAATATTGTGCTCATTGATGTTATAAATACTTTAGAGAACAGAATTCAAGTGTTCTTTTTTAGAAGGTCAAGAAATTTGAAGTAGCATCTCTAAAGAAATTATATCACGTAGCTGCTTTTCGTTTTTAAGACCTAACAATACCATCTAAATGGCTTTGTCTTGCATATTTAGGTAAAGATAAATATTTGAAAAGAATGAGTCTTTTTTCCCATAGATTTTAACATTTCTTGGATAATGTTAATTCAGTTAGCTCTACAGTATTTTAAAAGAGTTGGTAATACCCCTAGCAAATAACATTATAGGCCTATTACATCTAAATTAGTCTTTATTTTTCACAGTTGAAGACTTTATAATTTTGGTTAGCAAGGAGTAGTTTGTCAGATTATCTGTCTTGAGATATGTAGTGTGTGACTTGACTATTTATATAGATTTGCCACAGAGTTTTTCTTTGATGTGTGGTGTTGGTTTTTTTGTTTTCCTGCCTCAATCAAGAAGCAAGGCAGAGGTTTGGTGGGTTTTTTTCATACAT
>NW_008237681.1:6386862-6390211 GCF_000691975.1 Corvus brachyrhynchos
GAAGCCCACCTTTTGCATTTGTTTTCTATGGTGCAGCATTGCTAAATAAAGCTTGTTGCTACTTTGCTGTAAATTGAACTGGAAGTAGTGAATTTTGTTAATATTCTTAGGTAATCATGTGTGTAACTATGAAGGTTTTCATGTACTTCAAAGAGTGAAAGGCTTTTGCTTAGTGCCAGAAATTTATCCAGAGGCTGTTTCTGTCATTTGGGGAGGAACATTTTGGGTCTCATTCTTCATATGGCAGTAGTCCTATTTATCTTCCTGGTCTCTGTTCTGTGAAGAGTTACAGCAGCTGTGGTTGCTTCTCTGCAGTTTGGAGGGTCTGAAGCTGGAGAGAAGAGGTACCTAGTCCTTCTGTCTTCCATGATTCAGTGTTTGTGGGGGGCAGAGTTCCTCATTGCTCATCAAAAATTAATGCTAAGTAGCTTCTTATTAAGAGAAAATGAGCAATAGACCAAATAATGCCATCTACATTTCCAAAGAGGACAACATTTCATTAGAAGAAAAAGAAATTAATTGGAGTTTTTAAAAAAGAGAGAAAAGCAGAACTAAGAGAGCGTAGACCTTAAACACTTTTTAAATGGCCATGAGGTGTCAGTGTACATTCAAGAAGAAACTTGGAGAGCAACACTTCCTTCTGAAAAAATAGTTGGTTGCCCTTATTTTCTATGGCCTGAAATAATCTCTAGGGGAGAAGGTTACAACAGCTGAGTCAAGGCTACAAAAATTTGTATCTGCATGACTTAAAGGTCACATTTTCATAGTTGTGTGGTGGTTTTTAAACAAGATGTGTAAGTTTATTTATGTATTTCTGGACTCTGGTTTAGTTTGCAAACCAGTTCATGAGTTCAGTGGTATTCTCTCTTCATTGCTCTACATTATGAGCATGCTGGTTGCACGAGGTGTTTTTTGGGGAAGAAGACACTCCACAGCTTGGTATGTAAGACATAAACAAATAGAACTATTCCTAACCATATTACTGACTTCTTGTTACTAAATGTTGAAGTGTTCCTAACATACATATTTATTATAGAAACCTGGTATTAGTTTTTCATAATGCTTTTATAAAAGTTGCCTTTCCAAAAAGTGGTAGAAAACAATTGCATACAAGATGTCCTGTGGCCTCATTTTTGCCACAAAACTAGACCAAATACTTTCCCTTTTTATACCCACTTACTTACTGGATGGGGTTTGGTTATCTGTAGGTTCTAAGATACCTAATCCTAAAAGAGTTTTAGAGGCAAGGATGTATAGAAGTTAATTTTCTTAATATTTTGAATAAGTAATATGCAGCTCATGTGTATTGTGTATTTTGTATTGTGTTTTGATACAATCTTTCTGATTCTGTATGATAATATTCCTTTATAATGCAATTTGTTGGCTCTTAGGAATGCCAAAATTTACTTTACAAGTTCTCCTCTAGGTGTCGTCTTAATTGAATAAATCACTGATTGAAGCCAGTGTTAGGGAGATTTTGGAAGAAATGAAGCCCAAAATAATCCTGATTTAAAAAAAAAAAAAAAAACCAACACAAAAAAGCCTCCCAAACTCACAAGTTTTAATTCATGTATGGATAATTGTTTAAAAGTTGTAACTACCTTGTTTTGCTTGTATTTAATACATAAATTGCTCATGTGTTGATTCTGGATACATAATGGGTTTTGTCTGCTTTTTTTGAAGTCTGACCCCTAAAATTCTCTAGTATTTTCTTTATAAAGCCATGTGCTTTATAAATACTGTTTGTACTGTAGGGACAGTTTGATTAACACAGTATGTGAAATTTCTATGTTACAAAATGTTTTTTTTTTAAGGAAATTTACTAGGAACAATTTTCATACTGAATCGTGGGAGGAGAAACTTGAATTCTTTGCATAACTTTGGTTTTGTGTAATTGGAAAGAATTTAAGGAGTAATATACTTGGTTGTAATAGTGTCCAAGTTGGGTAAACTTGAGGTGTCATTAAAACTGTTTTGAGATATTTTAAGGAATACAAGGAATGGAGTAGTTCTGATACATGGTTGATGGATGTGGGTCTGCAAAGCCATCTTATCACTGTCTGTTGCAGTGAGCAGTTTGAACGCTCCCACTGTTCTGTGTCAGTGCAGGCCCATGGGGAGCTGGCTCACACCAATTCACCAGCAAAAAAAAAGTAAATAGGGGCAGATGGGTCATAAAAGTTGCCTGTGCTGGCTCAGGAAAGGGATGTGAATGTGCAAGGATCATGTGGGGAAGGGAGGAGTGAAGAGTCTGTCTGGTGACCAGCAGTTAAAATCAGTCATACACTTTTTCAAATGTCACTTAAAAAAAAAAAAAAAGGCAACCTACAAACAGATTTCTAGGCTGGTAGAAATTTAATTAGCATTCTAAAGTAATGCTCTGTTACATTTTATAAAATTTCATTTGGTAATAGACTTTTTAAGCAAAGTGCTTTTTAATCTTCTAAATACAGGATTGAAAAATGGATAGGAAAAGTAACTAAGGACTGAAGGTTGTGTACATGCTCTTACTCTGCAGTGATGTGTAAGAGCCCTCCTGAGAGCTGTTTCCCTGGTGGGTATTGTGGGGAGGACTTCTTGCAAGGTTTGAAGCAGGCAGAGAAGATTCTTGTCTGCAGCTGTGTTTCTCCTTGCTCAGTTTAGGAAAAGTCACATCTATTTTGGCAGCTGCAGAAGTTTTAGATGAGCTCTCTCGTCATGTAGTAGTGCCTGTATGTGTGTGTGTGAATATGTGGGTTTTATCCAGCTGTGTTTTCTAGAGTGTTTCCAGTTGCCAGAAAGGAGCTTTTTCTTGGACATGAGGGAGGTGTAAGGGGTTCCTGAAAACTTCTAGGAAGTTTAGCTTTTCCCAAGCAGCAAATCCTGATGCTTGAGGCGGCTATTGACACGCACTGTTTTAAAGATAATCAAAATAATTTGTGTACAGTGACGCTGATTGTTTACGTGCGGAAGAGAGACAAAAAATGTGGTAACCATAGCAACTGGGATTCATTTTGCTCACTTACATATAGTATTTTGAGTTCCTGGTATGTATGGAAACCAAAATTTCACATGTGAGCAAGCCAGCTGAACTGTGGCTTCTATGGTCACAGTCAATTCATATCTACCCAAAACTGAATTTAAAGTATTACACTAGTAGGAATGTTATATGCATAAATATTTATTTAAAAGTTTGTTTCAACTCTCATAACTCTCCTGCAAGGGAGAACTGATTTCAAAATTCTTTAAAAGAAAACTTTCAAATCTTCTAAAGAAAATTAATGTATTCAAGACCTTTCCCTCCCAAACTCCATCCTGGGAAAAAAGCCCTCAACACTAAAGTGTGCCCCTCTTTTCGCCTCCTCTTTCC
>NW_008237681.1:6390225-6438395 GCF_000691975.1 Corvus brachyrhynchos
TTCCCTGAAATAACACTCATCCCTGGGTGGAACAGGGAGGGGGAGACTGGGTTGTAGGCATATTGTACCATCACATGACTAATGAGTAGGAAAATCTGAACAGAAACTTTTAAAGGCCACAGTTTTAATGTTTTCTTTTGGAGCTATGAAATATTTCAGCCTCTGACTCCCTCAACTTTCTACTAGGAGAGTTTTAGTAATGACAAAAATATAGAATAGGTGTTTTGAAGGAGTAGATTTTGTAGTCTTTTTCTTCTTGACAAAATCAGAGCTTTGTTTTGAATAGCAGAGATTGTATAGTCCTCTTAGAAAATTAATGCTGCTATCACACTGTCATTCTGAATAGTTTCCTCTAGATAATGCATTTTAGTTCTTTTACTTATCAGGCTGACTGAATAGCAGACATACATTTGAAGCTGAGTAAACTTTCCTTCCCCAAGATGGATAGATTTGGAAGTGTTCTCTTCCTGATGCCCTTCTAATACAGGTAAAGCAGCCTGTACTGTATAGTTGCTCCTACTTAGGGTTTTATCTTTGTTCCTCAGTCCAAGCTGTGTTATTTCACCTTATGGTCATTTAACCACTGGAAACCAGTGAGTGCTGTATAACACTTCTTTGGATGCATTGCTCTGCTCTGGTTCTTAGTTTTTCACAGGGTGTTCATTACTTCTCACTCTTAATTGGTTATATTCTTCTTTCTTCTGTGATTGGATTAGCATTTTGTTAGTATTTGCTGCTGAAATAACACAACTGTGAGTCCAAGCAAAACATGGACGAAGATAAAAGCCTGCTAATATTGCTGAAATGAGACAGATAACAGACTGTTTGCTGTACCAGCATTTCCAAGCTGATTTTTGCAAATAGAGCTAAAATCAAACTTAAATAAGCATAATTATCATTTGAAAGTCAGTGAGCTTTCTGACCTTGGCTAGCAGAGATAGATCCACTGAGCTTCTTGGGTTTTGTGCTTGGGGGGTGGGCAGTGAAAAAAAAAAAAATCCCAACTCTTTCCTTTTTACTAATTCTGATAGCTGAATGGTTCTGTTGAAAGCGGGTCTGTCAGTCTTGTTTATTTTTTTGAATAGGCAACTGCTGTTTGTTACTTGAGAAAAGCAACTGGTTCTGGAAATGTTCTAAATTGATGTGAGTCATCAGTGAAGGATTTAAATAGTTGAATATGATGTTTGTTTCCTCCCTTCCATGGCTCAAAATTGTATGAATCATTTTTTTCAGTGTTTCCCAGATAATGGTCTGAGCGGAAGTGGTATGCCTTTCTGACTCAAGTTCCTAAATGCTGGTGGAGCACTCCCAACTACTGCTGGTTTTGGTCATTTGGGAATTCCATAGGAACTTCTGACAAATGTATAAAAGCAAACATTTTGTAACGATGGCAACTTACCCACGAGGATTGATGTGGTTGGTGACATAAAACTTTGAAACTCCTCTTCTGACTGGCATAACTGACTTGACTTTCCTGCCCAAAATGTGTTAAGTGCTATAGGATAAAAATTCAGTCATGAGAATCACTTTTCAAGTGTGTAGAATGTCTTGTAGAACACTAGAATTTGTGTTAGATTTTTATATAGCTGCCTGCTATTCTTATCTGCTAAAATGGAGGTGTTTTTAAAGAACCCATATCTCCTCTGTAGTTTCATATGCTCTTAGCCAATTTCATGTTTCCTTGTTCTTTCTACATAATAACTTGGAGCATCAAAAATGAATGCATACTCCAGTGTTAACTGAAATGGTGCTGAAAAAATTTAGTTAGCTAATGAATTTTACAGGGGAAAGAGAAGGGGAAAAGGAAAAGAATGGGCACATCTGTGTTAAAGAACAGTATTAGGAGGACAACCTTGATGTGACCTGGAAAGGACTAACTGATTTGTCTGACATCCCAAGCTCATCAAACATGCTGCAGTGACGGCTTTAATATGTCATCAGTATAGTGGAAATTGGGATTGAATCAGAGTGGTCACTCACTGTAGGCAGCAGAGCAACTCTCATTTCTAGAAATCTACCTGACTGCCATTTTTTTTTTCAGAAGCTCAGCAGCATGGCAGTCCAGCAGAGTTTTAATGAGGAAATGATAAACTTTTTGCCAGATTTCTTGGCTCCTGTAGGAACCTTCTTATTTTCAGTCACAACACCAGCACTGTCCAGTGCTGAATCTGCATTTTTCCTTGTGCTGCCTTTTCTTTATGGGGGTTTCCAGCCTTCCAGCTAAAGAACCAAGGTTAGAAAAAGCAAAGTAAGGATGAAGGTTACTGGTTTATAGCCCGTCCAGCTAAATGAGCTTCTGTGGGGAAGCTGACTGGCCCTACAGACCAAATGTAATGCATTCCTAATCATCTGTTGGAGAAACAGCAGTTTGTTCAAAAACAAACCAGAAAAGCATACAAATCCAGGGAAGTTGGGACTTGTTCTTTTCCCATGTAGCAATGAAAGATCACACTCAGGTCTTTTTTTGAGTAAGCAGCTGCCAGGTGAGAATTGCTTCTTTTCCTTGGGATATGAACATAGAGGATTGGTTTCAGTGCATCAGAGAATGTCATACATTAGAAAATCCCAAGGAGTTTTTGGTATTCAAGAATGCAGTCTCTGAGAGGCTTGTGGTGCTCCTGTGTGTTATAGAGTCTGTCCTTGAATCCCAGACCATACACTATTCACAAACTCCTTAATTCCTACTGAAGAGGGAAGAGCAAACCTATTGTATGGTGAAAAATAAGGCAATGTTATGTTGACCTTCTGTGATGTAGGCTAGTTTTTTTGTAATGAATAATAAGTTTGATTCTTTTTTTCTCTGCGGGAACACTATTGCAGGAAGAAATTTTCAAAGAGGAAATATGTAAAATCAGCAGTTCCTCTGTTCATCTTGAGCATGACTATAGATCAGTAGAAAAGTAGATCAAAGGAGATGTACTAATTCTTCTCAGTGTATGCGTGTGCCCACAGGCCCAAAGGGAATTCTCTTAGTTGTTTTACCAGTTGCCCTGATATAAATTAGTAGGATCATATTTTAGTTAATTTACAGGAGTGAGTACACTATTGGTATAAACACTTTCAAAGCAAGGTGATAGATGATATAAAACTATGATTAGGAATTCTGCAGTCATTCTTTTGCTCCAGCCAAGCTACCTGTTTCTTCTCCTTGGGAAAATGTGTAGCATTGTTTCCTGAAGCATCAGGCTGTCAGTGCCAGCTGTGACAGTGGGTTGGTCTTCCAGTGTGTCTGGGTTGCTATTTTTCCCCTGCTCTTGTTGATGTTGCTGTCCAGCCTCACCTCCCAGCAACTGGCTGGGTGTGCTGGGAGAGGATGGTTGACATGTGAAAGAGCAAACAGGGACTGCTGAGACTGAGCCTTTGATTTTTGTTTTGTTTTCGTCAACTCTGCTTTTAGGGCTGGTGTGCACAGCTGAAATTGCTGCCCTCAGTAATTATTCCTGGAAGAACACTGTGGTTATTATTACAACTGCTGCCATTTTCAGTGCCAAAAACCAAAATTGGCTGTGGACATGATCTGAGCTGGAAGGAGCTAAGGAGGCCAGAAGAATTGCTCCTATCAGTGTCTTTTCTGCCTTTCCTCTGCCGACAGGTGGAAATACTTTTAACAAACCTGTGGGCCTTGCTTTTTGTGTTATGAAAACATTTTTAAAAGCTGTCATGCTTGCAGAAGCCTTAAGTGTACAGCTAATAATTTTGTGTTGTGTGGGTTTAACAAATGCTGAAGTGTTTTGCCTTCTTTTCTCTTTGACTAAACTGATATTTTAAGATAATATCAACTCCATTTTCCAACAGAAGTCATCTTCTCTCAGTTACCTTCTCCCAAAAAGAAAAATTGCTTAAGAAACAACCTGTCTTCTGTCCCAAATCCACACCACCGTACCTAAAGTAGTTTGTCAACATCTTTCTTTGTCTTCATGGATGCAAACTTACCTTAGCTATTCATAACAATATATGTGGACAGGTGCATCTTTTTGTGGTCTCTCTTCCCTGAAACAGGAGTTGTTTTGACTTCTAGTCAATTTTACAGGACTGACAATACACCATCAGACTTGTATGGTTGTTACTTAGAAAAGCTGTTGGGTGTAATAGCTGCCTTCTGTTTCTCGAAAGACAGAGAGGTGGCTGCTGTTGGGTGCAGCTGATAAATCTGAGCACACACTTTTTCTACAAAGTACCTTGAGACTGTGAAATCAGACAGACTGGAGGACTTCTTTTATGTACTGTTTGTTAATGTAAGAATGAATTGTTGATTTTGATTACAGGGTTGGACATTGAAAATGCACAAGATACCTCCTCCTGCCAGTGAATTTAAATCTGGGCTGAAAGGGAAGTGCGCTGGGGGATACCCTAGCTAGGAAACAGTGTTGGATGATGCAGGACCCTAATATTTTTACGTTCTTTTAAGAGAAATAGGATTTGCATTTGCTTTTCTGGTTTTTGGCCTGTGCACAGTTTGATTGCTAGACTCTGTATTTTGGACATCAGAGATAATTTTTTAAGGTATTTATTTATCTTGTACTAGATGGTCCTTCAGCCAAGAGTTTGTCTGCAGGTGTATTGTTCAAACATACAAAATAGAAGTCAAATAAAAAATTGCTTAGTAGACTTTTAACATTTTTAAGGTGTTTTATTGCTCTTTCATCTGATGATATTTCTAAAATATTTTTTAAATGTTACAGTTTGTTTAAGTATACAACTGAAGTTTATGTCTGAATCACAGACATTTTTTATTATTAATTTTTCTTACTCTCTTCCAATTGAGAAAAGTTAGAATGAATGCTGGATTATTTTTCTTCTTTGTATTTGTGTCTCAGTTTTTGCTGAAATGGCTATTCAGATACTGGATTTTATTAATTCCAAAGTCTTCAAAGATAATATGTGACTGCATGAAATACTTCTCTAGATTAACAGAAGCTATGTAATTGCATGAGAAAAAGTGGGAGTTGCCGATGGTATCCTGAGGTGCAAGCAGAGCTATTTTGCTTGTCCTTAGAAGCAGAAATGTGGAGTCCGGGGGTTAAAACTATTCTGCAAATGCAGATGCTCTGGAATAAAAACTGGGAAGAAAGGTAGTAATTCCTTGCTTTAGACTGTTGTCTTTCGTGACTCCACCTCATTCCCGCAGGAGCAGGGAGGAAATAGCAGAGGAGTTCAGATGAGTGACTCATGAGAAGTATTCTAGAAGTATTGTAACTTATATTCGTGGTGATGTTGAACACTCATCTGTCTATATGCAATAAAACCAGCTTATACTGGGGCATGCCTCTTTACTTAGAGCTGTACCTATTATAAGCAATCTTTGTCTTCTGAAGAAATACAGAGATTAGGTATTTGCCTGGCAGAGTTGATACATGACTTACTTGGTTCTAAATTTTTTCTTTTTTACTGGAACCTGACAGAAGAATTTTCTTCCTTTCCTAGATCCTTTTAATCATACAAAATACTACATGAAACCAGTGGATTAACCTCAGCCCAGAAAAGACTTGGTAAATGCCAACTGGCAAGGGAGAAATCTTTATTTGGTCAGCTTTGATACTGAATGTCCTTCAGTGAGGTTTTTGGTGTCATCAGCAGTGCTGCTACAGTCTTCTGCTCATTTGTTCCTAGAGAGGAGGGCAGATCTATAGAAAAGGTTGCTATTTTTAGCTGATTCAGAGTTCATGTTTTTTCTGTCTGGTGTAGATGGCTGACATCTGTGTTATAACCTGCAGTTGCATTCTTGTAATATATTCTCTTTATATATGCACCCAAGAAGGACTCATGAAACTTGATTTACTTAAAGACAAGTGTAGTTTGAAAATTACAACACTTTTTTTTTTTTGCTTACAGCTATCATGTGAACACAAAAGCTTTTATTTTTGCAAAAATACATATCATCATTGCACTCCTTAGAATTTGAGAGTTAAGTGTGGAGATCTTACTTTGCTAAGAGATCTTGTGGAGGCTATCAGATCACCACTCAAGCCCCTGTAGACATGGCATTCTTCCTTTAAGTTAGGCCATTTTTGAGTCTTCTTCCTACTGCTCATTTCATAAGCTTTTTTATTGGAAATAGATGACATTTGGAGAAAATGGATGGTGATGACCTGCTGTTTTCAGTTATTTTGAGTTTTATTAATACAAACTGTTTGAGATGCAATGTTCTTTATACCTTCACGAAGTTCTATTATGATTCCTAAATTAGTTTGAGGAACAGAAGCTTAAATTAATCATCGTGAATTTACTCTGCTTTCATTCTCTGTTACTATTAACTCTTCTCCTACACAGAAAGTTGTTAGTCTATATAAGCTGCTGAAAAATTGAAACCTTAGTTTGGTTTCTCACAGTAGCATTCTGAACAGCTTTTGAATTTTAGAACACCTGTTAGGTAGCATTAGAAACTGCATTTTGCACACCAGAAGATACTTTGGATGGTTTTTTGAAGTTGAAAGAAGAGGTGATTGGAGATGGTGTTTGCACTGAGGTGAAAGCACAGCTTTTGGTTGAAGGGGATGGGAGGGGGAAATGCTAGTTCATTGTGAGCAAAATTTGAATATCTAGAACTGGGTTTTCCTTTGATTATGGAAGCAATTGTGCACACACAGCCCTATCGTGAATAGGGTGTTTTTGCTTACTTAAATGGTTTAGATTGCTATCAAAATCAATATAATATTGACTCAGTTGTGTTGGTTCTCTTTCTTATGCAAACTGTGACATACTGGCTTACTCTCTGTAGTAATGTCACAATTCAAAAATGTGCAATGTTAAGCGAGATGTAATATGTTAACTTGCTTTTGGAAATAGTTTATATTAATTGTATTCTAATTATATCTAAGATCACTAGAATAATTATCAGAGTAAATTCAAATGTTCTGAATTTTCACAGTTAACTGAGTGTGAAGACATGTATTTTTTAAGGTAACTTGAATTTCTAGCTGACTTTGGAGCATTAATTGCAAAGGTAAAAAATGGACCACGTTCAGATAATTTGAAGTAAGCTAGGCATTATCTCTATCTAGCAATGTGTCCAGTTGGTAATTCCAAAGAAAGCATATGGAACCCTTGGCATTTGCTTACTGTATAAATGTACTGACTCTTGAGAAGTGTTCATTTACACTGAACATATGGGCTTAGCTGGAAAACCATTATCTAGCAAGTGTGCGTGTATCAATATGAAACTCGAGTATGCATTTTGTCAGTATTTTGCTTTTACACATAAAATCTGATTTTTAATTTTTTAAAAAGTATGTGTTTAGTTATGCAAATAAGCTACAGTGTCTGTTCCTTAGGGCATTTTTCACAAATAGAAAGCAAGCTATTTTCTATGTTGTGGTTGTGTTCCATAGCAGACAGTAGGGTGTTGCAGTAGCTGAGCTTTGAGGATGTCCATGGTTTATTAGAACTAGTTCTGCTGTGGCCAAGAAGAACACGAGTTGTCATATGTACTTGTGTGAATCTGTGTTATTGCTTTTTAATAAATGGCTGAAATGCTAGAAGAAAGCTCTGTGGTGTAAAAATCATTGCTTTTTTGTAATTAAGACCAAAAGTATGACATTTCAAAACAACTCGACTCTGTGTAATGAACAGAATATATTTATGAAGGTATCTGTTAGCCTTGAGAAACTTTAATCTGAAAATTCCTGATAAATCAGCATCTGGTGCTATATTCTGCCAGGCCAGGACTCCTGAGGTCAGGGAGCCCTTGGCCAAGGTACTCTTTTGCACTTAGAAAACTTTTGCCTGCATGAAGTGTCAGGGGGAAAGGGAGGTGTTTAAGCAATTTACTATGTTGCAATGAAGCTACTGTAGACATTTTTGCTAAAGAATTCGTGTGAGCTTTTCCTGCCTGTGGCCCCCAAAGGTGGGAATTCAATATGTCTATTTATATGCAAACCATTTACACACCATTTAAACCTGTCTTTCTCTCTGCCCGGGTTCCTATGTGAAACCTGAGTGCAAATACTTTATTGAAGAACTATAAACTTGCTCACCATTGACCAATTCTGCTCTTAACAGCCACTGAAGGGCATCCGAATTGCCTTCATGCTGCACAGCAGGAGCAAAAACCCCTCCCTCTGTTCCTGTAACACTGAAGCTTATCCAGCAACTTTTGACAGAAGCCATTTACATAATACACCCACGAGCCAGCACCATTTAGGCAGATTCAAGCTGAAGTATTTATTCAGCAAGTTTTAGGGCTTCATATTATACTTTATTATTATGGTATATTTTAATAATACTATATTTAAATTATACTTGATGTAATTTTTTTCGAGCTGAGGTTATGTTTGTTTGTACCAATTGCAAAAAGCCAATGAGTTTGGTTTAATAGCTGGTTTTTTAATAGTCAGCCTATTGCTTTAAGATTTTACTTTTCATTTAATTTTCAGAGGATTTTTGTGGGTCATTTGTTGTCTTCAATGAGTTAAGTGTTTTGCTACTCTGACCAGTGCCATATGAAAGCAGTTAGAGTGCTGGAATTGTTTACTGCCGAAAGTGTGGTTAGTCAGCAGAACCAGTACACCACATTTCTTTGCGGCTTTTAGTGGAAAATATTAAACAGGCGTTCTTTCTTCAGTTATAGAATTTTTACGTTTTCAGCTGCGTTAGTCACTGAACTAGCGCAGACTGCAAAGACTGCCCCCAAAAAAAGAAAAAGGCGGGTTTTTTTTGGTGCCAGAGGAAGTTACCCTGGGAGCGGTGGCTGGGTGCTCTGGTAAGTGTGACATGTGAGCATTACTAGGCATTTCACCCTGCCAGGCTGCAGTCGCTGCTCGCCAGGCTGCTGCTCAGGGGGAGCGCTGCCGTGGCAGTGGTTTGTGCGCCGCTCCTGCCGACTCGGACAGCCAAGCTGGTTTTTGAGCTTTACAAGGCTATCTGCTGATTGTATAATTTAATTTGTCAAGAAAAAAACCTGATAAGCAGAAGCTCTAACTGAAGAGGAGAATCAGGTTGGCGCAGTGACAGATGTTCGGATAAAGAAGTTGGCTCAGAGAAGATGTACAGAGTCTGATTTTTTTTTTCCTTTTTTTTCCTCCCCCTCAATCTGAATGAAGACTATCATGGGAACTGCATTCACATGGTGATCAAAAGAAACACTTCGAGTGATGAACTGCTTTTGCAGAAGTCGTCTAAGGCAGTAATTTGAGCTTTTGTGTGCAGTAGCTAGCTTGTTTTTCTGAAGCATTCCTCCTCAACAGT
Source organism: Corvus brachyrhynchos (assembly GCF_000691975.1). NCBI lineage: Eukaryota > Metazoa > Chordata > Aves > Passeriformes > Corvidae > Corvus > Corvus brachyrhynchos. The sequence goes on from NW_008237681.1 coordinate 6,399,409, forward strand.
ATTTCTGCCTTACGTGCATTCCCTGATGGAGAAGCCACAGCTACTGCCTGGTGAAGGAAAAATGAACGCTCCGCATTGCTCGTGTCCCTGACAGAGTAACACCGTCTGCGTTGCTGTCGTTTGGGGAGGCTGGATTCAGCCGGCAATATTATTCAAGGAGTTCATTGTCCCTGTGGTCTGACTCATCGCATGTAAATGTGCTGCAGCCGTGCTGCACGTTGCAGCTATTTTCTTGCATGGGAAAGAATTATTTTCCTCTGAACAGGTCCTGAATAACTGCTGGAACCGAGATGTGTTTTTCTCTCTGGACTGCTTTTGACATTGAGAAAGGAAGCTGTAGAATGGCAGGATGATCGGGAGGCGCGTTTATTTTCAGTCACCAGAAAGCCTGTGAGGGTTGATTTAAACTGACCTTGCAAGAGTGGGAATAGCTGCGGCCGTCTCTCTCGGGGCAATTGTTCCTTGTTCCGTCCTCTGCAGGACGGAGTCGTGTCTTCTGCAACAATGATTTCACTGTGGGGGTAGGAGGACGCTGTGGAAGTTGTGACATTAACAAAGACAAACTTGCTCGTGAAAGGACAGCTGTGTGCGACAGTGAGTGCTGTTCGAATGGAATTGGATCTTGGGGTATTTCTATCAACTGTTCCACAGTTTTATTATTTCAGTTTCGATGCTTAGGGAGTTTTTACTTTATAAAGAACAACTTTTTTTCAGGAGTGTCTTGAACATCTTTTGGTGTTTAAGTGTGAAAAATGAAATGTGAGGGGGGATTGGAATGTCCCTTTCTAGATGCTAACACACCAGCAGTAGCACTCACAAGTTTGTGAGGGCATGTGAAACAGGTGAAAGTATTTCCTCTATGGTCCCTGTTGCGATACCTGCAGTCTGCTTCCAAAAATACCGTTGCTGGCGTTTTTTTGTTTGCTTTTGCTTCCACAAACGAATCGAATGAGTCGAGTCTGTATTGTTGTTTTGGAGGAGGAGGAAGATGATTCTCCCACGTTTATTTCCAGTTTGCCTCAGGAAAATGTATCTGTACATCCATCGCCCTCTGGAAATGTGCTGGTAAGGCATGTTATTTGTTGGCATATTTCCTGCTTATAATGCTGTCTGAAATGCCATTAGCTATATTCCTAAGATTAGGGTGAACATGTACAATGTTAAAACAAGACAAGATGATAAAATCTGTGTGTAATAAAGATGGAAAAAGCTGAAACTTAGTGGTAGAATTTATGCTTGCAAGGGTCCATTCTTTTTCATGTAACCTTATTTATGGTGCAGCAAGAACAAGTCTTGGTTCTTGTGTAATAGGAGTGGGGTTTTAGAAGGCTTAGGGAAATGTGTTTGAAGTAAATGGGTTTTCCCTGCTCCACTTCTCACTCTTCAATGGTACATTTATGCAGTGCCACTTTAGAAGCTGATGTGATCATTGTATTATAATAATATGCTGTGTTTATTTTGAGAACTGATAGAGTATATAGTTATATCAAACGAGCAATTCTAAGCTAAAATAAAAATTAACATAAGTCACAATCTTGGTATAACTGTTGGATTCAAACTAGCACTTTCAGGAAATGATCAACACTGGGGACTGTGCTTTTATTGCTTTAAATTATTTTATTTTGTCAAGTGACTGACTTAATCTTGCTACCATACCTCAGCAGCTTTTCTTACTTACTAAGAAATCCTGCTATATTTAGTAATAGATGTGTGTGAGTGTGAATTTGTTACCATACTTATCTGATGCACTTTGCTTTCCCACTCTGTCTAAACAGGTGAAAGACTTCCAGTAACTTGAGTCACTTGCTAATGTAAAAAGGGATTGTTTGCTTATACGGTATAGAATTTGCAGCATGTAATGACAGCCCTAATTTTATTATAAGGCGTTCTCTTTTCAGCTGTTATAAGCTTGTCTTAAGCTTGTCTTCTCAGCTCCTTTTTTTTTTTTCTTTCATATATATATGTTTCATTGACTTAGAGGATGTCTGTGTGTTTGAGGTTTTTAAAACCTGCAATTTCTTTGATCCTAAATACTGGTGCTGGTTTCTTTGTTTTACTGCCTGGAATGGGTTTTTTTTGTCATTACCTTGTGTTTCTGTTATGTATCGAAAAAACTGTATGTGTATCACTAAAACCTAATATGGGGTTTTATTTTAAGATGTGTTTTTCTTTCATTTCAGCCACCATTGGTTCAAGCTATATTTAATGGAGATCCTGATGAAGTTCGAGCACTAATATTTAAGAAAGAAGATGTTAATTTTCAGGTAAAATCAAATATCATTGGCTTTGAATGCATTTTAATTTTTAATGTATTTTAATTTTATTTGTTATATCTTTCTGCTGTACTAATCTCTTTAAAACTTTGCTAATTCTTGAGCTGTACATTTTATATACTAGGCCAAGTAAAGCCTATACATACACTTAATACTGGGAATCACGTGTATAGCTTTGCAGATTTGTGTGAATAGTAAAGACCTAATTTTATATTCCTTGTAACTGTTAGTTCTGCAGTGCTTGGGTAACTGCAAAGTTTCTTTATACAGTTACATCAGACTAATTTACAGAAAGCTAGACTGGTTGAGTGAGATGCTATGTAGACTTGAATTCTTTTTAAATTGAATATAGCATATAGTATACATTAGACAGTTATAAGAACATAGTCTGGGGTTTCAGTAGGTACATTTAACAGTGGATTTTAAAAAGGGAAGCCTAATGATTATATTAGTAAGAATGAGGAATTGGGTTTATATTTTTGTGGTGCTTCACACTCAGGCACTGCAGACATAAAAATTATACTGAAATGATACTAAGTTTGTTCCACTGTGTGAAATTCAAGATTTGAACAGCATGCAATTACTGTATTTCCGTTAAAATTCTAATATGCGTGTTTGACACTATGAAAGGTAATACAGCATAAACGCTTTACATGGATTAGAAATTGCTTTGATTATTACAGCAGACTGACACAAACCATTTAGGGCTTATGCTACAGGAATATACATATATAGCTGTTTCTCCTCCAAATCATCAGAACAAGAGTGATGCTAAAAGGCAAAGGCTAAGATCTAGTTGCTACCTAGGGGCCCATTTAAGACCATGGTAAGTGTTTACACTTTCTTCTGGGGAGATGTAGGCCAAAGGCAAATATTTAGTTTGGTATGTCTCTTTTGACATTTAAAAGCATGCTTCAGAATTTACAGCTGAGAAATGTCAGCTGAAAAGTCCCAGTATAAGGAAGCTGTCCTATTGTCTTGAAGGGCTTGAGAAGGACCCTATATAAACAAACTTTCTGTCAAATCTGAAGCTTTGTTTGATAAGGTTGGACTTTTTTTCCTCTTTCAGGAGTTTTGTGTGTCCTTAAGAAAGATTGTATGATTAATTTTACCAAAAGACTTAATATTCTGTTTAGTTATGAGAGCATTAGTTTTGTATCCTTCCAGTGTCTGCATCTATATGCTCTGGTCACATGGCCATTTTTATTTTTAAAAGATGATTAGTTTGTATTGTTACTTTGTGTTCATTCATGTGTTAAAGTCAGGTTTAGCATTCATAGCTATAGGACCTTGTAAACAAAGTTAGGTTTACTCTCTGCCTTTTTTTATCATCTATTACCAAAGCCTCTGCTATATTTCGGTATGTATGTGGGAGTGGTTTGGAATTGGGTTTTGTTCTTTCTCAAGTTTTGTCAAACACTTGCAAATAAATAGGAAGACAGGAAGTCAACTGATGTGCTTAAATAGGAAAGCTTGTAATTACTTGCTGTCTTTGAAGAGAATTACTTCAGATTGCCAGGTACTTATCTTGTAGGTAGAATAGTCAAAATGTGGAGGTTTTTACATTTTATGTTTTGGTGGGGTTTTTTTGTTGGTTTTTTTGTTTGTTTTTTTTTAATTCCTTTCTGTGGATACATCTCTCTTTAATAGAAAATGTGTGCATCTTAGCCTAGTAACACCCAAGGTGTGGATAAGAGTCCATGCAGGACAAATAAGCCATTTTTTCACAACCACCTTCTTCACTGTTGGGAGATGCTTATCACTCATGACCACTGTTTCTTATCACGGCAATCCTAGTCCTACTACAGTATCAAATATTAGATTTACATTTATCCTTTAAATGCTGTTTGTTGGGGCTAAATGAGCATGTAAATTCTCCCATTGTCTGGTAGAAATGAAGTAGACTGCCTAGTATATTTTACTGTGTGTCTGTGAGCATTTTGTTCTTTTCCTTGGTTTTTTTTGTTGAAGATGTCCTTGGCTGGAGGTAACATATCTCTACATAAGTCTAGATCTAGACTTGTTCCCTGAGTTACATGTTACAAGTTGGTGTGGACAGAAGGAGGGGAAAAGTGAAGAAAATGAAGTAGTTATTTATATTCCTAAAAAAAGAGAAGGATTGGGATAAACTGTTTTGACCATTGTGGTTTGTATTAGACCAGTATATACACTGGATTTTTTTCCACTTCGCTATCCAAGTGTTTCAGTACAGTTACTTGAATTCCAGAGTCATTCCCTCCAATGCTTCAGCAGAGTCATTTCCCCCTTTGAAGAGCAACTAATTATTTTGCAGTTTGTATTCGAATAGTTGAGATTCCTTCCATCCTCCCTTCCCCTGTGCATGGGCTGGACTCTGTAACTGGAGACCCAGCAGCGTTCTGTGAATCAATTTTGCCCAAAAGTGAACTGAAGATAGAGCTGTTGTACATCTTCTTTGTGACATTGGCATTCATCTAGGAAAGTTTTTATGATGAAATGGGGGTATTTTTTCTTTCTGTTTCATCCAGCTTCATTTACCTCTTTACTTTTACGATATGTTATCTCTGACATTAATCACAATTGGCTTAATACTCTTTATAAAAAGCTAAGTGAGTTGAATCTGTATTTGGCTTTCCAAAGCTAGGCTGTGGAAACTGATGTTATGGTAATACCTAAATATTGCTTTGAGTTTGGCCTGTATTAGGGCATTATTCCTAAAACAGATGATGTCTTCTGCCATAGTGTAATACTTAGAGACATTCTGAAATAGGTAGTCTTTCAGAACATGAGTTGCTGTGTGTGACTGTAAGATAATGTACAAATAGTAAATGGGCTTTTTTCAGAAAGAAGATTGTTCTCTGTTCATGCCATACCAGCCTCGAGTCACAGGCTCAGTTTAGATTTAGAAAGTATGTATTGTATTCTGTTTGCTGTTGTAATCTTTTGTGAAGAAAGAGCAAATTGAGTGTATCCCTAGCTGCTTAAACTGGGGTTCAAAAAGGCTTACCCTCTCTGCAAGCTGGAAATGTGCAGCTCTTTATAGACAAAACTGATTTTTAGGAACTTTGTTCAAATAAATTGTTTGGAAGGTGAACTTTTCTGAGGCTCCAGTTAATGGAAAAAAACAAAACAAAAGGGAAAAGGGTTCTGCAGGGTTCCATTTCCCTCCCATTTCCCAAGAAAGCTTGAGTAACCGTAGCTGCTTGTTTCATGAATCAGGCTTAAATCACACGCATCACATATGTCAAACAGTATATGGAGTTTCTGTTACAAGCATGGTTTTCGCTATCCTCTATGTGTTTGTTTAAAAAATTATTACTATTTCTTGGTACCATCCTGAGCTTTTGAGACTTGACAGAAAGGAAAATCTTGCATGATAATGGACACATTTAATATCTATTAGTTGATGGAGGTCCTCAACATTTCCTGCTCTTGCTGATTAGATTAGTGGGGCTGGTTTGAATTCTGCATATTTTTCAGCAATTAGTTTTAGCTAACTGAATGATTTCAGCATTGCATTTTATAAGTGAGTATTGGTTTGGGCTTTTTTTTTTTTTAAGATTTTGAGACCTGTTACTGTTGTAAATTCTGCCATTTCTGTTTGTAATCAGAACTCGTATGATGTATGTTCAGTTTAAAAGATCATGAAAATGGAATATATCATCTCAGCTATTAGTTAAGAATGGAATTCTCTCAAGGGAATACAGCTCACTGTCAAAAGTGATTTAAAGGTTGCAAATCTGACTACTGAAGTGATTGTTCAAATTCAGAACAATTTTTCATCCTCCTAGACCTATTGGGGTAGTCTTTCTTGCCATGAAAATTGATACTTCAGGTAACCCAATATTTTTTATAACTCCATTGCACTTGATCTTAGCCGAGGGGACAAACATCTGATCCTCTCTGGAACTGGTGTCAGTGTGCCCCTTGCTCTTCTCATACTAAAGCCAAACAGACTCTTTTTTTGGAGGATTCCCAAGACTACACTGATCTCTCACAATGCTCAAAAATGCTCACTGTTCCTATTTAAAGTAGTAATATTGACATATGTGACAAGGGACTTAAACATGAAATACCTGGATCTTACTGTATATTGTGCTTTGTGAGATTAAAATAGATTTAAACTATGAAATGTTCTAAAGCTGCTTTATGTGTGAGTTGGTGTTTTTTTTCCCAACATGAAATGTAATAATGGGAAGTGAAATTCCTCATACTGTACCATTACAGCTGTTGGTACCCTGTAGCAATCAGGGTTCTCTGTATGATTTCTATTTTGAATTATTGGCCATCCAGCACGGCTCTTAATTTAATGTCTTTTTTGTATGGTAAGTAACCACAATGTAAAAATTCACCTGCGCTGCTATTTTGGGAAGAAGGGAAAAACAAAACAAAACCATAGAACCAAATAATCTTTCGTCTGCCCTCCCTAACCCACACCTGTATTAGATAGCAATGAAGTGTTGCCCGTAAATTCCAAGTTTTGTTGGTGGAACTGACAAGGGGTATGATCCTGTAGCACCAAAGTGCTGATACAAACAGGATAGCTAAGGTTGTGTCTGACTGGTATTTTGAGCAGTAGAGTTCCAGTAGCGATGTGGACTCCATTCCCAGTCCTGCCAAATGTGGGTTTGTGTAACTTCTTTGTGGTTTTTTGCGTAGCAGGGGAATGCTGCTGGATGTTGCTCTAGGGTAAGACAGAACATCAGTTTATCTTACTCTGCAGGTCACTATATACTGAAAGAGGAAGAAAATTGGCTTGTTAGTCTAGTGACAAGCCTAGGACTCCTTATACAGCATCGGGTCTGGGTACCAGGAGAATTAGATTATTGAGGGTCTCAAAGATATTAGTAATTTAAGAATGAATAATGAAAATTTAAGTGCAGCTCAAAAACCAAGAAAGATCCTTTGAGATGATGGTATTGGTCAACAAAGTACTAAAAGAGGTTAAATAGAAAAAACAGGTAATGTATGTATGGTCACCTGGCTTTCATCATTATACTTTACCTTGTTGTTTGAATTGCTGGAGTAACAGGTGTTTTTCTGCATATTTGTGCAGTGTGGAACAGGAAAACCTGAATTACTTGGCTGCAGTATGGAACATTCTACAAGATTTAGTAAAGTTTGATGTTCTGATCATACAAATGAATCCTGTGACTAGTTCATACATTAAAAGAATTTTTATTTATGTTGTTCTGTGGGAAATTGTAATTGCTCTCTAATTCAGCAGTTACATTGAAATATTTCTCTGTGTAAAGAACATTACATAAGTAAATACGGACTTCCTTGAAAACAAATGAACAAGAAGCCATAATTTTAATGAGGTAAAAATAGTCGTTAGGTATTTTCTTACCTTCGTGTTCACTATCTTTCTGTAGCCAATTATTTTTCTGATTACTAATGTAGGTTTTCTTGTTTGTTTTCTATAAAAAATACACATGCATACTACAAATGTAAATTTACCGCAGCTTGACTTATCTGTACTTCTAGAAGCTTTTCTGCGTTGATATTTGTAAAGTGTTTGAGCTATGCCTTTTGTTATCAGTGCCTTTGTAACTTGGAGTCACTGTTAGTGTAAGAATTTGCTGGTTGGGACAACTGGAAGAAGTTCTCAAAGCAAGTGGGATGCTTTTAAACAGTGGTGGTTGATGTGTAGTGCCATGTTCTTGTGCTTTTGATGAGGGCAAGACTCAGAGAGGCTGTTTTTAACAGGGAGTGGAAATAGTTTTGAGAACAGGGGAGAGGACTTTGACAGTTTTGCAGAGATTTGCATGGGCAAGATAAAAGCAGTGGGAAGACAGGCATGTCCAAATAGTGCTCCTTTCCGCTTCAGGAATGCTGTGACTACTGATCAGGAAAAGGGGTTATTCATCGTGGTTTGTGATTTGGTCCACTGAGAGTATGTTTGCAGGGAAATAATTTTCCAGGCCAGTTCATCTGTAACACCTCTTGGTACTAGATAAAGCTTCTGGCAATCACACCAAAGCTACCCTCTGGTTTTTGCCTAAGCTGGTGAGAGTAAATAGTGGTTAAAAACTAGTGTAATGTAGCAAAGTCTAAGCAGGAGTTGTGAAGTTTTTAACTCTTCAAGCTGTTCTTCTGAGGAGGTGAGATTATGGGTTTGCTAACCAGTCTATTTGTCCCAGACATGCCTCACACCCAGTGTTGGTAACTGTTTTGTCAGGTTCTTGCAGACAAATCAGAGGATTTACATGAAGGGCTTTTTCGTTGGCAACTGGAGTTGGCAACCAAAACTTGGTCTAAAGTATTTGTTACTGTGGAGCAGCATCTCATTGTATTCCTTGGCAGGATAGACATAACGTCTGGTTTGCTCATTTGAATGTGAGAGAGGAATTAAAAAGTTGCCCAGAAAATTGTAAAATATTCTGAAGAGCACAATTTATTTATTTTTTTAGATCCTATTTTAATAGGTCAGGTTATGCACTTTTTGTTTCTTAGTTGTTGCCATTGCTGAAGAGTTTCAATCTGTCATGAATTTTTCTTCTCTAAAAGTAAGTCACTGGTTTTTTATTTGGTCTTTTGCTAATTTCCAAATGCAGGCAAGCTTTTAATAAAGAGATGCTGTAGTTACTGTAACTTGAACCATCTCGACTGACATTGTGAAGGTGTAGCTGCAGTAGTATTTTGGAGGAGTGCACAGTTTAGACCTATTAAAATAAAACTTGAATTTAAGGCCTCCTTTCCAAAAATGCTGTACTATCTTGAGTCTCTAATCATAGCAAAGAAGTATTTAGTGAAAAATTGTGAGTTTGGAGGTATTAATAAAGTGCATAGAAATATTTGCATGGTTTTTGCTGTATTGAGAACACTTGTTTTTCCTCAGAGATGGTTAGAATACAAAGTTTGCCATCTTTGTAATGTGCTTGTTATAGCTGGCGTGATTCCTAATACATCTTCACATTTTAGCTATCAAATCTAGAGGAAAAATTGTTTTAAAACAGCTTGCTAATTTCCCGTATTATTTATCTATTTAAAATTCTGTTCAACCTTGAAGTCCTTTCTTTCTCTACTAGAAAGGTTTCTGCTTGGTTGAACATTATTTGTAATATATTTTTATCTTCATTTTAGAGTGTAGCAGATTTGGGGGATAAAATGACAGGTATCTGTGAGTTACAAAGACTTCTTAATATGATGAAAACATAGAATATAACTTAGAGCTTGGTGCTAGTTATTTTAATTCAGTTTCATCCTTTGGATTTTTAAGCAGTAATTCCCCCTGAGTTTTCCTGCAAATAAGAACTGTATGTTGAAAGAACACAAACATGTGTATGCCTGTATATAAATGCATACAAGTTATATAGAAAATGTGAGCTTACTTTGTTTTTAAATGGTCACTTATCTAATGTTAACAACAGTAGGCATATAATGAAATGACAGTGAGAACAGTCCTTTGAAACAACTGCAGGAGGTTGGAAAGGAAATAAAACATTCCTGTATAAACAAACACTAATAAAGAGAATTCCTGCAGTAAAAAACACTGCTGAGAAACTCAGGGCAGCAGCTGCTGCCTGGCAGCCTCTGCCTGGAACCCAGCTTCAGGTGCTGGAGCAGAGTCCAAGAAATCTTATACTGGGCAAGTGAGGGGCTGTGAGACTTCACAAAGCACAGGTGAACTCAGGATGGGCATAAATCACAAAACAAGCTGTGTGTGCCTTCAGACCCTTCTACTGCTAACTTCTAATAGAAGAATTTTTATTGCCCATTTAAATAACATTAATTATACCTCTTACTCAGAACAGATCTCTAAGAAGAACTGAGAGCTGTTGTAATTAAGTAGAGACATTTTAAATAATTAATGGCTTTAATTTGGTATGTTTTCATTTTGTATGAAGTATATGTAAATATATTTTTTGAATGTATGGGTGAGAAACATATAGTATATCATCTCAGCGATTGATGGTAGTTAATCTTCTGTGTTTGTTTGCTCACATATTTCTAATAAAATACAGCTTTCTAATGGGAACAAGATGTTTCTTTCTCTTTAAACATTTGTTTGGATTTTTGACCAATGTGCATCTCAGTGTATTGTATTGCTTTCTGCTTCTAGCTAGTCTCTGTACTAAACTTTCTAAGTATTTCCATCACAAACAGGAACCCCCATTTTCTCTGTGAACAGCCTTATGAAATGATGAGTCATATGAGACTCCTGCTTTATAATGTGTTCAGTTAATTGAAATTTCTTCACATCTGAAAAATGGCAAGAAGATTCTGTGATGAATTCTGGTTTTGAGGGGAGTGTTTGTGATACCGAAAAAACAGGAGCAGGTTGTGCCTGCTCAGAACTCACATCTATGCATCAGCTTTTACTGTGGAGCTGAAGTGTCTTGCATGTAAGAAAGTCCAAGAATTGGTTTTTAGAAGGGCATTCTGTGAATAGCACAGGCCAGTGTGTGTGGTGTTACATTAAAAAGAGACAAAGCTTGTGAAACACCTTGTCACTAAGTCTGATCAAGTTTTAGTGAGGTGTTTTTAAAGGAGGAAGTGGAATGCAGCATTACCATATGGGACTGACTAGGAGTTACTTTGGTAAAGAATTAAATAACTTCTTAAATACATGAATATTCATGTTATATATCTAAAGAGATAAGAAGAAACTTTGCTGCAGGAAATGTACAGAAGCTCTTCCTATACAAAAGCTGATTCTACTTCTAAAGGATTGGATATTAGATTGTTTGATCCATTGATGTGAAGCCTGACTGATTCCAGAAATGGAGAACTTGGGAGACTAATTCTTCCAGGTGTAGTGTAAACTTGCTGCCAGTTGTATAAACAGTATCCACCAGCTACTCAAATATGATTTAAATTCTTCATATAGAAGTTGTTCACTGTAACTTAACTTTAAAGCTGAGCATTTCCTGTTCATTAGTGTGGGATGTTTCTCAGGCATGTCATCTGTAATGATTAATCAAATATCTTAGCTCCTTTGTAGAGGTTTACAGTGAATCATATTTTTCAGCCTCGATATAAAGTGTGTCCAAATGGTGTTGAATTCGTCTTCTGGTGTAGAAATAGATTCAAGATGTTTTAAATACAAATCTGTTTAATTAGGCATTTTCCTTCAAAATTGAAACGTTTAATGAGAGAAACTTGCCAGTCCAGAGAGGAATAATTCTTTGCTTCATGTCAGTAACACAGTATTTAACCTCTGCAAATGAGATTTTCAGATGTATTGAGTTACCACTCTTATTAGAGTGGTACAAACAGACAAACCTTCAGCAGAGTTATAGGATAATCTGACCAACATCAGCAAATTGCTGCTCAATACAGCAGGCTTATGGGCAGTAGCTCTCAAGAAGTTACCATTGCAAAGGGTAGAACTGAGAAGAACATTCTGCTTACATGGCATGGTGCTGCCTTGAACAGGAAATGAGAATTATTCTTTAGAGACTTTAGTATGAATTAATATTAGTGTGCTACTCAGGCTAACATATCCTCCTTCTCGTCAGGCTTAGTAAGCTCGCCCAGTACTATGCTAATGTGGATTTACTGTTCGCTAAACTGGGCAACCAAGCCTGGATGTCTGCATGGCAGTGGTTTGCTGTATCAGCCAAACACTGAATTTCTTTTGCAGTAATTGGGAATTTGACAGACAGCTTTTGTTTTGGTCACTCTTATTTCTTTAACATTGAAAAATTCTCATTGGTGTAGAGAGCCATGAATAATTACTTCAAATTTAAAAGTGTGAAGAGTTTTTAAAGTTTCAAAGGTTTTGTGTTTGAGTCTCCAGTATGATTCTTAGTGATAATGATTTTGTAGATCGTGTCTAATTTGCCATTTTACTTTTAGTGATCATTGCTTAAGATTGTAACCTTCAAAGCATAATTGAAGTTCTGCATTTCCTGCTGCTTTTACAAAACAAGCTAGAGGCAAGGTCTTGAATAGTTAGAGCTTACTGGAGTTATTCCTGGCACTTGCTGTGCCTAACATGCAAAGGATTGGTATTTTAGAACAGAACATCCTCACTGAAAGAGCAGAGAGAAGAAAAAAGTTCAATAGTCCTAATGTGCATTGGCTTCCAACATGGACACAGTCCTTAAAGAGGCTATTGCTGGGAAAAGCAAGATAGGATTTGAATTTACTGATTATTTGTAGTCATTTTCTGGATGAAAACCCTTTATGCATATGCAACATACCTTTGAACAAGACAATTTTCTCCACTTTGCAAGTGGTTAAAGCTACCTTACTGTGGGATATCCAGTATGCTATCAGAAAACATAATTTCCTTTGTCCAGCTTGGCCCTTGTACACAAGCTCTACATGAGGTAGATGCACCTTTTAAGTTCTTTGAATCTTCTTTAATAAAGGATGGATGGATATCAAAAACAGCGAAGAGAAAGTGTTTCTCATTTGTTTGCTACATGATGTAGGGAGGGCTGTCCCGTAAGTACCCAAGGAGCAGGACTCTTGTCTACTGCCAGTAGGACCTGAAAAGGCTCATACTGGTGTCAGGTATCAGGACAAAGGAACTGGAAGGTCACTGCAACGAATTCTTGCTGAAGAGCTTGCTCCAGAAGTTCAGGTACACTGTTTTGATTATGAAGTTTGAGGAGGTATTTTCTCAGGCCTGTGATATCAGCCTGTAGCTTTCTGTCTCCAAAACCAGTGAAATTCTGTTCTCTTTTCAATCTTTTAAAGTCCTACTTTATTATTATCATCCTTCCTGATCATTAATTTAAGTTCTGTTTGAATTAGCATGAAATACTAGTTATATATATATGTATATGTGTAATTATGGTAACTTACAAATAAATTACGTGATGCTGACTTGCTGTTTCAAAGGAGTGCAAATATCTTGCCTTAGTTGTTGCAAGCTTTTCCTATAATGACAGTCATCTTCTAAGCTTATCCCATGTCCACTTAGCCTAAGAAATAGTGCATATAAGATACTTTGATCCTAAGGTAATCGGCAGTTTTAGATGAACTTTTATCCTCACTATCAGAGGCTTGCTATTGGGTTTCTTTTGTGATCTGTGATCAGTGTGGGGTCTTTTCATTTTCCATTGCAGACTGTTGTTGGGTGGAAGTTGTTTTTACTCTCATTTTACTCTTGTTCTTCAGAAGAGATGTGTTCTGCAGGATTTTTCTTATCTAACAATTAGCCTTTGAATTAGCATAAATTGTGTTGTATGCTGTTTGAAGTTCAGAATGGTGCAAGGGCCTCTTAACAGAAGGGCTTTGCATATTCCAACTAGATGACCTTACTTTGTAAAGCTGTTTAACTTAACACACACCAGGAACATGTTTTGGCTTGCTCCAAGAAGAGGTGCTAACATTAAACATACTACCTGAAATGCCCATCTTTTCCTGTCAGCAAGACAATGCAGTCAGTGGGACAGATATGTTTTACATTGGTCGTTGTCATTTGAGCACTTGCCTTTGCAATGAAAAGGGCAGAAACCCCAGCTTTTCTGAACAAAAGTGTCAGTGGCCCGAACGTAATGTGCTGGATTTAAACTGTGATGGAGATGTGCATACCTTACCTAGTGTGGTGTGTGATCTTTCACTGGAGCATAAACAGAGCCTGTATTGTTTTCTCTCTTGGCATATTTTCTTATTTGTGTCCTCAAACATTTCAGATGATGACACTGTAAGATGAGGCAGTGCCCCTATTCCAGCCCACTCTGTGAGCACAGGCTGGGTTACATAATGTGCTCCACAGCACTGTACTCTCATTATGGAAAATCCATTGTTTCCTCATACTGCTTTTTTTTTTTCAGAAATAGTTTCAGATTATTTATCATTTTTCTTACCAGCAACTGCATTCTGATTAAAAGCTGGGGTTTTCTTCTTTCTTCTACCATACATACCAGGTAAATGTTTACAAATCATATAACTGGTGTTTGGGAAGGATAAAGCCAAGGGCAAGTATTTTCAATGATGTATTATTGTTTTGGGGTTTTTTGTGTTTGGTTTTTTTTGATGGTTGTTGTCAGGGTTTTGTGTGTTTATTTTTTTTAATATAGCAGAGTTCTGAATGCTCTAGAGGTTAATGGTTGGGTATTTTTTAATTTCAGTGGATTTTTTTTTGCTCTCTCCCCTACAGGGATCTAGCATGCTAACAAATACTCTTGGCCCTAAAAGTTGCTCTTTTTTTATTCCCGAGTTAAAGGAAGGAAAAGACATCCAAAGTGCCTCAGCTGCACTGTGAGATCGAGTTGCTCTTACCAAAGGGTACAGAATAGCTCTTTATTTGTTTTATGTATTGGGCAAGAATTCAGTAACCTTTATTAGTGATAAATGGGACCAGTTCTTGATGTTGGAACTTTTCCGTGAAAGGGAGCAGCAGCTCACAAAACCTGCTTAGTTATTCAGGTCCTTATCCAATATCCAAATGAATGCTTGAGTTTGCTCACAAGAAATCCTGGCCTTTATAATCCAGCCAGAAGCATTTATATGTTGTGTAAAAATGTCTACATAGCATGTAAAAATGTAGAAGCATGTTAAAACCTGGGTTTAGCTTTTCTTACAAGCTTTGCTTGTTCTGTACACAAGTTCTAGAACCTGACCAGCAGAATTATGATAGCAGTATTACAAAACCTGCATGGTACATAAAGGTTAAAGGGCATGAGAAGATGTGTATTTCCAAAAACCACTCTGACTCAGTACTTTCAAAAAGAATAATTGAAGATAAATGGTTTTGAGCTGAATTACTTGGAAGTGGAAGAATACAGAGATGCATAGTTGTTTCAAAATCTACTTCTTGAAATACTTGACAACGAGTCAAAAAGTCTTCTTGCTGTGAACCTCTTTAGTTAAGAGAAATAACAATGCAATGTCTACCAGAACACCTCAAGCACTCCTTGTTCTCATATGTGAACAAGACATACTCAAGTTCTGAATCTCACTTTTTAAACATCTTAACCACATCAAAAGAACTTGTTGGGGTTTTTCTACTGTACATATTTAAATGAGAATTTTTTACTCTCGTTCTGAATGAGACATTAGCTGGCTGTAAGGTCCAGCAATCATAATCTTAGATGGAGTTTGATGCTTAATAGCTGTTTCTTGCTCTAAATGTGACTGACTTGCTTTTGTGTGTCTTTCTTTTGGGGCCACTCTTTTAAGAGGAACAGGGCTTCAAACAATTAACACCTGAATGGTGTTTTGTACCTAATTGTTGTGATGTAGGACAGCATTTGAAGTTAACTCTTTTAATTAAAGATGTCTGGAATAGTGTTATTTAACAACATGAATTGTTCTGAACTTCAGGTTCCTTTTTTACCAATCTTTTTTTGTAGTGTAGTATCAACTTACATTTGAAATATCACTTTGCTGGGTTTCTATGGACATTAAGGTTTGGGATTCAGGAAAAGTTAAGCCAGCTAATTTTCTCCTGTCCTCTTCTTGTCAAGTTGTTCTACTCTGTGCCAAAGTTAAAAACTAGATTGTCTTTTAGACAAGAGTAGTTTGGATCCGATGTTTGCTCACATGACTTGAACTCTTGGTATTTTTTATACAGTTTTTGTAAAAGGTATTTTCTGGTGTTATTTAAAAATACTAGAAAGATACAAATGAGCTATCTTACTTGTTTATAAAAATGAATTTTTAATAAGAAGTGGTTGAATGTAAGTGAATGTTCCAGTACAATATGTCACTATCATATATGTATATAAATATATCTATAACGATGTTTTTCTGTACAGACTTAATTTTAAATTATTCCCACCAGATTGCTTTTAGTGTTCAGCATGTTAGAAATGAACCAAGCCTTCAATGTGTTTTTTGTTTATAAGTTTTTATATTGTGTTAATTGTATGCAGTGGTTCAGTAAGGATAGAGATTTTTATCAGTTTTATGTTTATTATTTGACTAGAATCATTAGCTCAATGGGAAATAAATTATTTTCCATGGATTTTAGTGCTTTTCTGTGAATTTGAGCTTTAAATTCAGTCACAAAAATTCCATTTTAAAAATGCCCAGAGGCATCATGCTAAACAAGGATGTTTTTGGAACTGCAGAGTATGTCCAGACAACAAAGCCATGCAATGTGAATTCTTCCCTGCTTCCTTCTTGGAGGGGAGTTGCACTTGTGTGCATGCAATGTGGAATGGTGTGCAAATAGATAGTGTCATTCTGCTCTCCCCTAGATAAAGGTGGAACTCAAATGTTTCACCTTTTTTCTGTAAAACTATAGATATTCCTCAGGTTTCATGTTAGGAAAGGAACTTGGTTGCCTGGGATGTTCCAATAGTCAGAAAAGGAAAGGACAGTTGTTTGGTTATGAAATACATTATAGTTGGTCATTGTTTTTATAGACGCTAAAATTCCAATTTGGCATATGTGATACTTTTTTTTCCCCCTTAGGCTTTCACCATGACAGATAACTTATTGTTCAGGAGAAGGAGGTTTTCTGACCAAGGTTCCCTGTTGTTGCTTTTACTCATTCATTTCTCATGGTGGGAATGTGAATATAGCTTGATAGTTTTTACAGCCAAATTTCTTAGCCAATTAAGACTGCCATAAGTAATGACATCAGAATAGATCAGATTTTTAAATTTTTGTAGTTTTTAATGCCACTCAGCATGGGTTTCTCCAGTTTTGCTCATCTCATTCACCTAGACTCAAGTTAAACTTCTGTCCTGTTTCTGAAATAAGCCCATATGCAAAATCTGACCATATGCAGTTGCTGAGTGTTTGATTTTGATATTTGGAAAATCAGATTTTGGAGTGGAAAGTTAGTGTCTCCTTTGCAATTATATAGCTAGTAGTCATTTCTTCTAACATGCTACAAGTATGGTGCTTCCTGGTTGTTTTGTGGGTCAGTGTAGAACTACTCAAAATTATCTTACCGTGGGATTTTATTTTTTATTTTTGTTCCTTGTGGCAATTTAGAAAATTGTGAGCCTGCGCTCTCGAGGAACGCGAGTGTTTAGAATGATTTATGTTCAGGTAAACTCTTGGTTTGTCATAAAATGGTGCTCTGGTGACCTTTTTCCAGGCTACTTTGTAGTTCTCTTCTGGCTTACCTTTTATTTTTTATTGTAACCTACAGCTGCTATCCAGTTTTTTTTAAGGCCTCCACAAACTCACAGTGCCACGAGTGATAGTCATGAGTAAATGATTTTGTGGTTTAATCCACGGTGTGGCAGTTTTTATTATTGTTGTTGTTAATATTATCATTATTATCAGGTAGAAACAGGTAAAGAGAATGCACTATTAAACTGGTACTGAAGACCTTAACTAGAAACAACAGTGGGGTTTGGCAGATTACAGCTGGCGTGACCCTTGTTGCTAAAACCACTTCTTTTCTGCTACAAGGTAAAGTCTCTTGAGCCAGTGATTGCTCTGTCTTAATGAGCAAAAGGGCAAAGATTCCTCCCTGGTTTTTTGTGATTGTTTGGAGGTCTAGATTTGCTCTGCCCTTCTAATAGATGGCTTGAAGAGGGTATGTTCTGAAATGTATTGAGAAGTGATAAGGTCTTACTAGTGAAAGGTTAATACTGGGCTTTCAAAAATGTTTCTTTCATATGCAGTACAAGTGTTCATACAATAGGAGCCATGACAATTAGTTCAAGAAATTAATGCAGTCAGTATGACAAATCTAATAATTTCAACTGAAATGTAGCTTTTGTGTGACTTCAAAGGATACATTGTGGTTAGCCATGTAATATGTATTATTTTTGTGGTTACTGTCATGCTTTCTTCATATTTTAAGCATGCAAGAGACCATTAGTGTAACATTAGCTTGCTCTCTATATTGCATACACATCTTAGTTTTGAAACATGGTGAGAAATACGGTGAGAAAATTTTTGCTTCCAAAAATTATGTCAACAAAATTAGTTAGAAAATTGTTAATTTTTGACAATGCAAAGTTCTGAGAAATGATTTAAAAATACAAGAAAAAAATCCAAAGAAATAGGAGATGAATTACAGTTAAGGTAGGGTAGGGATACAGTATTAATTTCTCACATATTTACAAGTCTTGAAAGTCTGGTACTTAATCTTCTAGTTTCAATTCACTAATTGTCAAATGCTAGCTATGCATTTTTAAG
Organism: Corvus brachyrhynchos; assembly: GCF_000691975.1. NCBI lineage: Eukaryota > Metazoa > Chordata > Aves > Passeriformes > Corvidae > Corvus > Corvus brachyrhynchos. The sequence continues at coordinate 6,417,672 of NW_008237681.1, forward strand.
ACCCTGTTGTGGTTGAACACACTTCCGAAGAGTTAGTCCTCATGTCTGGAATCAAGTACCTAAAGTAAACTTCTAAGAAGTTTAAAGTTGGAATGTACAGGCCATATATTTACATGGGGGGTTTGTTTTCATATGGGAACAAAAAATTTAGTTAGACAGTTATTCCACCTGAGGAAATGATTCTTCTAAAAACTGTAGCAAAATTCGTAACTAAAATTTGTTTGTTCTAATGACTCCTGAGAGTAGCGCTGGGACTTCACACTGTGGTACTAAACACTATCAAAGGATTGGAAATGCTTTGTAATAATTTCTTACACATTTTCTACCAACTCAGGAGTTACACATCATCCTGGTTGAAAAGCCATGTCTCTCCAAACTAACTGAAAAATCCACTAAGAATTACATTTAAACCCAGTTTCAGTTAAAAGTTTGTTAAAGCTACTGCAGGGTATGTTGGAATTGAAACTCGTTTAAGATTTGTGATTGTGTATTTAGGATTGATTTCTACCAGGAACAGATGGTACTAGAAGCAGACAGATGACAAGTCCTACAGCACAAAACACCTATTAAATGATATTTTGTAAGTGTGATCATGAAATAATGAGAGTGTATAAAGTGTTATTGCAAAATTTGGTTTTGAAGAGCAGATAGGCTATAGAGTTTTTATGAAGGGGAAAGTTGCATTCAGTCTATTTCAAAAAATACTTTAACTCAAAGATTCCAGATCAGTAGATGTTGAACTATTTGAAGGGCAAATTGAAGTATTCTAATATACTCTTGGGGAAGTCATAGACTGGTTATGGCAGTCTTACTGGATATGCATGGGATAAGGGATCTGCCTTTAAGTCATCTAGTTCTTGAAAACTCCCTGTAGTTGTATGTGGTTGCTCTAAATCGATTACTGAGACAGAACCCAAGCCAGGAATAAATTGTTTTATCTCAAAGGACACTTTAAAAAGAGGTAGGTTTGAAACCTGTATCTTTAAACTAGCATAGCTTTGTCCATTGTAGAAGTTTTGATCCATTAAATAAACAATGAAGCAATTAAAGCTTTTGGTTTAGGTCGAAAGAGACAAAGGTGGCATTACCATTGTTCTAGGTTAGGAGAGTTTATGAAGAAGTTCACAGTGCCACTATCCATGTCACTTTATTCCAAATTTGGTTTTAGCAGGGTCATAAGGCCTTCTCCTATGCATTTCGCGTGTTGCCATCTTATGCAAACTCCTGTGTAGATTAAATGCTTGTGAAACTTGATAAATGGAAGTACTGGGAATGGCAGGATTATGTGTTTTTCACGTAATGCAGCCCAAAGGTACATACAGATATGGTGCTGGGGCTTTTGTAACTCGGAACTATCATTCTGAAAACTGATTCCTTAAGAACTGAGCCCCTTTATTGCTTTTTAGTTTAATGACAGCATTGACCAATATCTGGAATTAAACTTGCAAGTTTCTTGTTGGGAATATAAATTCCTTTGTTGTTTCTACTGGAAATAACAAGTTTAAAAAAGTTGAAAGTTCTCTTTCAACCATGTATAACCTGCTTAATGCAATCAGTGTGATCTTTTTCCTTACTACCATTACAGCTGATATAGAGCTGTAATAGTCCCATTTGCCTTGCAGGTTTTTGAACTGGAAAATGTAGGTGCCACAACACTTGCTTTTCTGTGTTGTCAAATATTGCTGCAACACTGCAATACTTGGAATTAAATAGTACCAACAGTGTTAGATTTTACATTCTGTGTAACAGTGACTATTACGTACAAAATCCCTTCTCTAGTGAAACTTTTCTTTTAGTGTCATTTAAGTTTATGAAATTAAAGGAAGAATGTTAGAGCCAGTATTTATATTAGTATGGTAATATCAGTGCTGTAAGATGTCGGCTGCCAAAGTTCTTTGTTAAAGCTAAAAGCTATCTTACTGTTGTTTAATGTAGTCCTTTATATGCAGCAGTTTGTATCTGCAGATGAAAGTCGTTCATCAAATTATTCTTTCTTAATAAAAAGTAGTTGATCTGTTCAGCAGTACTTTAGTAGCATTTAAAACACAGAATTATTTTTAATTTTAATCAGATAACATTTATTAAAATTCATTAATTAAATGTAAGTCTTCAAATGGAGCAAAATGAGAATTTTCCTTTAGTGGAAGTAAAAACTTCTTCATGAGAGGTTGCTGAATGCAGCATGTCTGCTTCTTTTAACAAGTTCTGAAAACCAGGTTTTTAAATACAAAACCAAAAACTATTGCACAGACAAGTTAAATTTTAAAAATATTGTTTGGAAGCATCAAAAAAATGCCAGCTATGAAACTGGAGGGGAAAGAAAGGCCAGGGCTTCTGTCAAAGCACCCTCAGCATGTGGAATATTTGTGGTCGGTAGATACCCTGGGGCTTGGGATTGTTGAAATACCAAACTCCGGAGTTGACCCAGAAAATGACAAGCCCCGAGTGCCCCAGCAGTGCTGCCCTGGTGCTGCAGAGAGCAGGGACATCTCCAACCTCCTGCATACATATGCTCCCAGTTTGTACTCCCTGCTGCAGAAGTGGGAGTTGGGCTTTGAGTATTTTCAATTTCTCAGCTTAAGAGCAGCAAAACTGAAATATTTGCATGACTGGAAACTCACAGCTTGGAAACAGGAGTGGTGGAGTGGAAATGTTTCTTGTGTTTAAGCTGCTTTTATGTTTGTATCTTGGTGATTTCAGGATGCTCAACAATTTTGTTACTAGAGGTTGGATTTTTTTGAGAAATATGTCTGAAATTCATCAGAAGTTTGGACCATGGATGTTTCAGGGGAATACATTTGTGGCTTGGTGATTAGTGTATTTCTACATAAAGATCTCCCTTCTGTCCACTGTTTTATTGAAAGATTTCTGATTCGTTCTGTCACATTGGTTACTGATAGGACTGAGTTACTGTGTTACTGAGATGTTAAAAAAAAACCCCAAAACATAACAAAGTTACCAACAACACAAGTGTGATGGAACCTTTTTATAATAATCAGTTTTGCCCTTTGAGTGGGGAACGCAGTTTTTGCTCATGTTCCTGTCTAAATTCTGTCTCTACAGAAGAATGTGCTCATGGCCCATCTTATTTTCTCTAATACTATGATGAAATTGCAGACAGGGTACTATCATATTGTGTTCCTTAAGCTCTAGTTTATACACTCTTTAGCATTACAGAGTTCTGTCCTCTGTACTGGAGGAATGAAAACAGATTTTCATTGCTGGCTGGTCTTTACTGTCTTTCAGCTGGAGAAGCAAGTTTAATATTTGTATTGCTTTTCTTTTTCCCTCGTGCTTCTAGTATTTTTCTTCTTCCTTTCCTTTTTCTTCCCCGCCCCCTCCCCCCCCCCTTTTTTTTTTTTTAATTTTTTTTTTTCAGGATAGCAAGTCCTTGGTGCCAGGGGCCTGTCTTTTATTATCCTAGATGTGTAAGCTGCATTTGAGACATCCTGGCAAGAAATTGGTGAGATACTATGTGGTGTTAGTGAAAAGTGTAGCATTGATTCCTTCGGGTGCATCAGTGTCAGGTTTGCACTGCTCAGTTTGGAATTTCTTGCGTGTAATTCAAAAAATTTTGTTCGGAAACCCTGCTAATATGGTGAACTGTGTAGCTTTGACTTTTTCTGAGCAGGGACTAAACAGGGAGTAGGTTGGTTGGGGCAAGGGGTTGTGTGTGTGGTGGTGTTTTCTTAGAGGGGGTGGTTCAAATGTTCTGAATTCTGAAGTTGTCCTTTAAGTTTTAGAAGAACTTCTTGGGTCTCAGCTCCAGTTTTGCTATAAGATTTTTCCTGCCATGAACTCTAATTTTATTCTTCTGTGATGCTAGCTCTTGAGTCAGGATTCACTAAATAAGGTTACTCTAGCAAGGGAGAAGAATGCTTTTCACAATAAAATGTCAATAAAAAATGTGTGTTAATTTTATGATAGTCGTGACACAACTGTTGAATTAATAGAAATACCTTGTCACTTAAAATTTCTTGCTGCATACAATCTTGATCCCTCACCCCCAGTGTATTTGAAACTCTACTAAAAAGATCCAGACATCCAAGCAGAGCTTAGACCAGAACCAGGATGCTGACTGATTATCTGTCTCTTTTCTGATTTCTCACCGGCCTTCCCTCAGAGAGCAAACTGGTTGGTTCTTGTTCATTTTTATCACCCACTGTGATGTGATCTTATTTTTCTGATTTAGCTGTATACTGGTGCAGGGAAATTGGCACTCATCCTGAAAGAGTTGAGAGATGTTTTTTGTTAACCTTTCAAAAGAGAATCTTCATTGGTATATATTGTGCATTGATAAATAGGATCTCTTACCTTCAGAAAGACCTTAGATCAGCTTGAACTAATTAAAAGTACTGGGTGTTACTTGCAGAGTGGGTTTTTTGCAAAATAAATTTCACCTCTATCTTTTCTTCACTTGTTTACAGTAAATGAAAGAGTTGAAATTGGATTCCACTATAGCTTCTTTTCTATTTTCTGTTAAAATAATAACTTCTGAAATTGCTTTAAACTTCACAAAGAAAATGTTTCTCGCTAATTGTTGCATATGACAATAACACAGTTTCTAACTGTGTAGGACAGACTCGAGTTCTTGTCTCTGGAGACAAGTGAATGGTGATTTATGACTGGTGGATTAATCTAAAGATGTGATGAGCATCCTGTGTGCGTCAGGAAAACAGGGGTTGACTGTGTAGGTGTTAAGAGCTCCTTAGGGAGAAGCATGCTTGTGCTAGTAAATGTGACTGATGTCTTTAGAGTAATTAGTCCTAGTAAATGTGACTGATGTCTTTAGAGTAATTATGCTTTTTTTAAAAATATAAAATGTACAGTATTTGGAAGATGAACTTTTATGCAGTGTTTTTCATAACATACAAAATGCTAAACCATACTTTTTTTTATTTTAAATAAAACCTTTTTTCCCCCCTCTTACCACAGGATAATGAGAAAAGGACCCCTTTACATGCTGCTGCCTATCTGGGAGATGCAGAAATTATTGAACTACTTATTTTATCTGGTATGTTCTGTTCCTGTTAATGGAAAACAAATAACTATGCGCATCCAAAGAAGTATTTATGTACATCTTAGTTTGTGTAGCTTTTATTGAGACATTTAATGTACTTGAAAGTAAAGATGCTTGTACTGAAATTTCGGGTTCCAGACTTATTAGTGTTACAATACTGTGTAGTTGTGCTCTAAAATATTTCTTTGTAGAAAGCTTTCTCAGTTGTAGCTATTTTTATTTGTAGCTTGATCAGCTTTCAATAGTTCAACACTAGTTTAAAGAAGTAGTAGTGTGTATGTTATAGGTAGATGTTAGCAGCATTGCTGTCATTCTGAAATGCCCTTCAGAAATGCAATTACATTTGAATGTAGAAGATGACATCCAGAGTTGGTTGTATTATTTTAAGTATCTTTGCCTGTTGGCTTAAATGCACAGAATATGATTAGGACCAGCTGAAAATGTTGAAATCTCATCTTTTTTCCCTATTTATTTGTACTAAGAAAAATTCCAATTTCTGTAAAACAGTATACTTTGGGGTTTTTAAAAAAAAAAAAAAAACCAAGAAACTAAACCAAAAACCTGAAGAAGAACGTCATGACTGAAGGACTGAATTGATTGTCTTTGATCTTGGACAGACAGGTAGCTTGCAGCTGAATCCATAATACAGAGCTTTAAGCTTATATAGAAGGATGAAACTGAAGCAGTCCCACAGAACTACTTTAATCTCCAGTCTGCTTAATTGCACACCTTACCTGTGCAAAGCTGGCTACTTCCACTACCCCATCAACCCTTTATAACAAATTCTGCTTTAAGGACATGCCACTTTTAGGATTGTAGGAGTTGCTTCCAGACCTTCAACTGAAATTGCTAGGCATAATTTAATTTGTTATAATTTTAGGATGATGTAATATTTTCATTATATATATTAGTTATACTCTCTTTAATTATATATACATATCATAAATATACATGATGTGATATTAATTAATATAGCTATCTTATGAACATACTCTATAGTGACATTTTGTTCAAAAAAGTTCACTTTTGAAGAGGCGCAAGGTTTGAAAATCTAAAAAAGTGCTGTTTTTCCCTAACAAGAAGAAAGGCAAGTTCTGATGATTCTTGAAAATATATAGTGACCCTTTTCAACAACTAACAATGTTACAAACTTTGCAAAGTTGTAGTCAGCTACTTCTGAGAGTGAATCTTCAGTGGTTTGGATGAGCACAGTCCATTTACCAGAACTGTCATAGAACAATATACCCCTCTCTCAGGCATAGGCCTTATAAAGAAGGGAAATTCTAGTTTAGGTGGGAATGAAACAAGACCCTGACTGGTGGGCAGTGGTAGGAGAAGTAGTATTAGTCCTGCTATTTGGGCACATGGCATGGGTTTAAGTATAAGGAAAAATGGAGAACAAAGAAGGGAGGTAAGAATTAGGGCTGTACAAATAATCCAAAATGGAGCAGTTGCATGGAGAGCTTGTGGGTGCTGCAGTGTCTGCAGATTGTTCAGGGATGATGTGAGACATTGATATGTCCCAGACAGCATTTTTTTAATTAAAATCAAGATTTGCTTACAGCAAAACAATGCATTGGATAGCTGCAAATCCAAAGATTTGAAAGCTGTGGCAATGTCAGTCCAACCTTGCTGTGCTCACATGCTGTGCTCTGGACTTCAGTACCATGTTGTGCCTTGCTGGAGAGGCACAGCCTCCTGAAAGTCCTAGGAAGAGGCTGCACTGGGAGTGAACCAGGGTGGTACAGTGAGGGATGCACAGGTAGGTGTGAGTTGTTGACACATTTGTAATTGAGTGAAGAGGGACATCAGTTGCAGGATGAAAGTGATGTCTGAGTGTTCAGGCTGTTCAGTTTGCGAGGCTATGCTGTACTTGGGCACAAATCTGTATTACCTGCCTGCAAGCAGTAGTTTTAGGCAGTCACCAATTTAGTCTTCTTCATTTCTGGATGCTGGATTTGAAATCTTTGTGGTTGGTGAAGTGTGAGCACTCAGCTGTATCAGAAGTGCTGAGCCAGCTGCTTCTCAGAGAAATCAGGTCTAAGTGTCTAAAAATGCACAAGCTATGATTTGTCTTTTAGCTCTCTTAATTGAAAGATGGGGAACAGAGGTTAAGTATATTTATCCTCTCCATTTCATATATTTATCCTCTCCATTTCATAAAGATAAGGAAAATTCATCTGTTGTGTTTCAGCTGGAAATCAAATCTCTCCTTTGAGACAGATGTATAATGTTACATACTAATAGATGAGCATTAGGGAGCAAATAAAGAACATCTATTACCACAGCAAGGCTTGAAAACTGTTGTGTTGTAAGACCTCTTTTTTAAAATTGAGGAAAGTGGTTTGTTGAATAAATAGCATTTCTGTGCAACCATCTCCTCTGCAGTAAATTTGCATGTAAAAATTGTGTATGTGACTTTAACTGACCTATTGTAACATACCTGCACAAGGAATTGAATGAAGTATAGACTGCTTTCATCCTAGCATTTCTCACCTTGTGAAAGCTTGTCTTTGCAACTTGTAATGTCCTCTAACATAGCTTTGCTGGGATGTTACTAGGAACCACTTTACAGTTTTTCTGCTGTGCAAACTATTCTACAAAGACTGTTTCCTTTGATGTTTTTATTCCTTCTTCAAACTGGACCTCAAAATTATTGAAGTCACTATTAATCTTTCCACTATTCAGTGGCTCTTACTTGATTCTTTCTCATTATTCTCTATTCTTAAAGTGTTATTATACACTACTTACACATAGGGTTTTTTAATTTGACTGGAATGTCTTTTTCATCCTGCTCCAGGGGATCCACATTGCTTTCAAATATGTATTGTGGATCATATGTTGCAGTCACAATGTCTTTATATTACTTTGCTATAGACCTAAGTAACCCATATTGCACATGCTGAAGATAAAACTGATTGAGCCTTTTTGCTGACTTTTTTGGAGTAAGTTTTCAGTCTTTAGAGCATTCTTACTTGGTTGTTGAATTCTTGAGATATTTTCCTTAAATCCTAAGGTTGCTCTGTGACCTTTCCCATTGTCTTTTCACCTGGACAAGGGATCTGAAGGTGGTGGTTTGGATACAGGCTCCAAACATCAAAGAAAATTGCTTTACCCAGTTTGGGCCTGGACATTTAGATTGCCTTTTTGTTTTTTATTTCAAGACTGAACACTAATAAACTTGTCCCCTGCAGATGTGAATGTCTTACCAACAGATTTTTCATACCACTGTGGTCTGTGGAAGTCTAAATTTTCAAATCATCTCTCACTGCTGGATTGTAGCTTGATAAGCAATTAGCATTCCTAGATTTGTTGTGTAGGGAGGTGACCAGTAAATAAAGAGGAGGCATGAAGATTATTTATAACATCCAGGGGGATAGAACAGAAGTTTATATTTTAGTCACTCGAGAATCATAATTTTAGAAGCCTTTTCCTTTTTGTATTACTCTGGGAAGAGTAGTAACACTCATCACAGTTGTTCTTTTTATGACCTTTGTACAGCTCTGCATCCTCATGCACAAATACATCTGTCTACTTTGCATAATTGCACTGACTTTAAGAGTGTAAACAATGGGAAACTACTGAGAAGTAGAAAAGTATAATAAAGTCTCAATTAACTGAATGTCCAGCTTTTTCTTCTTTCCAAGAAGTCCTGATTTAAAAAATCAAACTCTTCTTTAAGTCCTGCAAATGAAGTGTTCTGGTGAGGCTTCTTGCTTTATAAAAGAATCATTCTGTCCAGTTGTCCCATGATTTTTAATACCATCAGAGTCTACTGTGCCAGGAAGTGTCACATGAAAAGCAGAACAGATGAGTGTGATCACAGAATGTGTTCTTTTGATTACTAACTTTTTCCACTTATTTTCTAAAATTAACATGCAGATGATTATTGCGTTCACTGAAATCAATGTAATCCACAAAAATCAACATTTGAATTGTTGGTTGTTTTCTTCTGAATAGATTTGGTTACTATATTGCATTGATACTTAAATACTAACACAACACATTGATGTTTGCTTAACCCAGTATTTTCTCTGCATGAAGCTCAGTGTTACATGAGTATGGCCAAACTCAATCTCATTAAGGTTTGGCAGCCCCCGAGTTTTTGTTTCCTCTGGGTCAGCTGAAAAATGTAAGAATTATGCTGATGCTGGAAAGCTACCATTACAGTAATAACAGATTTTGGAAGCCAGTAAAGACCCTTCAGTGTTACACTGCTCTACCTGTATTTCTTCCATCTAATTATGAATCCCTGTGAGTATTAGAGATCCATGCAATGACAGTCACACAGCTCAGCTGTTGAAAGGCTCTTGCTATCTCAGCCCCAGCCGAATGAAGCTCCCTTTGTTTGGATTGCAGATGTACCCACGCACTGAAGGCGTTTCACAGGGGCCCCTTTGACACTGACTGGATCTTTCGACCTCTTCCTCTTCTTTTGACAGCGATGTTGGCTGATGTTTTTCAAACTGGCCTAACTTCCCCCTGGCAGCAGTAAAAGTCAGTTGCTGTGGAGAAAGTAGCTCTGATGTTCTTTGGGAGAGAAAATTAAGCTGACTCAGGAGAAGATAGAATTTCTCAGTAGCTTGAGTCAGAGAACCTCATGTTGCTCGCTGAAGCTCAAGGGGATGGCAGCTGAGAAGCAGCAGAAACTATGACATTCTAAAAGGAAATTGGCTTATACTGACAAATCAGTAAAATCCTGGAAGGATCGGTTTGACTTGATTGTGGATTTCCTCCCTTTTGTGGCCAGTGTATCTCCATGTGCTTTTGGTTTTTGTTTTGTGGGGTTGTTTTGGGGTTTGGGAGGGGTTTTGTTTGTTTGTTTCTTAAGGAACAAAAATAAAAACTGTTCTTGAAGTATCATTTTGTCTTGACAAAAGGTTCCAGACCTGTTCCTCTTAGATTTTTTCACTATGCTGTAGATCTTCTGCTATGCATTTAGCTTTGAAATAGCAAGAGGCTTTCTCTCCATAAGGTCTTACTCATTATTTTTGCAGCAATGGTTTTCCATGTATCCAAGTTTTCAATAGGAAATTACACCCAATTTCTATTACTCGTTATTCCAATTCATATCTCAAATCTTCTTTTGCTTTAAAAACTTCTGTGTCTCCTCCTGACTGTTTGCATATTTTTCTATCTAAGGAAATGTTTTCTTCTCTATTTATTCTTCAGTAGAGTCTGAGAATTTCTGCTTGCCAGTTTGAGTACTTCCAAGGTCTCTAGATAAAAAAGTGAATCATTCAAAAGGAAGAACTTCTGAACGTATTACTACCTGTCAGGAAAATAATTAAATAGAATTTAATTACAGTAGGACTAGTGGTTACTCTCAGGGATTTACACCTGAGATGTTCCTAACTTCTCCAAGATAATTCCTAAAATTATTACAGTATACTTGTTTTTAAGACAAAGTTTGTTACTTTCTTAAATGCACTCTATAAAGATCTTATTTACATCTTTTCTTCCTAAATAGACATTTCAGAGCTTCAGATACTGAACATTGGGTGTCTGTATTGCATAACTGAATGAAAACACTTTTGCTTTCTTTGCTTATGTTATGATATTGCTCAGTCACTAGCACATCTTGTACAATAACAAAGGAAAATACGATCCTTGAGAATCTAAAAATACAGACTGCAAACAGAACAGTGGAAGGCAATTGACTACTTAAGTCAGTACTGTGAGCAAAGATGAAAATATCTTGTCAGTTCTGTTGTATTTTTTAATCTATTTCCAACTAGTGACACATAAGTAATTCAGCCACTGCATTCATTAGTCTTCTGAGGACATTTCCAAATAGGAAGAGTTCTGGTGCAGAGGAGCAGGGGAGGAGTGTAACAGCAAGAGTTTTTGTGAGCGGAACACAGAGGTGGTGTGAGACACAGGGCAGTGTTAAGAGTTGTGTGGCAGTTTATGGGTGAAGGAAGAGATGTGTGGTTGCCCCTTGCAGCATTTCCTGCTCAGTCGTTCCTTGTCTGTCTTTCTAAGAGATGGTTGAGATGCTAGCTCTTACTGGAATGTAAGGATATGGACACCAAGAAGTATGTAGAAACGTATGTTTCAGGAATTGGTGGCTAATAGCACATTTAAATGTGCAATTGCCACACGTGGACTGGTAGAATTAAACCCCCCAGGATCATTCTGTAAATCAGTGCACGTATTCAGCTGGAAAATGTGTCTGTTGAAACATAAGTTTGCTAGAAGTAAGCATCACGAAGCTTTTCAGTAGTTTCTATACTTTATTAAATAAAACGTCTTTCTAATTGTCAGTCTTGTGAGTACAACTTGGCAAGATGAAATGTAAGATTCAGGGACAAGGGAAGAAAATTATGTAATACTTCTCTCTCATTCCCTCCCCCAACCCCATGTTTTGCAGAGCAAAAGTCCTGCTTTTATATTTACTTAGATGTGTAAACTTACTGGGCTGTACTAGCAAAATTAGTGATGAAAGGGGTGATCTTGTTTAATATTTTGGCTTACTGCACCAACATGGAAGAATAATTTGCTTTGTTTGGAAGGTGATGTTTTAGGAGAGGGTCATTTACATGATTGGTTCTTAAGTTCAGGTTGACTATTTGTGTTCCAGCATTGTGACTGCTCTCTCTGACAAGCCCCTTAATCCTTTTCCTGCAAACTCTACGGCATTAAAATAATTGAAATGTAAGAAATCTTATAGTAAACAAATGAGAAGTTCTAATAAACATGTTAAGACCAGGCCCTTGAAGTCTGGAAGATCCAAGGGACAGAGGCAGGGAGGGGGGAGAAGAGCAGTTTGCTTGGGTTGTTTTTTGTTTTGGTTTTTTTTTTTGTTTTGCACAGTGGGGATTAAGATACACTGTACTGTGCTTTGAAAACGCAAACTGCTCATAGCTGGCATTTGAAATGTGAGAAATGCCCTGGTTAACATGTCAGCAGGTTGAGCTTCACAGGGATAATATTGCATATGGCAGTCCTGTGCAGTAGGTTATACACATGCATGTGTTCAGACTGTCTTTCAGCAAACTGTGAAGCAATATCTTAAAGCAAAAGTTATTTGGTAGAGGTGTAATACAATTTTATAACATTTATTTGCAGTGGTATGGAGTAGAGCTTTTCCTCAGATGATCAAGGCTGTAAACTCCCTCACTGTTGCATGGTAGGACTGTGATAGGTTTGAGGAAGCCCATGAAGGGTCAGGGAGGAACAGTGACATTTTCCCCAAATCATGTACTAGGCAGTAAAGAGCAGCCGAGAGGAGAATTATGTCCTCAGATGCAAGGCTGTTTGGAGAAGCTCCTTTATGAAATTTAAATGATTCTTGGCAGCATGGCTTCTTGGAGAAATTTAAGGGCAAAGTATCTCTCTATTAATTTAAAAATGTTATTTTGTTTAATGTCTCTAGAGCTGTAGATCGCCCAATTCCCACATCAAAAATGCATGTGTGTTTTTGTTAGTACATTTATTCTGATTATTGCTTAAAAACTTTGTCTTTCAATATAGAAAATATGCAACTTTTTAAACAGTTTTTGTTGTGGAAGGAAAAAACAAGCTTGGTGGTTCTTTCTTAAGTAAGTCCATCAGAGATTCAGATTTGTTACCAAAGTCAACTTTGGCTTTTCCCGTGTCTGAGAATCTACAATTCTTTGTGTATTTGAAAAGTTAACTTAATTTAGTATCTGTACATGAGACTGTTTTAATGTGCTAGACCTAGGCTTCCTTGTTTCTTTGGGTGGAAGGTGACTTATGGAATGGGGGGCATATATTGCTGTTATTTTTGTTCTTTTGAGAGGACCATATTCCTTTTAGCTATCACTTCAAATTTCCTTAGACATTTCTCTGGCTAATGCTGATTTTCTTTCTTACTTTCACATACTCTTTTCTTTTAGTCTTAGCAAGTGTGGTTAACTTATCATTGTGAAAGCCTTTTGTATAGTATCTTTTCATATTTATTTCTTCTCTCTTCTGGTATAGTTTTTAGGCCGTGTTAAAAGTACCAGAAATGTCAGTAAAACCTTAACACAGAAACGCTGCTTGGCCTCTAAGCACATTTTCACTTAGAGCTAGAGCTTAGGTAACTGCAGCTGTTTTGGAGTGGAAATGTGCATTTCTCCACTTCTGGTGGGCACGTTTCCTTTCCTGTCTTGGGCTTCATTACCTGGATGGTTCTGACCTGACCCCAAGTCTTGCAAATGCATTTTCCTCAGGAAAATCAGGATGGTAATTAATGACTTTCTAACTCACTCAAGTTCTTTCAAATGCTTTAAAGACATTTGTGTCCTAGAGTAAGAGATAGAAATCAGACTATGAAAGTCTTTATTCCTTGTTTGTTGGCTAGATGTGAAGTCAGGTGGAGCTTGGAGTATGATTTTGGCTCTTGCTTTTCTCATCTGCTAAAAACAAGATGTGGCCAACAATTACCTGGAATATAATCAAGAATTACAGATACTTTTGAAATATATTGATTACATTATCACTTACCAATCATTACTTCATTATATTTGTGATGTCATTCATCACTTACTGTCTTTTGGGAAGGATTTCTAGTGACTTTTAGAATACTCAAATTCTTTCTTTGCTGGAGTTCTGTGCAAGACTTGATATAGTACAGTACACTATGGCACATGATGTGGTGCAGTGCACCGCTGGGTCCTTAGGATGTTTGACAAAAACAGATACTTGCAGTGTCTCTTAAATTTCTTTTAGATTACAGGGGTTTTCTTCAAGTGGACTTGGACTTTTTCTTCCCTATTTATTAGCCTTATTTTTCAAAAACTTTTGCACTTTGGAAAATAGGATGACATCCTATTCTGAAATTTAGATAAGGGAAGATGGAAATCCCTGAAATTGCAGCCAGCAGTTAGACCTCAGTCTCTGTCCAATGCCTGGAAGACCTGGATGAAACTGTAAATTTGGATCCTGCATCAGCTTCCGTGTTCTGTTCTTATGACTGAAAGGCACTGATTGATTCAGAACTCAAGAGAATTGACTTCAGATATTTGGTTTGCTTAGTATATACAACCATGATTTTGTACACAATGCTATGTTTCTTGATCAGGTGGACTGGGAGAGACTTCTTTGTGGGTGCAGGCCTTGGATCAAAATACCCTGTTTCTCAGTTGAGTATCCTGACTTGACCTGCCAAGCTTTTGGCATCTTGTTTCTTACTGGCCTTCCAGCCTTTTCTGTTCTTTGCATAGAAAAAACTGCAGTGGGTTCTGACATACCAGTATTATGTTTAGCCTGAGCAGTTAATCAGCATTAATGTTACTGTTCTTTCCAACAGTATTTCCAAGAATGTAAGATTCTTGGAATGTAAGATTTTGTCTAAGCTATCCCTGTAAAATCTCAGAAGTTTCAAAATAAAGATGGATAAATTTCCAATCAGGGTATAAACATCCTACGAGGTTATATATGTGTGTGTATCAGTAAGAGATTAAGTTATTAACCTTAATCATTAAGTTTTCTTGTTTGTTGGAGTTCACTGGAAGTTAAAATGTAGTTCAGCTGCTTCCTTCAGGGGAAAGAAGTTCCCAAACCCTTCTTTCCTTTTATCATTAAGGAAATAATTAAAATCCAAACCCAGGCTTGTGTCCCTTAGAGATGTTTGTGCAGCTTTATTTCCTGGGGACAGGGACAGCTGTTCCTTGAGTGTGCTTTCAGAAGTAGAGAGGTGTGGCTGTCATGAAGGGAGGACCAGGAGGTCCTGGCGGGGGTGGGGCTTGGTGACCTCCTAGAGTAGTGAAGATTTGTTCCCAGACTAAGTCCCAGTAGAAGAATCATCCTCATTCTATATACCTGTCCATCAGATATGGCAACCACAAGGCAACTGGAGGCATGGGGAGTAAATGCAGCGTCTTTCTATATTTTAATGGAGAATTTCAAGTATAGTGGGAAACTATGAGACTTTTATTGCTGTATGAAGGCAAGGAATTCGTCTTTCTTACACAGCAGCCTTCTATGTGGCTTTGGAAGTGCAAAAGATTATAGAGGATGACCTAGTGTAAAAGTATATTTTGATGTGGAAGAGTATTATTGGTGAAGTCTTAAAAGTATTTCCTCAAAGAGTTGGCTTCAGCTGGAGAAAAGATTCCTTTTCATTTTTTTGCATGAAAAATGCAAAGAAATGCCTAGAATAAGTAATTTCCAGTAGTTCTATCTCTGTTCTTGAAAATATTTCAGTCAATTTGTAAATATATTTTAAATTTCTGTTCTTTTTATTTTTTGTTACAGGAGCTAGAGTTAATGCCAAAGACAGCAAATGGTTGACTCCTTTACATAGAGCTGTAGCATCTTGTAGTGAGGTATGTTGCTCTTTTTGACTACTTTGTGTTAAAACAAGACATCTCAAATTACCTTCTGCCCATTGTTCATTTTTTAAAATGTGAAGCTACTCCAAATGTTTGGAATTGCAGAACATTTTTGCAGCGGTTTGGCCTGTTGAGGGTATATATATATGTATATCTCTTGCTTGAGCACTAAGAAAGGAGGACAGCTATAAACTTTGAGTTCTCAGCTTTGCTCTCTGTGACTACCCTAGCAGAGGACTCTGCGTGCAGCGTCCTCAAGTCCAGTTTACTTCTCCTAGGGTAACCAGAATGGCTCAGCAGGAGGGAAGTACAGATGAATTAAGATTTAGAACAACTTTTACAGCATGTTCTTTGCATTTCTTTATTTTTTTACATGCTTATCTGTTCAGGCATTGAAGAAATAAAAGGTTCTATAAAGGCTTGCCAGTGTCTTTTTAAAAAAGTGATTAATTAATAGTATTGAATATCACTTTAAAAATTTTAAGTGGAATGTAGACTGTTTCTCGAAGTCTTCCAGTTATACAGTTGTGAGAATATAATAATGCAAGAAATCACTTTGTTATTGTTTCTCTGTGGTGGTTGTCCTAATAAAAAATTTAAATGCCTGTAGAAGATCAAAACAAACAGGGAAATGCTGAGCTTGTTATGTGGAAGAGTTTATGCAAAACCATCTCCTTTGAGAGCCTGAATCAAATTGATGCTCATTTCAGTACGTCTCAAATAAAGGTTTTTTATTAGTAAATTTTTGTTTGGGAAGATAGAATTGAATATTTTAGTTTTGACAAGCATTGAGCTTCAAGCATTTGATCCATGAGCTGTCTAAATAAGCCTTGTTTCAGTTTTTGCTTTTGAATTCCCTGGATAAATTGCAGTATTTTGTCACTAGCATTAATAGCAAAGTTATGTAGAGATCATGTTATTCAAAAAAACAGCATTTGAAAATGAATCTTCAAGGGCGCCTTATTCCCAAATGCTGTTTGTTCTTGGGATATTTTTAGGCTGTTCCTTTGGGAGCTGACCGAAGCACCAAATGCTGCGTTCTTCAGAGCTGAGGAACAATAAAAGCTCTCCACATCAGTAATGCTTGCAGAGGCAGAGGAGTGCTGCAAACAAACTGGGTTTAAATGATAACTTCAAGAAATTCAGCCACGGCCATAGTTATTTTTAAATATGGAAGATTTTAAACAAAATATTAATCAAAGGCAAACAAGACAAGTAAACCAGTCAGATGTTTGGTAGACGCTTGTCAGAATTCTCTATTTATAAACACAGTGAATCGTGGGAGCCCATATACATGGTTGATATGTGTAAGCACTGTATTCTAGCTGACAGACCTATATGGGTTTGGGGCACTGGATAAAAAGCTGTAATAAAAATACTTGATAATGATTTCATTAAAACTTCTGGACTCTTGAAGTAAGGACAGCTGCAATTAAACAAGGACACTGAAACTTAAAAAATAGCTGGAGTTATGGATTTAGCTGTCAGCTGCACAAGTTCAGGCAGCTTCATGTCAAGACAGTCACATTTTTATTTGTGTGTGCCTGTTGCAAATTAAAAAAAAAACCAAACCCTAAGTAGATTCAGTCATGAAATTCATTAATGCATACGCACATAAAAATGAGATTCATTATTTTTATACTAATGTTATGGTGCTTCCTTCTGCAAAAAAGGTAATAGCTGTTCTAAAATTTCCTTGTTCTGATATGATATTTCTTACTATTTGGGTTAAAAATACAAGAGTTAAAATATAATTAGTTTTTTAAAGTACTAAATCTACTTCAGTTTCTCAGAGAGAAGAAGACCTATTCAATTTTCTTATTCAATTACAAGCCTGTGATGCAGTATTTTCACTTTTGTGTTTGTTCCTATGTAATTTTTTATGGAAAGTACAAGAAATTTAAACATTTTAAATATGATTTATTCTAATATAAATAGGATCAATACTGAGTTAGCATTCTGCTCACAGCTGAGAATAGTACTTTACTATTGTACCACAGTGTAATTCAAAAGCTCTAGTAACAACTTGTGGTAACATGTTTTAAGTTCAAAGTGGTAATCAATTATTTGTATGCTCAGTGACTGAGTTGGCAGTCGCCAAAAGCAATTAGTGAATCGTGGGAAGGTCACACAGCTGATGCAAAATGCAATATTTATCATCATGTTGATACTACCAACACGTTTATTTTTTTATGCATTCCAATTGCGTGCGCATATTTTAATGGGATTTGTTTATCTTGCTGTAAGAATTACAGTCTTATTTGTCAGATTTTCACAGCTTGTAACAAAAGGAAATGAATAATCATTTGAGAGATGGAGTTCAGTGGAATATTTTGAAACGGTTTTCATGAGTTTTGCAACAGTGTATGTTGAAACTTCTTGTGACCGTGCACTGTTTTATCTGTGGTTCTCTAAATGTGCATTTATTCATCTTGAGTTTTGCCATTTGTAGACTTGGTCAGTTGAAAAATTTTGCTTGGCAGATAGATGAAAATTCATTATAAGTTCATAGTACTTCACTAATCCTTGGCTAGGGAATCTACTAATGGAAGAAATCCTAGGGTGGTTAATTAAACTTTGGAAATCAGTTGTGATGACAAAACAATTTTCCATGTGGCTTAAGGAACTAGATTAAAGACCTGGAAATGGTTGGTTTGGTTAAATCATTCATGTCCTTGAGAACATCCCCAAGTCTGGATTTATGATGAAGTACAAATCCCAAAGTGTCCCAAAGATTATGTTTGCAAATGAACAAATTGTAAAGAGTTGTTTTCCACTGTACTGTCCTTAAATCCAAGGCTGTCATTTGAGATCTTTACTAAGTGGCTTGGTTTTTTTGTAAATGCTTTCAGGATGCTGTTCAGGTGTTGTTAAAGCATTCAGCAGATGTCAATGCTCGTGATAAAAACTGGCAGACACCCCTCCATATAGCAGCTGCAAACAAAGCTGTGAAGTGTGCTGAAGCTTTGGTGCCTCTCCTAAGCAATGTAAATGTGTCTGATCGAGCAGGCAGAACTGCATTGCATCATGCAGCCTTCAGTGGACACGTTGAGGTAAAAGTTAATTTTCTTAACTTGTTTTCCACTCATCATTCTGTCCCTCACATTTCTGATGTTTCATTTTTGAGTTTAAAACCATTTCTCCCCAATTCCCTCAGAAAACCCCAATGCCTATTTTGTATTTGAATTTGTTTTTTGTATTCATTTCTGTGCAGAAAGGTTGTGGAAAATAAATGTTACTTCATTTAATTGGAAGTTTATTACAGTATTCACTTTTCTTACGACAGAAGCAAATTTGTCAAGTTAAGTGGAATTAAATTAGTAACAGCTAAATTTAGAATGGGAAAAACAGGATATTTTTCTGTTCAGTAAATAGTGAACATAGAGAATATGTTGTCACTGAAGTTTGGAGGAAATATATGTATTAAGCTCTGACTCAGTAGTCCCTTAGTAATAACATGAAGATTTGAAAGATTTCATGGCTTTGCCATATTTAGCTGAGAAGTGTTGTTGTTGACATCAAGTTTTGTGTTCCTTACAGTCAGTTCATTGTGACAGCCATTTTTTTCAAACGTACAGAATATTCAAAACCCAGCACATTTAAATGCTCTGAAAAGGCATAAATTTTTGTTTTCTTTTATGGTTTTCTCGGTTGAAGCAAAGTTTTCCATTATGAATAGAAGATTTCTCTTCTTTATCTCAGATGGTCAGCTTACTGTTGTCTAGAGGGGCCAATATTAATGCATTTGACAAGAAAGACAGACGAGCTATACATTGGGCAGCATATATGGGTATGTACATATTTCAGTTGATTAATACTGTAGTAATAAAGAAAAATCATCTCATGTTTTGTGGTTTTACATATTTCTAGGAAAAATATTTGCATTGTAAGCATTTAGGTTATCTGTGTCTGCCAAAAAAAATCAATAGTATAGTTCAAATTGTCTTGTAAATGTGTATTTTGTGGTGAGGAAAATCCATTTGTTGGAAAAAGAAAAGTAAGGTAAGTAGTTTTATTCTTCAGAAAGGAGGAACTATGTTCTTCAGTCAGCAAGTCTAGTCACAGGTGGAAAAATTTTGCAGTAATGCTAAACAAAAAGTAAGCAGTTAATACAAGGGGCACCTGAAACAGAGGATCATTACAGCATCCTCAGGGATTGTATTTTCAAAGAATATTTCATCTCTGAAACGACAAATTCTTGCCTTGCCATTCTTATTCCAGGAGAGGATAATTATTGTTCTTATGGTCTTGATCAATGCCCTGGCAATACTGTCAGAGTAATGTTCTTCCTTGCCTTTTATCAGACTTGAAAAGAATTGAATGTGCCATTGAATTATGAAGTGATCATCACAGCATAATGTTCTTAATTTAATATTTGAAGCTGGATGAGATTGCACTTCAGGTACCGATACCAGTGCTTGAAACCTCAGAAGTTAAAGAACAATCTTCATTATTGATCTAATGTTCTTTGCAATATTTTGCATTAGTGTTTTTTAATGTACTTACATCTGCAAAGCAATGTCTGTGACAATCTGTCCAGCCACCTTACTGAAGGTGGTTATTTGCAAAATTTTGTTGAATGAAATTGGTGCATGAAATGTCAGCAAACTGACAAGTGTCAATGAGAGGCCAGAGACCTCTGGCTTGTGCATACCTTGATGAGAGAAAAGTCTTCAGTTTTTCAGATAAGCTACATTTATTCCAATTTTAATCAGTGCTGTTTTGTAGACCATTGACAGGAAACTCTCTTAATGAACAGTCTATGGGCACGAAAAATGTAATTTAACTGATGTTGATCTACCTAAATATCCTTATAGACAACAGAGAAGAAAAAGCTTTTGAAAGTCTTCAATCAAAGTAAAAAAAAAAAAAAAATTACATTCTCTCTCACAATTTAGAGCCATTGTACATTGCTCCAGTTGTTTGGAGAACACCTTAAAAGCTTTCCACCATGTAAAACTGATCATAAAATAAAAAAGTTATGCTTTTTGTCACTCTACTATAAATAACTTTCTAGGGTTATATCCATTGTTTTCGCTTCCTTCCTGCTTTTCACCCGGCTCCATTGCTGTCCAGCTGCAAAGCTGCGACTCAAATGGACTTACATTCCTGTGTGCTGGTGTTGCCCTCATTGGTGCACTGGGATGTCTCTGCAGCACTTCTCACGTCAAGTACCTTGCTCTTCTCTCTGAGAATCTTCCACTGATTGCTGCTTGCCTTTTCAGTGCAGGTCAGGGTGGTTTTTTTTGTTTTTTATCTTCTCTTTAAACTTTTTTCTGCCACTGTTCTCTTCACTGTCTCTATTCCTGTCACTGCTTTCAATATCTTTTGTACTTCTGTCTCTCATGTAGGGCTTGTTTTCATTCTGATCTCCACTGTATTTGGGTCAGAAGATGAGTACCATGTTTGCATTTCTCTTTC
>NW_008237681.1:6438461-6455383 GCF_000691975.1 Corvus brachyrhynchos
TCTTTCCCTTCTTTCCTACTGTACTGAGGTAATTAAGTGAAATATTATTGCAGCACTTCACATTGCACTGGTAAAGTCTTATGATTTTTGTTGGTATAGCTAGGTGAAATGGTGTTTTGTGTGCTGTTGGGTATGCAGCATAAAATAACTATCACAGTGTCTGCATGTTTATAAAATAGCTTTGTCTATATTCCTTTGGGTAGGCACTTTATATTCAAACTTTTGCAAATTCTCTTAACTGCTTAAAAAGCAAAGACCCACACTCTTTGTGAAGCACTTAAACTGAAAGCTGGATTTGATACTTTCTACTTAGATGTCTGACTGGATAAGTATAAACATAAGTATTCACTGTGCCCCTCATCACTTCTTTAACTAAGGAAAGGGTGTCACTAGAAAGGTAAAATAAAGAGGCCCCATGTGTCTGTATGGGTCAGTTACAGAGGTAAAGCACCAAGTGTATTGTGGTCTGTTAAACTCACATATTTCTTTATTCTGCAGACTTTGTCATGACTGTCCATGTGTTTTCAGTGATGACGTGGCAGTTAAATTAACTACGGAGCAAGAATGACAGATATTTGGTTATGCAATTTTCTTGGCTTCTTCGCAGGCAGTGTCACAAGTGCCTACAAGCAGAGGAGGAGCATGTGGGCATGGAGGGGGAAAGCTCATTGCCCTTTGCAGCAGTGATGGGTGTTGGTGTTGGGGTCCCTGGCCCAAAGCTGGCAGTGAGAGCTACTGCCCACCACCTGAGGGTGGGCTCCCTGCCCTCTCTTCTCTTTTCTGCCTGGAACTTCCCCACGTCACTCCTTCCTCATGATCCCAACTCGACTCTTACTCTCCTTCCATTGTCTTAGGAGAGCAGCTGATGCTTTTAAAAGGCTGCAGCTCCTCAAAGACCATCTGAGTCAGTCTTTAAAATAGAGCTTTACTAAATCCTGTATGATGTGGCTTAACATTTTAAATGTTTTATGGGTAAAGGAAGTTGGACTGGAGGGATATATTTTTATGTACTAGTAGAGTATTTTCTTCTTTTTGTATTTGCATCTGTTTTTCAAAGTTTCTGCCTAAGATTTAAAAATCCTAATGGGCATGTTTGGAATTGGGGTGATGGTGGAAGATTGACAGTCATATTGTCTCTCAAGTTGTTGATGTAAATTTGCAGTAAATATTTAATAATGGCAAAGTTACTTTGCCTCTTTAGTTCTCAAGTCTTAAAATAAACCCTTCTGTGTAAGCAGAGGACAAGACTGTGTTTTGAGTATATAAATTTATTTTTGCAATGTAAATGCTATGATTGGGTGTGGTGTGTGGAGATGATTACTTTGTGTTGCTTTTATAGTTTATTATAGGATTAGGAAACAGGAACAATTCTTTGTTTTTCACATTAAGGTCCAAAGGAATAATGTCTTGATATGTTATAACAATTTTAGAATTACTAAGTTTGCAAACCTGTGCTGGTTAATAAAAAATGATGCTTCATTTTATTTTTCTTTATTATTTTAGGTCATATTGAAGTTGTGAAATTACTCGTGACCCATACAGCTGAAGTGACATGCAAAGACAAGAAATCATATACACCCTTACATGCTGCAGCATCTAGTGGAATGATTAGTGTAGTCAAATATCTTCTGGATCTTGGAGTTGATGTAAGGAAAAATAAAACAAAATGGGAAATAATTTTTTGAATTGTTTGAAATGCTCTTGTTAGTACTGTAGCACACTGTTTATTTAGGGACGGGTTATGATATAGTGAAAGTATGCGAATGAAGATCTCTGGAAGTACTACTTTTTCTTTTATAAACCCTCATTTCTCCATTAAGAGAAAACCTCCTTAAGAGCTTTGCAGATTTTGCACAATAATTTGAAAATAAGTGTGTATTTAATAGGGCTTTTTGTTTATTTGATATTTCTTGCTCTTAATGCATTGGACTGGAAGTCAGGAAATAGGAATTCCGATCCTAGCTTTGCCACACAATCATATTTGAAGTGCAGGAAATCCAGTGCTTTTGCTTCAGTTGGTAAAATACAGATGGTACTGACTTTCTACATGACATAAATGTTAGAAAATACTAAAAATTGTGAGAAACTTCAATACAACAGTGAGGCCATATTAATATTGAAATGTAAAATAAATTAAAAGGTTCTACAGTACCTTCCTGCAGAAAGCGTGTTAACAGTGAACTGTGAAACTGTGTAAGAAATCTACATTGTGAGTCACCATCTTAGTCTTGCGAGGCTGGAGATTGCAGCTCAAGCTCTGTATTGAGAAGTAGATCAGAATTCAGTGTCATGTTGTGTACAACAAGAAATTCTGTTTCTATATGCACACACACAAAGCCTCTTTGACCTCTGTTTTTAATGAAAACTTGCAATGCTGTTTTATAGAGGTCTGTGCTATGCTTTGTAGCATCTGTGCAAATTGCCACAGTTGATATTTTTGGCGTGTGTGTGTTCTCTTAAGCTGCATACAGGAAGCTGGTGTGGAGACAATTGGAGGAGGTTGGCTCGCTTGTAAAGCAATCATACTCTTCCCCAGGACACAGATCTCAATCAAAATGCTATATCCAGAACTTGCTTTTAATTTGTGGTTGTGAAGAGTTCCAAAACTTAATCTCATGACATGCAATTTTTTCCTTTGTTAGAATTAAATGCTGCATTAAGTACAGCTTTTAGCCTACTAACTAATCTTGGGGTTTTTTTCTCTTACAGATGAACGAGCCAAATGCCTATGGAAATACTCCTCTCCATGTAGCTTGTTACAATGGGCAAGATGTTGTAGTGAATGAACTCATAGACTGTGGTGCTAATGTAAATCAAGTGAATGAGAAGGGGTTTACACCTTTGCACTTTGCTGCTGCGTCGACACATGGAGCATTGTGTTTAGAGCTCTTGGTCTGCAATGGAGCAGATGTAAATATAAAGGTAGGTGTATCCAAAGCCATCCATTCACGCTTAAAAGTGCTGTACATCTTTATCAGAGGTAGTTTTTTCAAAAATACTTGTTTTGATAACATGGAGTGGTTCCCACTGATAGATGGAGTATTTATATGAAAAGTACTACAGTGAAAATGAGCCAGTATGTTGCTTCAAGAAACTTGATCTGAATCTGGAAACCTCAATGGGATGTATTATATAGCCCAAAAGGATGAAGGAGAATGACAATACTGTCTGGTCAATCTCGATTACATTTAAATGTCAGAGTTCTGTATGATTTGTTTTCCCTAGTCTAGCCATATAAGTAAGAGCAAATAGTTTAAAAAAATGCAAAAGTACATGTTTTTCTTATAAATAAATAACATGAATCAAATCAAGGCTATTTCAGGGAAATGTGTATGAACTGGCTAATTGCTGGAGCAGTTGAAGAGATGATAATGTTAGATCTTAGAATCTAATTAGGGAGATTTGGGAAGGGTGTATTAAAAATACAAGTATAAGTAGATCAGGCCTTGGGAAGTAGATGGAAAGTCTGAAACAGCTGGTGTTCTAATTACTCCAGCAAAATTGTGTGAGCAAAGTCACATCTCTTTCACATCTCTTACTTGGTCACAAGTCTTTGACTGCAGAACGTTCCTTAGAATCCAGCCTTATTGTAGGTAGAATTTAAAACAAGCGAGTTTCAAAGGAAGCCGTATCTTTTATTGTCTTCTCCAGTGTGTAGGGTAAGGTCTTGAGATGTGTAAGAGAGATGTAAGACCTTCTGTTTTGTATTATGTTGGTTTTTACTCTAGTAATGAAAACTTAACTGTGTTCAGAAATATTTAGTGGCAGTATCTGGTGTCTTGGCAGGTTTTAGGCTGAGGGAAGTGGGAAATGGGTATATGGAATGAATAGTCCAAGTGTTCCTTATGGCAAAATGCCTGGTTGCGTGAACTGTCACCCACATGTAGTATGAAGAGAATTATCTGTTGTTTAATTTCTTGAGAAAAAAAATGGGGAAAAAAATCTGCTTAATAGATTTATGCTTGAATTTCAGCACAATCTGTGCAGGAGGTGAATGTTAGAATAACATAATAGTAAAATTTCTTTTAAAAATCTTGGGATTTGTGGTTCACTTCATGAAAGCAGTGATTTTTACAGTGATTCATGCTGATTTTCGGCTAACTAATTCCAAAATACAATTTTGTATCTATTGTTAGTACAAAACTCAGAGCCAACTGAAAATTTGGGAGTAGTTTAAAAATAAGCTCTTTGATGTGGAAAAATCCTAAATGTATGTCCCTGCTCACTGTAACATATATTTAGACATGCAGCTCATTTAATGAAAATGTTCATAACTCAGTTGTGGAAAAATTCATCACCAAAGTGCCCTGCAGAAGTAAGGAGCTGTGTTACAGGGTTTATTGCCAACTTGTCCTAAAATATCCAGGTCACAGTCCATTTATTTTTGTTGCCAGCTTTCTGCTCTGCATAATGTCCCACGCTGCATATGACTGAGTGTTCAATGTTGCAGGGCTGGCTGACTTTTGTCCTACATTCTTGAAACATCATTTTTTCAGTAAAGTGTGGTCTGCCATGAAAATAATCCCACAATGTTAAATATACTAATGATTATATTTGTGTGTTACTCACACAAATAAGAACAAAGGAGAGCTTATAGCGCTTTCTAGTACCTGAAGGGGGCCTACAAGAGAGCTGGAGAGGGGCTTTGTGCAAGGGCATGGAGTTACAGGACGAGGGGAAATTGCTTCAGACTTTGAGGGTAGGTTTAGATTAGATATTAAGAAGAAATTCTTTACTGTAAGGGTGGTGAGGCCCTGGAACAGGTTGCCCAGAGGAGCTGTGGATGCCCCAGCCCTGGAGGTGTTCAATGCCAGGTTGGATGGGGCTTAGAGCTACTTAGTCTAGTGGAAGGTGTCCCTGCCCATGCTAGCGGGGTTGGAGCCAGATGATCTTTAAGGTCCCTTCGTACCCAAACTGTTCTATGATGCTATGACAAATATTAACAAGCCAAGAATTACTGTTTTTCTAAATGCGGGGCTGCAAGGGTTCGTGACTTTGTGCATATTTCTGATGTGGAAGAAAGAAGTGGGCAGGGCTCCATTTCAGAAACAGCATTTACGAGCTTTAGCTATAGGTTGGTCGTAATTAAAATGTGTTAATTTTGTACACATCAAAACTCTTAAGTGCAAAATTAAGCAAGTAGGGCTCTGTAGGCATTTTAAGCAATTATAGCTTGAAAACAGCATTTATCTCCTGTTTCCTCATCAAGGTGTTGTAATTCTGTTAGTAGTATTTCTGTGGTTTTATACCAGTATGACTGAATTTGGCCTGTAAATTTGCACCTGAAGGCGTGAACAGCCTTACTTTGCATGTGAAAACTTAGCACTTGCACTGTGGAAAAGTGCAAGAACTGAGGCAAAAGAAAACAATTTCCAAGTCAACTTCTGCTTCCCTGGAAAGGCCTATAAAGATAAATCTTGGATTTAATCAGAAGAGCAATCCCTAAAAAAAAATAGAGTATGTTGTGTAACTAAGAATGAATTGTGGATTTAAAATGAGATGGAATTAGGGTGTTCTTACTAAATATTTATTGAAACCAAGCCTGTTCAGTTTCCAAATACTGAGGCTGAAGTTCAAAGTAGTTCTTAAAATGGTTATATGATCTATTTTTCATCATAATTATATTGCTTGTGGAAGCTGATTCAATCATTTCCTCCCATGTGCAACTGTTCCTGTTTCAGAGGTAATGGAGTGGATATGGATGCTAATCTAGGTGCTGACTAGACAGTACTATTAAAGCACTTCCTGCTGTGGATGACTTAGTGGGGAGAGCAAAATGGAAAT
The DNA here is from genome assembly GCF_000691975.1 of Corvus brachyrhynchos. Taxonomy (NCBI): domain Eukaryota; kingdom Metazoa; phylum Chordata; class Aves; order Passeriformes; family Corvidae; genus Corvus; species Corvus brachyrhynchos. Next base: position 6,444,246 of record NW_008237681.1, read on the forward strand.
ACTCTTATTCTTGATGGCAGATAGAGGGGAAGTTCTTGTGCCTATCTGTGAGTGCTGGCCTCATGTTAGGAAGGGATTATGTAGCAGAAGATAATGGAACAGTAGAAATAAACATATTTCTACATTAAAACATAAAAAGCCCATATGCCTTTTATCACCTCTGGACATAATTTCCTACTTGTTTTCATAGCCTTGTCAGTGTCCACTGCAGAACAGTGAATCTTGTTAAGTATTGCTCATTACTGCAGCACTCCCTCTGCACTATTCAGGATTTCCATGCATGGAAGAACACATTGAAATGAGTATGTAATGGGACAGTATTAATTGTTTTATGGACCCTATTGCTGCTTGAAAATTCAGTGACCTAAATAGAAAAAGTTTTTTACTTCCATTGGTGGTACTAGAACATAAGAATTGTTGCTAGGGGGAGATTTCATTTGGAGGAATGCTGTGACATGATAGACCCACATTTCCTCTCCCTCCGTGAAGTTCAGTAGTCTGAGTACAGTTAATATGTGAGTAATCACTCAATAAGACACCATGTGCTGTGTATCATGTCTGTCTAATTGCTGTTCTTTGCAAATTTTCTATGATCTAAGTATTTTGTGGATGTATTTTCTCTAGTGATAGAAGAGATTAGGGTGATTTCTTTCCTATTACCACATTTAGCTGAGTTTCAATGAAGACAACAAAAATTATCGTTAGCCCATAGCTGTCCTGTCATGTGCTGTGATCCTGTCTGATCTCATTAAATTACACAGCTGTAGGTAGCTTGATATTTAGATAGAAGGTCTTAAAGGCATAAAGAAATGGAAATTGAAGCAAAAGTTTTGAAGATACCTCTCTGCTTATGCAGTCCAACCTCCTGGCATCTCAGGAAATAGTGATTTGCTTAATAGAGCCTTGATATTTCATTGCTTAAAGAAATGTTTGCTACTGGTTCTGGTCCTAAATATACTTTTCTAGTGACAGTGTTTTAGAATGGAATTCTGAATGCAATCCTATACCTAGAAGTTCAGCTTCAACATGGGAATTGTCTTCATTTAATTTTTCATTTGCATGTGGAAAATTATTTTGTAGCTTATTTTGCTGTTATTTGCAAGATCTTACTGAAGTTTTCTTGTGAGGTATCTCAGTTAACCACAGCGCTCTTCAGTTTCTAATACTGTCACCATTATTCCTATGTCTTTGTGAGATGCATTGTTAGATGTATGTTTTTCAGCTCCATCTTCTTCTTCATCAGCCTTTCTTTGAGATACAGATTTATCCCATCTAAGCCAGTGAGACTGCAGGCTACTTTTATCTGCGCCCTGAAATTCTTCTGTTATTTCACTAAGCTTATTTTATATGATATTTTTCTTTAAATTAATAGATTCTATAGATTCTTCGGGTTAAAGAAGGATAAAAGTCAGGGGGAAAAGTCATCAGATGTCTAATAGTTGTTTTAAATTAACTGGACACAGAGACTTTTAATGGTTGGATAAAGAGACAAGAACTAAACTGTAGGGGAAAAGATGAAAAAAAATTGCAGCACAAAGATTGCTTGGGGAAGTTGTGACTTATGGTGTGTTTATTTGGCCTTTTCTTAAGGCCTCCGGTAACAGAATTAAAATTGGTTGTCTAACTGCTCACAAGGATTTCAACCCCATTTTCTGTGTTTATTTGCATCTGCTGTAGATATGTGGATGTTGTCTTTTGGATTATTTATGGACAAAGAAATCTGCTAACTGGAAGATCTGGAGATAACTTGACTTTCCTTATCAAGCATTGTATTTCTTTCAATCTAGGTTTGAGAAGACAGTGTTTCATGTAATTGTATTGTTATGCTGCTCTAGGCAGTGACACAAGAAAGAATTCCACATCCATCCCTAAAAGGGTTTCCAGCAGACTTTCAGTGTCACATCCATAGAACCATGTCCATTTGGTGTCAAAGGGAGAGTAAAGATGGGACGACACTTCTGCATATGACAGCAATTTGTGATATTTCAATATATATGTTCATATATGTTCCCCTACCATCTTTGTCTAATTTAACTTTGTATTTTGTGAACATTTCATACTCTTCAAAGCCATCATTGAAAATGTAGATGTGGTATGCATGTGCATTCAAGGGTCCTTTGATTTTCTGTGTCGTGTTTGCAATTTTTTGAGTGCGTGTGTAGGAACGTTTTTCTGCAGTAAAGCTTTCCCATTACCTGTGATAAGTATGAGGGGAAAATCCTTCTAAAGTAAAACAGAGGAAAAAATGGGTTTGTAAGTTCATTGAGACTGAGCTGTTAAAAACTGATTTCCTTATGTGTTACTGTTGGCCTGCTTCAAGGATGTCTTACTGGGTGAATGACTAAGTGCACATTTAAGATGTTCATTTCAAATGTGTGGTATCTAGTAGGGTTGAATAGTTCTACCCTAGGATTACTTGTGGTTTATGATAAATTGCTTACAAACATCACTTTACAGAAATTTCCAGGAAACACATGAGCTTTGTAATGTGTTGTCTTCTAATATAATGTGTAAACCTCTCTAGTAAATGCAGCTACTTTCTTTCAGGAAACAAACTTAAAACATTGTTTTATTTTAGCCTTGGGAAGGGGAGGAGTTGGACATAGACTTGTTGCTGAAATTGTGTGCTGTCATCATCCTCTTGAGAGTTATTATCTTAAGGACATAGGTGTGAGTGAGTGGGCATCCCTGAGTTGTTACTTGCAGCTGGAAGAGTGACTTAGAGCAGCTCTTGGGAAAAGCTTGCCGTGTCATGCTGGCTTGTCACTGCCAGCATCTGTCTGGCAAAAGTGCCTAGAAACAATTTAAAGGATGGAGTGTAGAGAGAAAAAATAAAAAGAAGTGTCCTTTTTGTTGGTTTGGGGTTGGGGTTTTTTTTGTCAGTTCTGATTAATTGCTGTTACTGGCCATAAGTAAACATGGGATTTCTTTTTCTTTTCCAGAGTAAAGATGGGAAAACACCTTTGCACATGACAGCGATCCATGGTAGATTTTCAAGATCCCAAACCATCATTCAAAATGGTAAAAAGGGGGAGGGGGTATTTTTGTCATAAGCTTTCGAGTTTGGATATTTTCATCCTTTCGTATTGGTAACAACATACTTGTAGGAGCTAGGGTGGGTTGGACGGTCGGGACGGACGGAGACGAGAGATCTCTGAAGTCAGATCTTGGAACATGCGGTTTGTTGCAAAGGGCGTGGGTACAGGGGCACTGCTTAGGGCTGCCAGCCGCAGCTCGGAGCAGGCCCAAGAGAGCAAGAGTGTAAAAGTAAGAGCAAGTAGGTAAAAGTGGAGTAAGAGTGAGCGAAGAGGAGGTAAGTAAGAGAGTAAGCGGGTAAGGGAGTAAGCAGAGTGGAGTGGTGAAGTCCTGGTTACAATACAATAAATCATCTTCTGTACTGAATATTCTAATTTCCACTAACCAATCTAATACAAGATACAAATCCTATAGCATTTACATACAGCCTATAAGAATTGTTATATTACCATAGAGTGTTACATCTTAACTCCTAAAAACTACTCTTTGGACCCCTTCTGCTGAGCTAGTAGGGTCTGCTCTGACCCTTGGACCTGCCTGCAAGCAGAGGGTATTGTTCAATCAAGAGGGGATTACCTTCAGTCGGCCATACCATTGTTTTCCAGTTGTTCAGTAACTAAGACTTGGTATCTCAAAGGTGGCCTTCATTTTGATGTCGCTTATAGTTTTCATATTCCCAAAATCTTTTGTCAGGCAATCATATTTATAAGGCTTTCCTGTTTCATCTTCCCCAACAATACTGATTTTTTTTTCATGTCCAGTGTTCAGTAATAGTGGTGGAGTCCGGCATATCTGTTTATAAAGTTTGATAAGTTACACTGATGAATCATTTCCTTTTCAGAATGCAGGAATATATATAGATTTGTTTTCCATAATCCAGGTTGTAGAGAGTTTGTCCCATAAGGTTACATAATAAAATGCTTTTCTCTACCACTGAAATCTGTATAGGTTTTAAGTCCAAAGTCATCAGTCATTGACAATCAATAATGTTGCTTGAATGATCATCAGGGCTATTTTTCTAACAAAGTATCTGTATGCCTAGATATACCCTTACTTAGTAATCACTTTTTATTATAGGAGCTGAAATAGACTGTGAAGATAAGAATGGAAACACCCCTTTGCACATAGCAGCTAGATATGGCCATGAGCTATTAATCAACACTCTGGTTACGAGTGGTGCTGACACTGCAAAGTAGGTAACTTTACTGACATGAATGCAAGCTGACATAATTCAGAAGTGTATTTATTAGATTAACAGAACTAGTACAATTTTTAATATCATCCTCAACTTGCAATAGGAAATAGTTTGTATATTATCCTGTATTGTACTTGTAAGTAGCTAGTCAGTATATCACAATTTGTACCAAAACAAAGAGAAATAGAGTTTTCTGTAATCTATTTGAAGTAAAAGCTCTGAAAAGTTTAATAGGCTGTTGCACTGATAATGCATGCTGATAGCTTGGAAGGAAGTGTTTAAGATGTTAAGTTAGCTCAGTATTCTAATTAGGTGGTTTGCTGAACCCACCATGCATGTGCACTTTGGCACACAATCATGTTTGTTTTATTTTAATTGTAATGAAACTGTGATACCTGATTATGGTGTATCTTAGGCGGGGTATACATGGGATGTTTCCTCTCCATTTGGCAGCATTAAGTGGATTTTCAGACTGCTGCAGAAAGCTCCTCTCATCAGGTAGGATACTCTATTAAATTCTTACAAGGTGCTTTGTACTTCATTTTTTATTTCACAGAATAGCTTTTAATTAAATCCTAATTTAGTGATACATAGAAATCCTTATAGTTTACTGATACCTTGGGGCCAGTGCTTGTTTTTTAATGGGCAGTCCATAGTTAAAGTGAATGCAAACTTTTGCACACTTAAGTTAAAAAAAAATTCATCCAAATTGTAATAATGCGTTTATAATTTCTTTAAGACTGTGTTTTGTGCATTTCAAGTTGGCCATAGAGGTGGGATGACTGGTTCAGACCATAATGAAACTTCAAGGAGAAAGATTGATAGACTTTTTTATTACTTCATAGCGCATCCAATTTCTATTCCATGATGTCTTTAGCTTAATACAGATCAGCTATTCCTGTCTATTCCTGTAGTGGGCACCTAATGGCTCTGAAGACTCTGTGGACTGCTACATTAAGAAGCTGTTGCATTGGTAGCATGTTGTTAATCAAATGCAATGCAAACTGCACTTTTCTTTCAATGTTTGACTCCTCCCTGAAGATGTAGATGTTGGAAGGTCATTACTTCTCTTGTTGGCCAGAATCTTACGTGACTTCTGAGCTCTTTGAACTATTGCAATTCTGAGAAAGTAGATTTGTCCAAAGGAAGCTTCTGGAATAGAAGAAGAATAAGAATGAACTAAATGGTTCTATATTAATCTGAACGCACTTAATGTTTTTCGAAAAAAAGATGAGTGGGGGGAGGAGAGAGTAGGGGAAAAGGAAGAGTAAGAAATTGCTTTCCCAGCTTTATACTGTTTGTAAGGGACGCCTGGGAGAAGAACTAGAGAAATACAACTAAAACTACCTACTGGTAAGGCTTTTATTTACTATCCTGTCATGGGCAAACTTGCAAGGATTCACTTCAGGAAAGAACTGCCCAATAGTTGACAATATTTCAATTGGATGTGTTCAAAATGAGGGATACTGGCACTTTCTCCTTTCTGCACTTGATGTTGTGCTGGCTGTGCCCTTACTGGAGCTTCAGTATGGCAAAGGAAACCATGTGGAGGACTTGCAAGTGATTTTTGTGACTTTTATTTGGGTTGAGAAAACGTGGATGCAACTCTAGCCTGGAGCAGATAAGAACTTGAAGAGTATGTCCAGCCTTCAGGCTAGAAAGACTAGATACTGCTAAGAGCTTTTAGGATGGGCTCTTGGTGTGGGGATTGGTATGTGCAGAGTGTGTATCCTTTTTGGGCTTGGGAGATGTCTCCTTTATGTAAATTAAAGATCTTTGATTTTTAAATTCATAATTATTCTTGTGCAAACCTTAAGAAAATGTCACCAATCTGCCTTGTCCCGGTACTGAATGACATTCAAGTACTTAGTGATGGTAGATGAGCAACTTAGGGGTGTGGAAAGGCATCAAAGGCTATTCTTCAAACTAAACTAGTAAACTCTCTTAAATTGTTTGTTATAGAGCATTCCTATTGAAATGGGATAAGAGCATAGTGGCACATACAAAACCTGTTTTAGGGGACATGAAGTAGGAAAACAGTCTTGGAATAATAGTATTCTTGAATAACACATCTTGTGTTGTTCATTATTTATTGTTGAGTGGTTCTTAAAACTAAAAAAAAATGCCAGCATTCCCGGATACCACAACTGGAGAATTTAGTAAATAAGTTACGTTACACAAGAGCAAGACTCTTGTGAGAGCATAGTAGTTTTCTCAAACCAAAAATGTAGCTTTGAAACCTGATTTAAATAGTACTCTTTGTGTCAAATATATGGTTAGATATGGAATTGCACAGTTAAAGTTTGTGGTCTTGGATTTGAAGTTCCACAGCTGAGCCTTTCTGGTAATAGAAAACTACAATGTTCTGTAAAGACCTCCTCTGTAAATAACTGCTGTTTTCAGCCATCACTCCAGCTCGCTAAAGTTCTTTCTTTGGGACTAAAGCACTAAACTCAAGGATAAAATTTAAGTAGCTCCTATATTTAGTGATACTGACATCCCCAAAAATTAATAATCTCTGCACAACAATGATAAATTTTAGCATATTCTTAAATTTTCATATAACCTGCATATATCTTATATTCAGTAGTAAATTGCATTGAAATATTACCAGGTAAGTAGTCTGAGACAGAACATAGCCTCAGTGCAGCTACTTGTCTTTTACTTTATCCCTTTCAGTTTTATTTAAATGCCTGTTTTTCAAAACATTGTAAATAGCAAGGTCACGTTTCAAACGAAGTAATTTTTAATGCTTGAGTGCTCTTTGCAAATAGCTGTTAAGTTTGCTTAGCAAGCATTTCTGTTAACAGCAGATGACAGCAGTTTTGTGAAAGGTGATGTTACATAATGATTTTACAAAATATTTGCTTTGTAGGTTTTGACATTGACACACCAGATGACTTTGGCAGGACTTGTCTTCATGCAGCTGCAGCTGGAGGGTGTGTAAAAGAGCATTCATGCTTTCATATTCAGTGTTTCTTTTTCAGTTGCTGATCATTCTTGTTCTTTTTTCTATTATTTCCTCTCTGCTTTTCCTGCCCTCTCCCCTTGGAACTTAAGTAAACATGAAAATAATTTCAAGATGGATTCTATCTGCAAACAAAAAAATTAATTAACTGTTCAGCTTAATAAGTTGTTGCTGGAGTACAGTGTCCAAGTATCATCAGCCTTACCTTAGGTTTATGTTTGGGGATGAACTGATTTTTTTTTTTTTTTTAAATTCCCATGGATGATGATAAAATTTTTAGAATTTACAGCATTCAAAGATGGCATGCCCACCTCAGATCACTGTGGGACATGAGATAGAGAACAGCAACTTTGGGAAATTTGTTTTTACCAAATCCATAAATAAAAGGTCAGTCTAAATAAACTAAAAGCAATAATTCCAAAGTTTAGGTGGATGAAGTAGTCAGAACTACTTGCTCATCACTTGAGTTGTGATCCATATTGATTATTGTTATTGTATTGTAGGTTTTCTATAGCAGCTACTCAAAATTGCCTGGAAGAATTGGGTAATAAATTTCATGATACACTTTGTGGGACACAAGAACTCCATGATATTGATATTTTCATTTTTCTGTTTGAATGTTGTTTAAGTAATACTGTTAAGTAATCATTCTAAGTCAAAAGTACTTGATAGATACATCCTTGTTGCAAGTGATTAAGGTTAAAATGCTATCTTTTCATATAAAACCCAAATAATTTGTGACACATTCACTCATCTCCAGTTTAGGAAAGTTACCAAAATAGTGTTTAAACAATATAGTACATCTATTATGATGATCATATTTTATTGAAAATTGACTACACTAAAAAGTAAAATATATATGTTGCAATTTACATTTGGCCTTAAAAAATATGCAGTAAAATCTTGCCTCTGTGCTGGAATCCTGGTAGCAAAAGCATGTGACATGAAGGTGTTATTGTTTGTTTGTTTATAAGAATTGAATTTTTTATTGAATTAGGTTCATGTTTATGTGCTTTATGCATGCCATTTGGTATCAATTAAACTTATATATGTGGTCTTGAAATAATTTATATTCTTTATTGGTTTGGTCCAGAAATTACGGAATCTATTTTACATGCAGAAATGTATTTATCAAAAATTCCATAATTTAGTTCAGTTCCATTAAAAATAACATTTGCGATGTACATGTGTAGCAGTTCTGATATTTGTAGAGGCCAATATTAAGGAAATAAAATTTGCAATCACAACTAATAGCGTATTAATTTAATAGGAATTTGGAGTGCCTAAATCTTCTGCTAAATACTGGTGCAGACTTCAACAAAAAGGACAGATTTGGAAGGTAAGACATTCTAGATTTGTATATTTTAAAGGGCTGTTAAAAGTGTTGCAGAAGCAGCTTACTGATATGTGACCAAGTCTGTGTTCCAGTTTAAATGGTTTTTTATGATATGATGTCTCTAATAAACTGTGTTTCAGCAAATGTTCTCAAAAGTCACAAACATATTTTGTTCATCGTGTTTTGTTAGGTAGGTGTTTAGTCTTGTTTTTAAAGACTTGAGTTTTATATTAAGCTGTAATTTTTATGAAGCTTTTTTCCTTATAACGTGGATCTAATGTGTTTAAATTGTTCTCATCCAAGGACATTACTAATGTTTTCCAAATAATGTATTAGTCAAATCTATAAATCTGTTGCTATTTCTATGCTCTTTTATTAAAATACACAGTATTTTATTATAACTGCTTAACCTTTTTCCTTTCTTGATATCCATCCCTTTCTGTTTCCCTGTTTGAGGTCTGAACTCTTTTGGAATGACATTAATTTCTATTTTTAGTATAGGATTATTTAAGTTTAGATGGCAGGATCAGTACTCATGTAAAAATCTCACATCTCATAATGGAAAATACTATTTTCCAGGATGTGAACAGCAGGAGTAGGACTTAAGGAAAAAGTTATGGATCCAAAGTTGTATTTTGCTTTAAATTCCACTTCCATTATTTCCTGAGAAAGGAAATATCTGTCACAACTTTTGTCATCAAAAGTTGGGGTTTCCTGTTGGTTTGGATTTTGATTTAACATTCATGTTATATAGAGTAATTATTTCAGGAGATGGAAAAAATTAATTTAAAATGGAGAGAAATGGGAAAAAGACATTTTAAGGGAAAGAGCCTGAGTATCTCCTCAAAATCAAGATATTTATAGCAGCAGTCTCTCTTTAAAAATAGAAAATTGAATTCTGAGTCATCTTGGTCCTTCTAAAATTTTAGCCAAACTGGCATATTTAGAGAATTGTTTATGTATTTGAAGCTGGGATAAGTTTTCTCTGAGATTATACATCAGTACTAATATTTCATGGATTTGTTCTAAGAAGACAAGGTATATTTAGCAGTACCTCTGCTATGTCACTATAGTTTTCCTCTCTTAGGCAAAATTCTGATCTGTTTATTAAAAACATCTGTTTGTGCAATTGTTATATTTTATTTGTGCTATATTTAGTTGTTGTGCAGTTTTTAATTTGTCCATATTTTTCCATGTGGCTTAAAATTGCTTAACAGAAAACAGTATTTCTAATGTAAACTGGATTTCCCTCTATAAGTTTACACACGAAAATTCACATAAAGCTTCCTTTAATGCAAAGTTTGTGCATATTTCGGCTGGCAAATAAATCCTCTATATATTGTTCAACATTATTAAGTGGTGCCTAGAAAATGGCCCTATTCTTCAGTACTGTAATGATGCATTCTTCACCAAAAATACTTGTTTAAAAATGTAAGGAGGATTTAAGTTTCACTTTATTTTGCTTTTTCTGTCTCTGTAATATTATTTTGCTGTTATTTACCATTGTACTTTTTATTTAAATGTGTACTAAAGAACTCCACTCCATTATGCTGCTGCCAATTGTAATTATCAGTGCCTGTTTGCCCTTGTGGGATCTGGAGCTAGTGTGAATGACCTTGATGAGAGGGGTTGTACACCTCTGCACTATGCAGCTGCATCAGACACAGATGGGAAGTAAGTAGCATGCTTTGTACTAAAGCCTTTCTCATTAGGATCATTTGAGCTGTGAATTTTGTGTGTGTTCTGCCTTCAGATTTGCTAAATGCATTTTTTGTATTTTTAAAGATGAAACTTGACAGTGATGTATGCATTGTATATAAAAGACTTTATGTAACAAGTATTTCAGAAGAAAAAAATGAACAACAGAAAATGTATTGTAAAAATTTTATGTCCTGTAATGCAGATATCCTAATTCAGGAATTAATTAGGAATAGAGTTCTTAATCCCATCTGCTGTGTAGAGGTTGCATAAATATCCTTTGTGGGGGTAGGGTCATTTCACCTTAAAATCAAATTCTGATGAAGGATGGATATTAACTTGACATTTCAATATAAATGCTTTATCTATTTGATGTTTGAGTAAACTAGAGTTGTAAGGCCAAACAAGACTATTTCTTGATAGTGTTTTTATTATATAGTTACACTTTTATTAATGAAATGCTTCCAGAATCTTCCATAAATCCACTGATCTCTTACATGTGTTTATTTTCTAACGAATGGTTATATTTGAAATATTTATTAATGACTTAAATGCTTGTATGCAAAGTGTATATAGATAGCACCAAACTGATGAGTTTACTTAAGCTCCAGACATTGTATATATTGAGGAGACAAGAAGAGCATCACTTGCTTGTGCACACAGCGACACCTTCCCTGGAGAAGTGCTGCTTCGTGCCAAATCATCTTGTTCTAATACAGCACCTTTTAAAGGGTGAGGTAGCAGTGGGAATGAGGTGGCATATAACTTACAGATTGGGTTTTGAAGGCTAAATAAAGAATATTTTCATGGCCATTTAACTTATATTTGAAGAATGTGCTTTTTTTATGTAAAGCCAAATTTCAAAATTAAATTGCTGCTTTTTAGAAATAATTTCAATTCCTGCT
>NW_008237681.1:6455451-6467327 GCF_000691975.1 Corvus brachyrhynchos
GCAGGAATGATGACGACAATACTGCAGAGCTTTGTGAGGTAACTCAAAGCGTTGTCTATGGAGCCCATGGGCTGTTGCCCTTCTGATTAACATTTGAGTCTCTGGAAGACAGGCTGCAAAGCAGAATGGCCTGAGGGGAAGCTTTTTATATTGATGCAGCAAGATGATTAGTAACAGCTGGAAAATCAGTAGCAGCTCATTCAAAACAGGAATGAGGTTAAAAATGATTACTGGAATTGGAATATAAAGCCTGGGAAAAAACATGTCAGGAAACCATCTATATAAAATTCTAAAGATATTTATGTGTGCTTTTATGGTCTTTGTTCAGACATCTTTAAAGACAGATTTTAAAGACAGGGATGTTTTTGTTGAAAATTATTTTCCAGTTTATTCCTCTTTGAAAGTATTTCTTTTGTATCTTTAGCAAATGCCTTTGATCCGGAGCAAACACCAGTAAGCCCCATTTTGCCAAGACTAGAGAAAAAAACATGATTTCAGAATGAGATAGAATAAGCAGCATCTTAGGGGAGAAAAAATGATGCTGCTTCTATGTTAGAATTTTCTAATGGACAGTACACCAATAAATATATGGGAAATAAATTTAATTTACCTGGGCTTTCAGAGAGTGTGATTAATCTCCTTTTTAAGAGACCTGTTGAGGACAGTTAAGTATGCGAAAAATGCAAAATTAGTCTCTCCTGGATGCAGAGAAACATCAAAAATAGTGATCTGGTTTGCACTGGAAAGATTGGATGCATGAGGATTTTTTGTAGACTTGGCTCCATGCAGTGTATTTAGTGTATTGTAGAAATTTAGGTAGCCAAAGCCAGTGACTTGTAACATTTATTAATGAACCATGAGCATTAACACAAAATTACTGATTCAAATTAAAAACAAAGTTAGATGATTGGACAAATGAAATGTAAGAACTGTAATTCTTATTTAATGAGACAAATTGATTTGTCTTTGGGTTCTCAGAAATCTCATGCCATTTTAATTCAAATAAAAACATGCAAGCACAGTTGTCATTAATGAAATCCAGGCATTTGTTTATTGGGCAAATCAAACCTGAATTAATTGGTTAAAAACATAGATATGCTTTACAAGTAGCTTTTTATTACATATACTGAACTAGTTTTAAAGTTACTTGCATCCTATGTTACATATGTTATTCTTTAAAACTCAAGAGATTTTACCTTTTTTACTACATACTAAGTCCTTGTTTATGCTGGGCAAAAAATGATGGAAGTGAGAGTGCACCTCTGATAAAGAGGTATTCAGTGACCCCAGAGAGAAGAAGGGATGGTGACCTGTTGTACACTTCAGAATAACAAATGGCTTCACCAGCAGGTTCAAGGTCATGATAATGACTTTGGAAAATGTTGCTTAAATGATAGACAACATAAAATTATGAAACAGCAGAGCTATTGCTTGCAATCATGTAGTGTGCAAACACGGAGTCTCTTTGAAAACTAGGGGGAGAGTGAGCTGACTTGAATGCCCCTTTTCTCATCCTCCTGGCTGAGTGTCTATGGTGGAAACTGGGCTGATCATGTTCTGCCTTATAAATTTGTCTAATGAAAGTAAGGAATGGTAAGATATAAGTATGACAACAATAGAGTATTTACTGCATAAATAAATCAAAAAAATAGTGTCAGGTAGTGGAAGAGTGTGTATGTGTGTGTGTGTGTGTGTGTGTTACTTGTATGCTGCCATGAAGAGCTCAGCTACTGCTTCTCTTCTTTCCCTGTAACAAACAGAAGAAGGGATTAATGCAGAAACACACACAAAATAGTAATCACTGATATTAGCAAAGGTAACTGCAGTTAGCTAGAAGCAAAATAGCCATGAAATACTAGTTTTAACCAAGTCAGATAACTCAGAAGATGCAGGATGTCTGCGGAGAGGGATTATTTCAAATTTTGAAGCTTTGTGATTGACCTTTACATTTGATGTAATGAGGTAGGTTTCTCTAGTCCTAGCCAATATTCTACATTAAATCAGTGTCCCTGGGTGCTGTATTCTATTTTCCAGTTGAATTGGAACAATTTATCACTTAGCATTAAGTTGAAATTCAGCATTTAGATACATGGTTGCATATGTCAATTTGAATAGGTGCCTGGAATACTTGCTAAGAAATGATGCCAACCCTGGGATCCGCGACAAACAAGGATACAATGCAGTTCATTATTCAGCTGCTTATGGTCATCGCTTGTGTCTTGAATTGGTAAGAAAACATCTCAGAGATGAAAGGTATAAAAGCTGCTCTTACAGGGTGTGATGGAGAGGCCAGGGGACTCCTCCACCTCGGCTGTCAGCCAGGTCAATACTGGTTTTCAGCCTCTGTGCAGATAAATTTAAGCATTTGGTATTCCTAAAGTAGAAGCAAGGTGAGGAGCTAAGATGCCAGATACTGGCTTAAAAAGATGAAAACTTCTCAGATGAAGACATAACTGGTTGAGGATGTGGGATATTAGTTTTGGTCTGTTTCTGAATTTAGACTACACTACTACTATTTTTTACTGGTGGCTGAAATAAAATAACCGCAAGTTATCCCATTGAGAACTGTAGGAAATTTCATGAATGTCATTTGAAGGGAGCAAATGAAAATGTGGGGAAAACCTGTAAAGAAAGGGTGCCTTATAAAATAGTTCATGCAGTTACAGTAACTGCTGGCCACATAATAGAATTTCAGATAATCAAGCCATAGTTAGTTTTTTATTGCTCCCTTTGCAAAAATATGTGTATGTTATTTGATATGCTATGTTTTACAACTTCAGTCTTTTTATTAAAATTGCACTTTTATATTTTAATGTATTCAAACATGAATTGTGAATGTTTTTAATTACAGATTGCAAGTGAAACGCCTCTAGATGTTGTAAGTGTATTATTTCTCACTTTTTAAGTACTACTATGGAGCAAAAGGGAACATGTAGTTTTTAAAAGACTGCTTATTTTTTAGACTTATTCAACCATTTCCTCAATGTATGAATGTATTATTTAATTTCAACTACAATTTAGATTTAATTGGAATTTTAAAACAGGAAATTATTTTTTAAGCCATGTGGTTTTTTACTTAAACAGTTGGATGACCATGATATAAAAGTGTGATAGCGAAAATGTCATTTGAATCTATTTGGTGTTCTTCAAACACTTCAAATGTTTTAATTCTACTAATGTACTCAGTTAAATAATGATCTTGAAAAAGAGCCAGAATTAAAACTTCAGAACACATCTGAAAGTCACAATTATAAATGTATATACATAGATATTTTAATGCTATAACACTTTTGCTTTTCTTGGGTCTGTTTTTTCTCTCTGCAAAATGTTTTCTTGTTCTGAGAAATCCATCCTGCCTTCTGGCCTTTCATACTGTTTTCTTGCTGACTTATTGCCCAATCAAAATGCTTACTTGGGTGATGTTTGGGACTTGGTTTTTTTCCTACTGCTGCTACTTTCACCTGTCCTTGTCTTCCCTTTGTATTCATCTTACATATTGCTACTTCAGAAAAAATAATAATTTTATTTTAGTTTCTGATTGAAGTATTGCATTATTATGCAAAGTTAAACTACTGGGCTTGGAACATGAATATGAGGGAGGTGTTGCAGTTGATTCAAACTCTGTAAAAGGTTGAAGATCAGGAGGTGTGTAATTCTGTACTATTCTTCCTATTTTTTCCCCTTTATTTTTCGATCTGTGTGTATGGGAAACTGTAGCAATTACTGCTGAGTGTTTTCAAAGGTGAGGGGTTTTTGCACTCACTCTGACTTTCTCTCTCTAAGCTGATGGAAACATCAGGTACTGACATGCTGAATGACTCGGACAACAGAGCGCCTATAAGTCCTCTGCATTTAGCTGTAAGTGCTTAGTTCTTTAGTGATGACAGCTCATCTGTTGGCAAACAGTTGTTGCACAGGTTTATTCATTCTGGATTTTTTCACAATGGGTTAATAACAATAAACAAAATGCAAACATATGTACTAATATTCCTGGATGAGATATACAGGATGTGTTTTGCATTTCACTTGAAACTTGGTTCATGGAACAGCTTTCATGTGGAATCTTCTGATTAAAATTTATGCTAATGAAACTTTTACAAGACTTGTTCTATGAGTAGTTACGACTTTTTTAATCATTACACTGTTTTGCTCTCATAATTGTTCAGTGTGAGAAATG
Organism: Corvus brachyrhynchos; assembly: GCF_000691975.1. Taxonomy (NCBI): domain Eukaryota; kingdom Metazoa; phylum Chordata; class Aves; order Passeriformes; family Corvidae; genus Corvus; species Corvus brachyrhynchos. Next base: position 6,459,629 of record NW_008237681.1, read on the forward strand.
TTTGTCCTCAATACTTTAAGAAAGATTTGCACAAGGAGCAATGTAGGACAGTGATGAAATTCTGTCTATACAAAAATATTCAAAATACAGAGTAACCAGCTCAATGTGTAGCTTTGATCTTTTCAGTGAATTTAAAGGAAATGAAAAACCACACTGTACTTTCTGCAAATAGAGTAAGTCTCATGCAGTACCATATATGTATATCTACACATCTCCAAAGTAAAAAATAATCTTTGATAGTGGTAAATGAAAGCTATTTGTAGTGCATTCTTATTACAGGCGCTTTTATTTTTAATAGTTGATGTAAAAAGCTAAAAGGAATTACTTAAGTTTGCCTGTGTTCCTCACTTGAAATAATATGAGGATGATGTAACTACAACATAGAGCAATGAAACGTGCAGTAGTCAAAATACTGTTCTTTATGCAGATTGAAGACAGATGATTTTCTGAGAGTAGTTGCAGTTGCTGACTGAAAGGATAAAATAGAAAAAACCCACCAACCCTCTTGCTGAAATTGTGGGGTTTTTTTAATTAGTCGTAACTGTTGTAACTACTTATGTGCTGCATCAGTTGCTCTTCTACATGCTAAAATAAGAATAGTGTCTTCACAATTTCATTTATGTGGTTCTGGCAAGAAAGGGAAAAATGCTAAGGATGGCAAAATTGAAGGATTTTCTTATTCTTGTAGGCCTATCATGGCCACCATCAAGCTCTGGAAGTGCTGGTACAGTCACTGCTGGACCTTGATGTGAGGAATAACAATGGAAGGACACCACTGGATCTTGCTGCCTTTAAGGGACACGTGGAATGTGTAGATGTGCTCATTAATCAGGGAGCATCAATCTTGGTGAAAGATTATGTTGTAAAGAGGACCCCAATTCATGCTGCAGGTATGTGCTAGCCACTAACCTCTAAAATTTTGGGTTTTGAAGTGGATAATCTGTTTAGAAGTCTCTGTCATTAATGTTCTAAGAAATAATGTTTAGGAATAGAGGATGACTTTTAAGGTATATGCTGTGCTGAGAAAGGTGTAGCAAAAGAGTTGCAGACAGGAACCAGTATTAATCCAATAAACCAGCTGAGCCCGAGGAGTGCTGTTCCACACTTCCCTCTGGAAGGGTGCATTGTCCTTGTCCATACAGCTGGCTGTGCTGACAGGTGTCAAGTGACATGTCCCTGCTTCTCTCCTCGTCTTTCATGCAGCCCAAACTGCAGGGCCAAATTTAGATAGGCAAATTGCCTGTCTTGGCAGTAAAATACTTCTAAAATTACTGGAGTCTTGGAGAATTTTGACAGTTTGAGAGGAGACATGAAAACTTACTGTGATTTTTTTCCAAGGATTTAAAGGACTCCTGAGCATTTTCAAAATAACAGCAATCCTTTGCAGTATTTTCTTGCTGACTTTCCTAGAAAACATCTCTAGGCCTGCCTTTCTCTGAGTCCAGAATCCACACTATAGTCTTATTTTTATCTCGCGTTGAAAACAGTCTTATTAAATTTGACTTTTATAGTAATGGTGTTACAGAAGTGCTGCAGTTAAAAAGAGCATTATGTACAAAACACCGTCATTCTAACCACTTAATTTGTTGTCCATGAGCACAAGCTGCATTATTCTATTTGATTTAGCTTTCCTAACTTGTGTTAGCATGTCTGTCAGCTACAGAAACATGAACTGTTGCTGTGCTTCTGTGGGCTGAATACTGCAGCTGTAGGTCAGAAATAATTTCCCTTCCAAGAAGCAATCATTTATCTTTCATGAGTTGCATTTAAATGAGATTTCTCAATTTTCTGTTTGTTCTTTTTCCATTTTTTTAAACTGCTTGGTTTATTACATCTATGCATTACATTTCCTTCCCCTTTCTAAATGTGATTTCCATTATTATTTTATAACTATGTACATGCTACACTTGCTAATAAAATCTGACTATGATTTGCTAGGTATGTGTTTACCTGTGCCTTAAAACAGGCAAAAATTATGCTAATTCCTATACTGACATGTTCCTTCTTGTGTATGTTGTATAAGCATATATTCCAATTACTTTTAATATGTGCAACTTCATTTATATGTAAAAAAAAAAATCTGCTGGCAATTGATAGTTGGAATCAGTTGCTTCTAACACTGTAGTTGAGAATACCTGATTTCTGAAATTATTTTCTATTGTTCATATTTTAATTTAAGTTATAACAATGGTCCAGCTGTATGGTGGGTTTTCAGGCTAATGGGTTTTAGTCTGAGCAGGTTGCCGTCCTGTTTGAACTCTCTACTCAAAGGCAATTAATGTAAACCCCATATTTTTATAATGTTTTACAGCTACAAATGGTCATTCAGAATGTTTGCGGCTATTGATAGGAAATGCAGAACCACAGAATGCAGTGGACATTCAAGATGGAAATGGACAGTGAGTTTCAGTGATGGACATTCTGCTCTACACAAGTTATTGCATTTCATAAAAGAAAAAACCAAGTATTTTACAGTAGTTATTTTTAACTTAATTTAAAAGGAGATTATTGCAATAAACAAAAGTTGGGAGTGAAAAATGTTCTTGTTCAGTTGGAAGGGAACTAAAATGTGTCTTACTGCCCAAATACTGAGAAAATGAATTCTAGTTACTTAATCAGGACTTCTGAATTGGGGGTGTTAATTTGTTTTCTGGAATCTAAAAAGCGAATGAGTGGAAGGTCATTGATGATGTAAATCTTAACTGTTGCCTGGAAGGATAGCAGTTGTTATACTTGAACTGAGTGCTAGTCTGTTAAATTTCCAAATCTAAATATCCACTTCATTTCTGTCTCTGCTTAGGACTCCTTTGATGTTGTCAGTTCTCAATGGGCACACTGACTGCGTTTATTCACTCCTTAACAAAGGAGCAAATGTAGATGCCAAAGATAAGTGGGGAAGAACAGCATTACATAGAGGGGTAAGAGATTATTCCCTTTCTTTCCTTTCCATTTTCCTACATGCTAATTTCAGATAAAGACTTCATATGTAGTGTTAATGAATTTCTCATTATTCCCCTCTTGCCATTTTAATTTTTAATTGTATTTTTAGTTGCACTGAAAAGATGGCTTCTGCCTGTTTACTACCTACCCTCAGAATTCCTTTGGATTTCTAGAACCTCCTAATCTTGCTGTAAAATGTTGACTGGAGAGGTCCTAGAGTAAGCTTTTTGTTCAGGGGAGGTAGTGTTAATGGGAGGAAGAAAAGCATGATGCAAGCCACATGCCAAGTATTTTGTTTGTAGTGTCTGCCAGATAAGACAGTTGAATGAGCCCTAGAGATTAGTAGTTCATTCAGTGTTATTCCAAGAAAATATTCTCTTATCAGTATTACAATACATTTCTATTTTCCCAAGAGAATGGCTGATTTCAGAAGCAAAAATAACTTATTATGCTTATTTTGTTATGCCTTAAAAATGGAAGAATTTGCCTGAGGTTTGCTTGCTTGAGTTCTACACCTTGGCTTATATACATGAATATTTTCAAACTAGCCCTTTCCTGTCTCCCTCTCACAGGCAGTTACCGGGCATGAGGAATGTGTGGAAGCTTTGCTTCAACATGGTGCTAAGTCCTTACTACGAGACTGTAGGGGACGGACCCCCATCCACTTGTCAGCTGCGTGTGGCCATATAGGTGTTCTGGGAGCTCTCCTGCAGTCAGCTACTTCTGTGGATGCAGCACCTGCAATGGCAGACAATCACGGCTATACATCACTGCACTGGGCCTGCTATAATGGTAAAATGCATTCAAATACATCTCTAAATCTGTTTGTTGATATTGGGGTAGAAGTTATTAATACTTACAAAAGCAACATATAAAGTCTGTCCTCTTTTAGTTTGTTTCAGTGAATGAGAGAAAGTGACAGACACAATGTCTTGAAGAGAAATGTATTAACATCTAATACATAATAAGAGATGTTTACTTTTGTCCTACATTTTTTTAATATACTGCCTTAGTTTTATGCCTCAAGGAGTCTTTAAAAGAAAGTCAGCATAGTACCTTTGAATAGAAATGTGCCGCACATCCCAAAAAAATAACCTTCATAGGGAGGAATGGTTTCAGATTAAATCTGTCCTTAAACTTGCTTCATATCAACTATGGTAGGCATAAGAAACTCAAGTATATAAAAGTGATTCAATAAGAATTTCGTTTATTCTTCACTGATCATTTCATGGGTTTGAGAGTGAGGGAGGCGTTAAAATGTAGAAAAATCATTCAGTTCCTTTGCTAAAGATTTTGTTCTGTGTGTTCATTTAGAATGTAGCAGAGGTTGTTTTTTATTTCATCTCTGAGTGACATGATAAAGAAAAAAACAAGAAGTAAAGAGATTAGACCTTCATTTTACCTTTTATTATTAAGTGAATAACTGGTGAGCTGAACTGGGTGATAATTTCAACTAAATGTGGAACAAAAATAAACTTTAAATGGTGCAGTTGTTTTCATGTAGACAAAGTGGTGAGTGTACAGAAGAGTTTGAAATGTGGAGGTGTTTCCTCCACACAGAATTGAAGTGTTTTAGATGTTCTTCAGACAGCATGAGATACCTACCTTCTAACTTCATAAAGTTTAGAGTGTTACATGTCAGTTTGATTTTCAGGATTCTAAGAATGTATTGGTTCCTAAATGTAGCCCTGTTGAATATAACTAGCCTTTCTTTGAAACTTTCAAATACAATACTGCTTAATCTAATTTAGATGCATATTTTTCATTGTAAACCATAGTTAAACCCTTTCCTTTCTTTTCAATACCTAACTTTTACATTTGCTTTAGGTCACGACAGTTGTGTAGAGCTGCTCCTGGAACAGGAAGTTTTTCAGAAAATGGAAGGAAGTTCTTTCAGTCCCTTGCATTGTGCTGTGTAAGGAAGTGCAAAATTATTCTTCATAAATTTCATTGCTGTATTTAACAAAAGATTTATCATTCTGTAAATAACAGTCTGTTTAATTCATTATAGGATAAATGACAATGAAGGTGCTGCAGAAATGTTAATTGATACACTAGGTGCTGGTATTGTCAATTCCACAGATTCAAAAGGAAGGTAAGAGTGTAAATGCAGAAAGAATGTTTGTAATGTCATACAGTGGCTGTGCTAAACTCTTCAGTCATTTGGGATTTTGTATTTGCTGCTTATGTTAATTCCTCATTCCCCTGGTTTTATTCTTTGAAGGTTTTTTTATATTCTGTGCTAGAAATAAATTTTAGATTTTTAAAATCCTGTTCTGATTCAGTAAACTTGAATTGGCTTTTTATTATACAGGCAAGTTAGAGCATGTTTTAAATTTTATCCCTTTGTGGATAGAGTTTTATGCATCTTTTATTTTTTCTGAATCAAATTGTATTTCTATTATAAACTACGGGGGTGGAGTTATTTGAAACCAGAAAGGCAGCAGTCACAACTCCAGAAATACTGATTGCAAAGGATCAGTGGGAGAGACTGCCCAGTCTTCTTTATTTGTAGGATCACAGCCAGGGATGCCCCTTTGAATACAGCAGAAAACATGGCTGAACATGGCCATATTGTCTTTTGATCTGTTGTAGAACTCCTCTGCATGCAGCAGCTTTTACAGATCACGTTGAGTGTCTACAGCTTCTGCTTGGTCACAGTGCTCAAGTAAATGCTGTAGATTCTTCTGGGAAAACACCTTTAATGATGGCTGCAGAAAATGGACAGACGAATACAGTTGGTAAAGAGAAAGCTTTATCTATTTCTGCTCTTAGCTTTATTGATCTTACTGTGGGTGAAGTAGCCTTAACATTCCTGTGAATATATTTTTGTCAAAATTCTATTTTCATTTTGCACAAATGTAAGCCATTTAGATTTTAAGCAATATGCTTTCAGTTAATACAAGTCTTTATTTCCCCAGAGGTGCTGGTTAGCAGTGCTAAGGCTGATCTGACTTTGCAAGACAGTTTTAAGAACACAGCACTCCATTTGGCTTGCAGCAAGGTGTGTGCATGGTCTGACTTATCAGTGCTGAGCTTTGTGTTATCAAGCACTGTTTGAAAGTACTGTTACTTTGAAAAAGCACTCAAAGCAATTAGTGAAGAATATTTGGTGTGTGACAGATGTTTGTTCTGTGTTAAGGGTCATGAAACTAGTGCCTTGTTAATACTGGAGAAGATTACGGATAGAAACCTCATCAATGCCACCAATGCAGCCTTGCAAACGTACGTATCAGCAGTGAGGGTATTTGAAAGATGAGTTCTTGGTGTGTATCTTGCTCATAAAGAGGAATATTTTTCAGAATTTTTTTTTAAAATTCATTGTTAATAGGTACCAAGAGTTGAACCAACTTGGAATTGAAATGGTGTTTTGCTCCTATTTAAAGCTCTAAATATTTTGTTTCTAGTGGGTGAATGGGATGATAAATAAAACTTACATTATTGGGATTCCTGTGTGAAGTTACTGCAATCCTCTGAGATTTCCTGTAAGCCAAGATTTTTCTGTTTTAAAAATTATCCAGTTTTTCAGTTAAAAATCAATTTATTTAACAACTTGAGGCAAACTAAGACTTGGTCTTCAAAGATAACTACTTTTAAAAAAAACTGCCTGAAGTGTGCTTTTATTCTTCAGCATGCTTTCTGTTTCATGTTTCAAGGATGAAACATTATTTCCTATTAAATATCGTGGAGAATACACTATTCTTAAACCTTCCTGAAGATCTTCTCTCATTAAACGTACTTGGTTAGCCCAGATCAGAAGGAAACCTTAGAAATGTATGGTATGTCATACCAATCAGGATGGGTTACTAAAATGACTCTTCTGCATTTTTTTCCTTTTAGAGAATGCATTTGTGTTACAGGCAGTACTTGACACACAATGTGTAGCTGAGTTATGCACATGAATTATTAGACTGCTGTAGTATTGCAATCACAGACCATTTAGGAAAAAGAAAAAACCAAAAAACCCTTACACTGGAACTTGTAAGCAACTCACATATTATTCTGGCCTTACAGCCCTTCTGGAATCTTGCCATATTCACTCTTACAGTGCTTCCAAGTATTCCCTGAGATCTGCTTGAATTAAGGAGTTAAAATAGTAAGAATTCTTCCTTTGCTTTTGCTGCTCACCATGGCGCACCTCAGGCAGCATGAAATAACCAGAAAGTAGGAAAGGATTGATTGCCTCCTTTCTGGCTTGAAGCAAGGATGTCTTGAGAGAAGGAAAAGCAAAAATGAGATGAGAACAGTTGTGGGAAAGTATGCTACCACAGGCTCATGTAATTCCACCCACGTGCCTTGGCTCAAATAGTCTGATCAAGAGATGTCATGGGATAAAATAGGTACACATTTGCACCTCCATGAAGTGTTTATATAAATTGCAAGGTTTTAACAGTTGTTTAAAATATTACTGCTTTAGCAAATGTTTAATAATTAAGTTGACTTTCTGAACAGCTTAAACAAAGTCCTTCTTTGTGGCAAAATAAGCATTAAAATTGTTGGTCTCTATATTAAAATTATTTTAATTACAGTACACTTTTCAGTATATCTGTGGGGTGTGGTAGTTCTTGAATTTTTAATACTTTAATGTAAACACCATAGGTACAGCTGCTCTTGTTTGTATCTTTTGCATTTCTGGTATCTAAGAAGGCATTTGTTTCCAACTCAAAATATAGCTTATAGTTAATTCAAACAACTTTAGGAAACTTAGAATGAATGAAGAGCAATATAAAGCAGAAGGGAAGTAAGCTGAATATTCTGT
>NW_008237681.1:6467367-6492375 GCF_000691975.1 Corvus brachyrhynchos
TCCTGCTGAGTGATGGTAAGGTTTTATTTAAGCCAATTTTGAAAAACTGTTGCATTTGAAAAAGATACCGTTAGAATATTTAAGATAAAGCTACACTTTCCTTTATAGGGCAAGTCAACATAAAATTGATATATGCCTAGTAGTTTGAGGCTTTGAAAAGTAAACTGCGTTTCTTGCTTCATGCGTTATACTGTGAGATATTTTTTCATCTCTAATCACAGTGGAATAGGGTGGTTTCTAGAAGGCAGATTGATAAAGTGCTTCTGCATTTCTTATGAGCATTTACATGCAGTAGCAAACGACTGCCATTCTGCTGTTAGAGCTGCAGTGACTGATGGCAGTGATATGCAGTATCTCTCAGATGTGACAGTATCTGTTACATCAGTTGAGTGGGGGATTTATCAACAGTAGGGTGCCAACTGTTTCTGACTTTTCAACATGATAAAGTCCATAAGCATGCACATCTTTACTAGCAGCTGCTTCGTCACTGTGTGCTGCCATGGAAAGAAGAAAGTTCACAATTGGTATTGTAGAGTGTCTTTGCAATAAGACAAGAGATTTGCTGAGTTTCCTATCTTAGTTATTACATCTACAGTATTTATATAATGTATAAATAACATAGAAATGTAAGTATTACATTTAACTAGATGCAAGCTACCTGTCGTACTTACTGACTTGTTCTAAGGTTTATATATGAGTTTGCTTGTCTTCACAGACCTCTGCATGTTGCTGCTCGAAATGGACTAACGGTTGTAGTTCAAGAGCTTTTAGGGAAGGGAGCAAGTGTACTTGCTGTAGATGAAAATGGTAAGAAAAATCTAACTTTGTTTCCCTGTAAGGAACTGTGGTTCTAAACTCAACTCCCTGAAAAGCAATAACTGTGGAAACTTCAGATGAGCCTTCCAGTAGGTCGCCCTCAGAAAAAAAGGCGTTGGCGGTGAACCCTTTTAGCAAAGCAGCAGAAGTGTAGAGAGAGTGAAAGCTTTAAGAACGATGCAGGTCACGGCACAGAAATGTTTGGTTTGCATTCGTAGTTTTATGATGCACTATAAAAGTAGTTTTATGATGCACCTATAAATGCAGTAGCTTTGGCATACCAAAAATGGTCAGAAAAACATAATGCTCAAAGTAAAATATAACTTTCAGCTGTTAAGAAGCTAGATTGAATTGCTATTCGTTTTGTCACAGTAGGTATATCAGTGTTAGCTTTTAAAAGCTAGTATGATTTACAGCTCTCAGTTACTTTTCTCAAGCTTCTGGCTCTTCAGAGTTTTTTGGCACATGGAAGTAAGAAGAAGTAACTGCTTTATTACAAGAATAAATCCTGCACCTTGTAAGAACAAAAGAAAATTAGATTTACTGACGAATTTGCATATTTTAATGTAAAACGTCTGTGGTTCTTAGAAGCTGTGCCTTTAAAAGTGTAAGGCTCTGTCTCTCATGCCGTGAAAGCAGTAGCTGGGATTTGGGGAGGGGTGAGGGAATGGCCTTGGATTGTTTGCTTTTTGGCTTTGTTTCTTTGGGTTTGTTGTGTTGTTTTTTAACTCCAAAAGTGATGTGCCTAATTAATAATTCTATTTCCACTTTGGAAAGTTTTTCCTCTCTTGATGTTCACTGTGACTTTCTCTATGTGTTTCTCAAATTACACTGCTTAAAGTGACATGGGTGACTTAAAGATCATTCCTTGCCTAAAATAGGGCACAAGAGTAAGTACTAAAAGCAACTCCCTAAAATGAAAAGATTGGAAAACATATCTTTTTTATTTTTGTTTCTCATCACATGTATGCTGACTGGAGACATTTGCCTTCTCATAGGCAGCCCACCAGTCCCTTGTTAGGATGGATCTTTGACATAACAAAGGAAAACATTAGGAAACACATTCATGTCAAAGTACCCTGGCAGCCTGGGGACCTAAAAATCTTTTTTTAAATTCTGCTCATATTTTAAATTTTAAAGCAACACTGAGCGCTATCTAATATTTTTCCTCACTGTGGTTCTTTCTAATAGCAATTGCTTTGTTTACAAAATTTTAAGCAGCCTTGAGGATATTCGCAATGAATTCTTTTTCTGACTGGAGAAATAGGCACTGGAATATTTTGGGTCACAATACTGATCTTACTTTATCATAGTCCAGATAAATTCAGTGATCTGCCACACAAGATTAGCATTTCATACAGAATTAGATGATACAGCAGTTTAGTTTTAGTTTTAGAAAGTTCTAGTGTTTTACAGGGAAGTCTGTCTTGATATAAGGAACACGTAACCAGCAGAGCCTCAGCTGTTACGGAGCAATGATCAACTTTTCGTCTTTGAATTTGTCCCTTTCTGTAAAAGCTACATTGACTTTTTGCAAGCAGTCTCTATTTGTATCTATAGCTGTATAAATTGAGTCCTCTGCTGCTCTCTCTGAGCTATAGATAATTTTTGAAAAACATGAGCTTTGAAAAAAACCAGCATCAGTCCAGTTACCTGCATTTCAGTTTATATAGTTTATAAGATTTTTAAAACTCTAGATTTGAAGTCATACTGGTTTTGTTATAGAGCATCTCTTATTGTGGTGAGATCGTTTTTGTTTAAGAACTAATGTCTGTAGAAAAAATTTAATCCTCTTGGTTCTTAAAAAATTAAATGCAGCTGAAACTGCAGCAAATTAACTCTCTAGTATACTTCCCCAAAGCAGTTGTGTTGAGGGTTCATTCTCAGCTCTGTCTCAGTTCTTACTCAGATTTCAGTTGTTTTCCCATATTTCCACACCAGTCATGATGAAACTGCCATCACCTTCATCTACAAAAATTCTGTTGAATTGGACATTCTTAATGTAAATTTGCCTGTCTTAAAATAAATTACTGGTTTTTTCTTTCATTTGACACCATATGAAGTTTTATTTTGTCACTCAACCAACTTTTCAATTTTTTTTTGTTTGTTTTGTAGTGGTTTTTTTCCTGACTATTTAAGTTGTATTTTAGTTTATATTGGAGATGTCCAGTTTTCTGGAAGGAATTTTTCTGTAAGTGCTTACAAGATAAATTGTGCCTCAGACTCTCATCTCTTTCCCAGTGTTAACACTTCATTCAGTTGATCTTGAGAACTCTCATTGCACTGACAACATTAACAACCTTCTGATTTTCCTGTAGACGCCTTCCTTGAAACTTTCAAGCCTCAGGGAAGAAGCAGCTCTGCATTTGGGCAGGGGGAGCCCCATCCTTAAGTCAGTGTCCATCACGCAGATTCTATTTTTCTGTTGTGCAAGGAGGCTGCCCCACCTCACTCTGCTTCTATTTCCCCACTTACAAATGAAGATAGTAAATATTTTGTTGTTATTGTTGCGTGAAGGCTTATGCAGGTACAAGTGCATATTGTGGGGACCATTACAGGGAGCTGAGTGAAGAGTATTTCAATGGAGTCAGTTCATTTACCAACATCATCTTCAAAGGAAATATCAAGTATTTATATCTTTTGTTTCTCTAACTTATGAATTATCACTCTGCAGTTAAGTGACATAAAATTACAATTTGTTCTTACAAATTTGAATTGATATAGTGGAGTTAATGTAAGTTAATATGGTGGAGGACACAGATGTCAGTCTTTCATGGTGTAAGCAGTTACTTCATCTTGCTATGTCTAAGGCAAGAATAAAACTGTGATACTAAATCCTGCTTATGAAAGCCAGGAGCTCGAGACCAACAATTGTATATTAATTACAATCACAGTTTTTAGAGAACAGAGAACTTTTAACAGAAGCAAGTATTTTGTTTAATCCTTACATTGACCTTTTTTTATATGAACTGAGTTGCTCTGTTCCAGAAGGAACATGAGTATTTAAGACCCTAGAAGTCTTTAAAAGGGGGAGGGGGAAGGGGGCAAACAAATGAACAAACGCCTTAAAAATAGCAGATGCCTGCTCGTTTTTCTTCTTTGAACTTTTATCAAGTCACATTAGTGAAAGAAATGGTGTTGAATATGACCAGCTTGAATAAACTTATTTTGTGTGTCATCTTACCTTCATACAACCTCCAGCAACTGTAGATATTAAATGGTGTGCATCTGAGTATCAGTTCTGAGCCTCTGTTCTGCCTTACATGCCTGAAATGCAGTCATGATCCAGGTGTGGCAAGCTCTGGCCCTTGCTTCTGAATCCTCTCAAAATGTATCTCTTCTGCAGACTGTCACTGTTAACTCTGAGCTGTTTAAGTGCTGTGGTACCTTACTAACAATGAAAACATCTGCTGCGCTGCACTTCTGTACGGCCCTATCGCATGGTCAGCTGGTGCGTTCTGTGCTTGAATTATCTGTGTTTCCTTGGATTGTGTGCTCCCTTGGGCAGGGACTCTTGTCTTGCTCTGTTCAAAGCGTCAAGCACAAGGTCTGTCCTGAGCAAGTAATAGTTCAACTGCAAGACTGTCCCCTGCTTGCTGTTTTCTTAATTTCTAGCTACAGTTATTTTCCATAATGTGCTTACTGGTTTAATACTTATGTGCAATTGTACAATACAGTAACTGCTCCTGGGCTCTATCCTAAAACTTGATCTGGACCTACTTCTACAATAAAGATGATTCCTTGGTAGTTAAAACACTTGCTGGTAGAATGAGCATTGCCTGTTTTCCCTGCCTTCCTAAGGTCTGGATAGAAATCTATCACGCACTTTGCGTTAAAGCCATCTATTATTTAAAATTACTCGTGTACTTTTTACTTGGATGTTGTACACCTTTAAGCTGTGGACTGGGGGTAGTGTGGGACTTCAGACTCCCGAATGTACCTGAATATGAGTCTTCCTTTTGAGCTCACTGTGGGCATTTCTGTCCCACGCAGTGAGAGGTGCTGCGCAGGGTGACCTGGGCAAACACTGCCGAGTGGAGCCAGGGAGGGGGAACTTGTCCTGCTCTTGGCAGCAGAATTAGCTGTGGTCTGTGGTTGTACTTAGGAGACTGCCCTGCTTTTAGAGCTGCCAGTGGCACCACCAAGTGCAGTCCCTTGGTGCTGTAGGTGCACCAAGACCTGTGCCAGAACTCGCCCTCGGGCGCCGTGCGAATGGTTAAGCCTGAGACAGGAGCAATGCACGTATCTCCGCTGAGGAGAATTTGAAGCATTTTTCTTGACATTGAATGAATAGAGGCAAGTACACAGAGAATGGTAAGCTGCAGAAGGAACAATGTTGGAGGATTATTAGAGCCACAGAAACCCAGAAGAGATGTCACAGCTACGTGACCTGACTTCAAATCATTCCACAGCCCGAGACCTGCATTTGGGTGTTGTCACAGCAGCAATGCCTGGCAGAAGTTTGGTTGGACAAGCTGGGCAACCAAGAGGTGTCTCTGCAAGTCCTAGCCTGCTAACCCAGCTAGCATTTCCTCAAACTTCTCTGGATTTCTTAATCAATACCCTGAAGTAAAAGTTAGGCATTGGCTTTATAATTTATATTATTAAATATTGTAATAAAGTATAGGTTAATTGAACTTTATACTCTGCCTTTTCAATTAGCTGGCCCTGATCCTTTAGCCAGCTTGTTACTGAGATAGCACAGTGTTACTAAAGTAACTGTGTGTGATGAACAGCTGTGGTGGAGCCTCTGGATGAAGAAACATTTGAGCTGTAGTTTCTGCAGTAGCTCTTTAGTAAATACCATCACCTATTACTGTCGGCTGCTGTTAGCTGTCTCTCTTCAGCCAGGTGACTTCTTCACCATTTCCAGATCTGGGCTTTGCTCACTGGCTGAGTGAGAAAGAGGGGTTGGCTGTGCTTAACAAAACAATTACATCTTTTTTGCAAAGTCCATTAATTTCAATTGTTTTTGTAACCAGAAGTTTAAAAATACTAATTGATAATGCATTTATTTCATTTTTTTTTAATTTTTTGAACAGTGTGGAACTAAGCAGTGTAAAATGCTTTTGCAGCTGAAAGATTGTATGAACTTGGAGAAATTTGTACAGTGCCTTTATTTTAAATGCAGGTTTTGTTTTCTCTTGATTTCTAGGTTACACGCCGGCGTTGGCCTGCGCGCCCAACAAGGACGTGGCCGATTGCCTGGCTCTCATCCTGGCCACCATGATGCCTGTTTCATCGAGCAGCACATTGCCCTCCCTCACCTTCAATGCCATTAATCATTACACCAACACCTCTAAAACTGTCACCTTCGATTCCTTGCCAATCATGAGGAGTGACCACAGCTCCTACTGTACTTTCAACAACATTGGCAGGGAAGGTGGCTACCCCTACACAGAAGAAGACGAGCTCAATGACTCAGATTCTGAGACCTATTAGAAGATACTTTTTGTAGGTCTGAGTGAACCCTCACGCTGGAAGGTCAGACTTGTGTTATCAGAAGGCTGTTGCTGTTTGAATACAGAAAGAGGACACACCTTTGAGAAGATGTTTTTTATTGTGGTTGCATATAAAAAAAAGATCTGTGAGACTCTAGGAAGATTTTTAAGAGCATATTTTGCAGAAGAAGCATAAATTCTTGAATAAGTACTTGGAATCCATGGCAAAAAAAAAAAAATAAAGAATGTCAAAACTGTTTTATTTAACTGTATTCTACCATTCTGTTTCTGGTGCCGCGAGTGATTCCTGCAGACTGGGCACCCAATTTGGTGTAAATGAATAACACTATTGTGCAAGACAAAGGATGCTAGATTCAAATACTCTCAATAAACCTAAAACCATTTTGAAGGCAATAAATGAGTTTGGTACAGTAGGCATTGTTTGTGCTGCAAATTGCCAAAGGACCAAATAACTTAAAGATTTTTTTAATTAAATACGTTTTTGTGAAAACTGGAATAGGTTATTTGAGAAGTTATTTCAACCAAACCTTAATTACTTCCGGAAAAGAAGCTTAGATTTGGGTTTAAATGTTGAATTTTATTTTTTTTTAATCATCTGAAAGCCTTCCGACACTATTAAATGTACCATGAAAGAAAGCAGATGTGCTTTTAAGTTTTATTTTCGTTTTCTTTTAGGTGAAATGAAAATGATCTGTCATACTTTTATAGTACTAAAATTAAACCAGCTAACAAGGTGAAGTCAGGGTGAAAAATGTACAGTGTAATAAACAAGGGAAGCAAGGGGCGGGAGCTGTGGGAGGGAAGAAGTAATTGTTGCACAGTTACAGATTTTTTTTCTTAACTTTTGGGTTTTGGATTGAACTTTTCTTAATTTAAAAATACACAAATAACTTGGAAACTATGAAACTGCATAAAAAATTGAATTGAAATGTCTTGATAACCCTGTTGTGACTGAAAGATTTTTTCAGTAATTTATCTACTTCCTTACATCATAAATTTGTGTGTAAGATTAAAATTGTATATCACTGTCACCTTTTTTTTTTTTTAATCCCAGATTTACAAAGGGGGGAGGGAGGAGGGGAGGTGAATTTAAAAGTATATTTCCCTATTAGAGAAAAAAGTACAGTGTCTGGTCTGTGGGAAGAGCTGTGTATCTTTGTTGTGCTCCATTTAGAAAATAAACAGCAGAAACAGGTCCCTGTAATGTAGTTCAGACTTGCCCAAATATTTTTGTTAATTTATAACAGACTACTGTGGTTTTTTTAATTGCCTGAAGAATGAAAAACTGACATAAGTAAGCTGAAGTTTTGTCTGTTAAATATGAATTTACTTTATTTGGTTCTGCTTTAACTATAACTGTTACTTTTCAAGTGAATTTGTTTATGTACATGCAAGGAATCCTTGCATGTCCTGGCAAAGTACCAATAAATTACTACAAGCTGATTCCAATTTCATTTTTATCCTTTTTTTGTATTTTGAAACTGGAAATCTTTGATATTGTAAATTAACAGCTGCTTTTCTGAACAAAGTGTGGATACATGGGACAATATTTTGATCTATTTGATAATTTTGTGGGGTTTTTGAAGAATTAATGAGCATGTACATAGAAATAGTGACTGCTTGAATACTGTATTTACCTGCACTCTTTCAGTACTTCAAGATTCCTGTATATTTTACAGAGTATAATAAAAACCCAATTGTGAGTTCTACTAATGAATAATTTATCTGTATGTACTAAGAATTAATGACAAGGTCTCTTGTCGAACTGTTGGACTCTATAACATCTTCATGAAGGCT
This sequence comes from Corvus brachyrhynchos, assembly GCF_000691975.1. Classification (NCBI taxonomy): domain Eukaryota; kingdom Metazoa; phylum Chordata; class Aves; order Passeriformes; family Corvidae; genus Corvus; species Corvus brachyrhynchos. The sequence continues at coordinate 6,475,443 of NW_008237681.1, forward strand.
TTGCCAGCATTTTAATCCTAAAGTGAAGGTGAGCTACTTAAAGTAATTTTAAATGTTACATCATTATTCCTTTAGGCTTCCTTACAAATACTGCTTTCTTAACCATTTGTGCCTGTGTTCATTGTTTATCTGTGAGCAGGGTTAGAGAACTTCAGGGAGGTTGTGATTTCTGTGCTCTCTTCCCTCTGAATCTCTCACGTATGCGTCTCTGTGGGAGTGATGTTCGTGCCTCAGCCAGGCACACAGGCAGCACTCACAAGATCCACATTGCCCTGTCTCGGGATTCACTGCAACCATTTAAATTCAAAGGCTGAAGCAACATGGACCCATTTTTTCCTCAAATGCCTGTGGGAAACCTGATGAGAACACCAAGTGGTGTGTCTGTTATTTAAAAGGTAACAGCTGCATGTTTCTGTTCATGAAACTCTCTGATGTTGATTCTAAAGCAGTGTGAAAGGATGATATTAATAGGCCTTTATTATCTATGCTGACCTCTGTCTGACTTTGAGATGACCTGTTATCTCTGTGTGCTGTCCGTAGCCACAGGACACAGATTATAGCAGGGGACACTCCTGTCCTACTGGAAAAATTGCAGTAGTGGCCGAGCTGTTCACGTCCACTGCATGCCTGGGTGACAGAGGAGGAAAAGCTCAGATGGCATTGGTTTGCTTAAAAGTGGAAGATTTGGGTATGGAATACAGGGACATGCAGAAAACAGTGGTGTTGAACATGTTTGTTTCCTTATATCAGTCAGAAATAGTGCCTTTCATTTCATTGCTACTCACCTCTTGAGGAAGAAAAGTTTCCCACTGCATTAAATTACATTATTTTAAGTTAGGTTTTGTGAACTTTTTTTAGCTAAATATCTGTCTTTTCTAATTACGAATTCTCAAGTCCAGTTAGGAATTCAGAGTTACATGATTTGTGTAGCTCACATATCTCATCATTGCAGTGTTTTCAGTGAGCCTGTACATTGCAATTTGCATGTATTTGTTAAATAAACCCCCAAAACTATTACTACCTGGCAGTATGGGTAGGACAGTAATTGTGCCTTGTAAGTGGTAATTGAGACTATTGCTATAATATGGTCTAATTCCAAAAATGGAACATGATTTGTTTAAAGACCATGCTACTGTGCTCAGAGACCACTTCCTTAATGAGTGGTCAAGGAACAGCAGGTTCCTTGTTTCTGAAAAGCAAAAAATGATGATGGTGTCTGGTGGGGGGTTTAAAGAAAAATGTTCATACCTCAGTTGGAAGCCTGTCCATTTCCAGAAAATTATGTTGGAACCTCCATTTTTCTAAAAGAAATTCTCCTGATTGTATACAGATGAATATTGCACAGTTACTCTTACAGCCCTCATCCAAACAATCTCTTGGATTTTCAGCAAGGGAGAGCAGTGAGCCTTGGCTGGACTACTGAAGCAATATATTACAATCAAAGAAACCCTTTTTGTTCTGGGGGGGAAAAAAGTCAAGTGAACTTAAGGAATGAGGACAGCTGGCTCTGCTCAGTTTTCTGGGTACTCTGACTTCTGGGATGTTTTATGGGTTTTCCGTTCTCAGGATAAATGTTCTGCAGGAGAAAATGCCAAGTCAGTATTAACCTCATAGGTTGAGCTGTTACTTTTAGAGTGTCATGTTGCAGGATAAATGCTGGATGCTGATGAGATGAAGAATCAGTCTGTCTCCCCCTGAGAGTAACCCTACTGCAATCGAGATTTTTCTTGTAATTCCATATAAAATCTTGACTTTGCTTTGTATTTCCTCCTGTAACTTTTTATCACCTTCCCATGCTTAGGTGTCTCCAAAATAGTTGTATAAATGTATGTGGAACAGTCAGAGCTTTTATTATAGGCACCTTTTAAACTTAGATTGGTTGCAATTGTTTGGGGGTTTTTTTCTGGTCATTTATTTTGTTTAAAATTCTGACTTGTCTATATTCTGGTTTTGGCTACCAGGCTAGAGAATTAACAAATGTTTAGTTGAAAAACAAGTTAATATGTAAAAATTAATACCTCTACAAAGATGTTAAAAGGAGCACTAAAGATCCCAAAGCTGTTACCTAAACTGTAGGGAAGATGACTAAAAAGGAGACTGAGATAATGTTTACAGATTCTCCAACCCAATTAATTCTGGTTTTGAGAGGCATTAGCCTTCCTGTCTTGCCCAGATTGTACCCATTTAAAGACAACAACTGCTGTAGTAATCCAGAATAACATGCTCTATTTATATCTATCTACTATACAAAAAAAATGAGAGAAGGTTCATTAAATGCAGTTGGTTGGGGATAACACAAGGGTTTGGGTAACTCAGCTTCTCTTTTGCAGAAAAAAGTGTGGTGACCTTTCTGTTGCTGATCCTGCAACAACTGGGTGAGAGGATCAGAGTGTAGAAACATGGGAAGTGGCAGTGAATACTGCCCAAAGAACTGGCTGGCATTTACTTGTGAGAAGTCTGTCTCTATCAGGGAACATTTTTAACAGTCTGCAGGGAGCCCATACTACTCAGTTCCATGTTTGGATCAGTGAAGTTCACATCTTTAAAAACTGAAACCTAAATAAAAAGGGTGTTTATGGAAGCAGCAGTTCTGGAGAACTGGAGGTCGTGCTCTTTGGCTCCATGTACCACAGGGTGGGCGAGGGACCTCCATGGGCTTCCCTGGCTACAGCTGGAGGAGCAGCAGGAGGATCTTCCTCATCTCCCACAACTTTGCCCTGGGCCTCTGCCGATGGTATGTATCCACAAAAGAAATGCTATCACACTTTTGGTTAAAAAGCATTGATTCCCGCTGACAGTAATTTCTGATAATCCAGTCCTGTTGCAATCAGACTAACTAGATGTTGGAGAGAAGGGCCTTTATTAATCTCTTAATAAGTAGTTTAAACTTCTAACACAATTTCCAAAGATCTGAATTTAAACTCGGCAAAATTGATATTAATATCACGAAAAAGTAAGTATTTAAATTCTTAAAGTTGGTCAAGCCAATTCATACAAATCCTTAAATCCAAGATCAGTGGTTATTGCTTCTTGCAGTAGTCTCAGTGATTTGTGATGATTTCCTTATAATCCTCTTTAAAATGCTGCAGAAGCTGGCAGGACAGTTGGAGAAGAATTCTGATTGGGATGGAAAACATTTTGTTGTATAGAAGTGTGTAGCTGTGACTCTGAATCAGACAAGATGAGAATTTATAAAACATGGGGCTCCAGACTTTACAGACTGAAATCCAAGGCGTTAAATGCTCTTGGGAATGTGGTGTGATCCCTGGGATGATCATGTGCAGGGCCAGGGGTTGGACTTCAATGATCTTTGTGGGTTCTTTCCAATCAGACTATGAAATGAGAAGAGACATGGCACAGGCCTCCTTGTTAGCTGATAGCATTAGCTTTTTGCTTTTTCTGGAGTCCTCTCACTATAATATCTGTATGTTTTCAAATGTTAAGGGCAAAGGTATCACTGTGCATTAATTTTAAACAACGAAACAACTGGCTGTTCTTAGGAAACTATCCTGTTACTGTATTTATGAGAATCTGTAAGCCTTATCACAAAATCCCTTCATTTTACTGCTTAACAAGAGAAGGAAATGCCTGGCTGAGCATTGTGAATGTCACCCAGGCCCCCAGCCTGATCTGTGCTCCCTCTCAGACCTACTGAGAGAAAAACAGTCTGAAATGGCAGCCATGCAAAGAGCATTTTGTTCAGTTGTTCAGCAGTCTAGAGCCCAGCAAGATCACAGGAGTGTTTTGGTTTCCTTTCCCTGGGGAAGGTTAGTTACAAATGTGACTAAAATTTTCAAGTTCTACAGCTCATCTCACAACTGAACTTTCCTGACAGGGAAAGACAACTGTCCCTGCTTGCAGGACTTGAAGGTTTCTTGCAACTCTTTCCAACCTGGTATCCCAGTCTCTTTAGGACACTATTTGTCTTCAAATAAAGCAGTATTTAAATTTTCTATGCTTCCCTGGTGTGCTGTGTGTTATTTTACATTAGGATAAATTTAGCTCGCTCCATTCCATGCAATTTTCAAGCTGAGGTTGGGAAGGAGATCTTGCAGTTTTCCCCCATGTAACTGTAAACATAGTTGAATAATAGAGAACCTAAAGAGCCTTTCAAACTGTCTTCACATTGATGGTGTCACTAAATATTTAAAGAAGAATAAAACACCTTAAAATCTTTCTTTTTTAAATTAAAATTGCAATAGATGCAGCCAGAAATCTCACTATTCAGGTTTACAACAGAACAAAACAATACCTGCTTTGAAGCCTTGTCAAAGGACAGACCTGCAGATTTTCTTCTCAGTGTACCTGGGATCTGACATAAGTCTTACATCTCAGGTGTTCTAGGTTAAAAGAATGGATTAGATAGCTTAAATAGTTCTAAAGCAAAATCTAGTGATTCATGTATCCTGCCATGTATTTTCTGTCCCTTGCCAAACTTTGTTACTCAAGCTGTCAGCATAATTTTCTTAAAATTTTAAAAATCTTCCTAATCTATTAAAGTCTAAATGAATTCAACCTTACTAATCTCTTCTGCCAAGAGTGTGTTTCATTTGCTGTGGGTCCCACTGTTGTCTCTGATTTCTGACCTGCGTTTCCCACACCCGCTCTCCCATGGCAGGGAGAAAGGAGAGCACAGTGACTCTCTCAAGTATTTTCAGTGTTGCTGACTATTAAAAACTTGATGGAGTGATAACTCAGTTCAGCCTGTGAATATCCGGGGTTTTCATTTCACTGGCTGAGATCTGCCTAAAGGAGCTTATGCCCGGTCGGGCATTGTGAAGGTCTCTGGTCTGAACAGATTGTGTCACCTCAGCCTCTTCCCATGCCTCTTGATAGCTTAACTCCAAGGTTCTGTTTTCCATCTCTTCCTTTGATGTGCTTTCTGGTGTTTCTCTCCCTGTAAGGAGAGTATCCCAACATCCACCTGGAAAAATCACTGTGAATCCTGAAGCAGCAGATCCCTTACGAGGAACCTCCCAAGCCCTCTGACTCGTGCTGTTACTCCTGCCTGGACAGACAGTTCCTGTGGTTGTCTTTCCCCTTCCCAGTGTCAAGGCCCTTTAAAGACACCATCCCCTGCTGTCTCAGAGAGGAAGTTTCTTTAGCATCAGTACAAATTCCCAGATCCTGATTTCACTTTGGTCTGCAGACTGAGTACTCTCAATTTCAGCTCTACTTCCTCTGTCTCAAAAATCCTTGTGTCCTGGTTTGGTTTTGTTCCAGTCTCAGACAGGAACGGCTCGGGAAGCTCTAATAAATCTGTTCGTATCCATTAGATGATGGGCTGCATGTTACCAGTGTGAACATCAGCCTTGCTGAAGGCTTCTCACAGCTCCTCAGTACGTGGTCAGTAGCTTCACTCACAAGACTGCAGGGTTGTTTAGGAACAGGGCAGTGCTGGGATTGCTGCTCCAGCACGCACTGCCAGCACCCACCAATGTGTGGTGGTACCGTAGGTTCCTGCTGGTCACCCCGGGTCAGACAGACACATCTGGTGTTACTCAAAGACCAGGGTGGGAGTGGAGAGTAGATAATTCCTGCTAATCCTTTGTGTTTAGTACTGCCTGTTCAAACTTTCCCAATGTCTCTCTGCAAGAGGTGGCTGTTTTGGGTGAAGGGAACAAGGTATGAGAACACACTCTAATATTTAATGCCTGCTCTTCTCAGGGAGGAGACAGCGGAACGTGCCTCAAGCAAACTCCAGTAGGGCTAGAAGGTCTTGTTCTAACAATTTTAACATACCCAGAGTTAGAATAGCTCTTTGGGACACACTTTGCAAGTATTTCACAGGTAAATACTACTACTTTCCTTAAGCATAGCAAATATGTGTAATGCTATTTATTTGTTTAGCCTAACTTATGGTGATAATGGTCTCCTTTGGAACTAAATCCCAAAAAAGTATTTTAGTGCATGAAGCTGCATGTTTTTCGGCCTCTTAAGTGGAGGGTCCTGAGAGCTGAAATCTCCAGTTGTTCATTATTCCATTCTTTCAGACTTGCTCATGTGGTACTAGAAGCAGAAGCATCAACAAGCTCTGCAAATGCTTTTCTGTTCTACCCTGCACGTCCTGGAATCATGCAGCATTCAGCAAGAACATGGTATGGGTGCCAAAAAATTAATGATCTTCAATAACCCCATGGTGGAATGGTTACTTTTATAACAGCAAGTTTATGCCTAATAAGATGCAGACATTCCCCTCTCCATATTTCTGTCCAGTACACACTGCAGGATAAACAAACCTGGTGTGCTGCTGTATCAAAGCAGCACAGGCTGACTCACAGTGATACAGACTGGAGAAGGAGGGTTTGGTAGAGCCCAGAATCTTCCATAATTACACACTAATTTTGTGTAAATATCTAAGAAACCTAAGGTAGGAATTCAGCAACTTTTTGGTTGCTTTCCTTTCTGAAACCAGAAAGTGAGTTCATTCAAAGCAGGAGCTGATTGAGCACCTCTCAGGATTCATCCTTGTAGCTGTGGTGGTTTGAGTGTGAACCAACTCAGACCATCAAAACAGAGGAAGACTCACAGCTCTCCTGTCTACTGTGCACTGCTCCTTTCAGCCTGACTAACAGAGCAGCTGGAACACAAGGACTCACCAAAGGAACAGTTGTGTTTATTCCATTACTTAACAGCTATTACCCAGATGAAATCATAACAGCCAATAAGAACCCATAAAATTATAATGCTTGAGAATACATTAACTTGTCTGAATTTAACCCCAAATTAATAACCTTTGAATATTCTCTTCCCATCTCCTCCACTGCAGTAGAACAGCTATAGCACTTAATCTTGTTATTGCTCTGGAAAGAATGGTGTGTTTTACTCAGCAGCACAAACCTGCCATCTGGTACATGAAGCATTGATGCAAAAACCTTGATGTCCCACAGCTTCTTATGTGCTTTTCATAACTCCTCTCGAATAAATTCATTAACAGTGTGTAAGATGTCTTAAAGTCAAAACAGTCTTCTTTTAAACAGGTAAATTTAAAATACTCAAACAGTAGGTAACATGGCCACTGATATTCAATGCTGATGTTTTCTTTAAACATAATTTCTTGTGAAGTGTGTCTTTCTGCAGTCCAGGTTTTCAGAGTCATTTGATACCCTGTTTCCCAGATTAGCTATTCTGTAGATGTTTACACTGTAACATCCAGTGAAATGTGTAACAGTATTACAGACACCGGAGTGGCCAGTCAATGGTAATGATTGCAGATGGGAGGTTTTCACTCTAAGAGAAAAAAACAATCATGGCACCCTAACCAGAAATCAGAACCTCAGCACATAAAAGCTATATGTATGTATACCTACATGTTTTTGTGCATGTTGTGCACAATATTTGTGTCTTACTTCCCTTTGGTTTTTTTTTCCTTGCAATAGTTTTCTATTCCATTCATTTCCATACTCCCAGTCAGGACCCCCAAAAACCAAATGATTAAATTTAAAGGAACAAAATCAGTTGAAATGAAAAGTGTTATTTTCCTGGTATAAAACATCTCACCAGATCACAACAAGCCTTTATCTTTGCAAGGCAGTTCTTTCACTCCTCATAGGACATAAACTACCATGGTACAGACTGTACTTACAGCCATTATTTCAAATGTGGGACCTAATCAGGCAGTGATGGGACAAACACACCTGAACCTCTAGGACATATGGATGTTCAACAATTTCTGTTAAGATACATACTCTGAACATATGGGCAGTTGTTTTCTGACTCAGTCAAATATCTGTGCTAGTCCTTTTCATACCATCGTCCATAGAGAGCAGCTGTCAGGAGGCCAGAAGATGTTCTATTTTTGCTTAGGAAATAGTAGTTGTTTTTCCAGCCCATGTGATCAGCAAAGTCCAAGGTAATACCAGATGTCAGCAGCAAAGGAAAGATGTAAGGGGTGCTCATATTTCCCCATAGCTGGAAATCTATCAGAGCAGTGGCATCTGTGACCTCCTGTCCACAAGTGCTAAAGCTGAGACCACCACACTTCACTAAGGCACAGGCCTGGACATAGTATGTGCCATGCACTGTATGGAGCCCATCAAAAACTCCCAAAGCATATAATTCATCAGTTAAAACAGCTCTCTGATAGTTTAAGTAACAACAAAGGGTATTGGCACAAACCTGGAGCTCTCCTTTTTCCCCCCATACAGGAACAAAAGTGAAGTTGTCATACATCATTTCTGCATAAAAGGAAGGAGGTGACTGTTCCTTTCCTTTTTCAGATACTCTGCCAGGAGTCTCTTCTTGCTCCTTAAAGCAAACTTCATCATCCAGTGAGGTGCTCCTAAAAGTCCTGCATGAGTCATGTAAGTTCTCTCTAAATCTTTCGTTACTCTCTAAATTGGTTCTATAATCTGCGCTAATCACAGGAATTTCTGCTACTATGAGCTTGCCACCGTAACTTTCCATGTTGTGGTAGATGAATGATTTGACTGGAGTGTATATGCCACTCCCTGTCATGCCCAAGGTAGGGTGGTGGATGTTGGCTGCTAAAATATTGACATTGAAAGCTGTTGCAAAAGCTTGTTGAAATTCGACAGCAGACAAAAGCGGGAGCTGGTTCATCCAGGCAGTTGGATAAACAATTTGCTTCAAATTGTATTGTCTGATGAGGTTCACTGCAGGCTCAAAAAAGAGTATATCAAAGCAAGTGAACATGCCAAACTTGCCAGCAAAAGGGGTGTCAAAGAATGTGTAGTCTGGCTCTGGAGGGGTGTCAAAAGCATATTCGAAGTACAGGTTGTGTTTGCGATACGTGGCCAGCAGCGTTCCGTCCGCGGCCAACGCCACGTTGGTGTTGAACTGGTACCTCCCGTCCGACGGGCACCGAGGATCCGTGCGCTCACACGGCTGCTTGGTCCCTAAGTTGGCCACAAGGAATATCTTGTTCTTCAGAGCCATGCAGCTCAGGCGCTGAACGACCTGGAAAAGAGTATGGAGAAATGTGAGCACTTCCGAATGTGGTGGAGTAAGTTTTACTTAAGCATCTATGACTTATTTAATACTTTCCAAATTATTATTTTCAACTGTGTTCAAAATTGAACACATTAGACCATATCTGTGAAATTTAAAAGCACTGATGATTTTGTGATAAAAGCTACTGGAACCAGTAGCTTTGTTGGCAGAAAGGTATTTCAGATGTTAATTTTAAAATAGCTCTGAAAAAAATTGTCTGAGTTTTATTTCCTTAGAAGGAAGTAAGTAAATAAATCTATTCCAGGGGTGTTAATTTTTAGAAACTTGTGACTGGTAGGAGCATCAATGGCTTTAAAACACTGCATGTGTGTGCCTTTAGAACAGCAAATGTCTAATAATGATCATCTGCACCTGGATGTTTTTACTATAAATTTTTAAAAAGCAATTACTCGCTATGACTTAGAGAAGCAGAGATGGAAAGGGATAGACCTTGCATATTACAGAAAATAAATAGAAAATGTTGCAGACCACAGTATTGCTGGGATAGTTCTTCCATGTCGGAGTGCTATACCAAGACTGACATTACTACAATCTCCAAACAGCATCATCTGAATGGCAAACTCAGTTCTTGCTTGCTTGGCCATGATCATTGGTAACAAAGATTCGTAGGCCAAATGGATCATTGTTTACAACTGCGATTCGTGTTTGTACACCAATTCTGCTTGGTAGGTACATGTAGGAACCCAGAGTGCCGAGAATTATTTCTCTGCCTGTTTTTAAGGGTTCTTACCCCCCTGAACAACACTGTTTTAGCCTCAAACCTTGGAAAAAACTGCCTATGATCAGACAAGAACTAGAAAATACAGTGGTGTGAATTAGGTGATAGACTACTATGTAAGATTGTCACAGGGTGAAAAATTTAGAGGTTTTGGGCTTCTCTTTGTAGTAAATAGATAAGAGCAAAAAATATCAAAATGGAGGATTGTTGTTGTTCTCCAAACCTTCTTCTTCTTCTACTACTACTCCATATTCTGCAGTAAAAGTAATTTGGGATGATTGGACAAAGAATTCCGCAGTTCCTGCCCGTGTTACTGAATAATTGGTAGGAAAGTAAAAATAATATACGTTTCTAGTAACCATTGGTTAAGTTATCTTTAAAAAGGCTGTGTAAATCTTGATAATTGGACTTCTCTCCTGCTTTCTGTGCTCTATGTTATGCCTGGGTCACGCTAGTGGCTCTGTTCCTCTGATAAGACTTAATAAACAACTAGCTGGCAGCACGGAAACTCCAGGAAAAGTCTGGGTTTATTCTTTGAAACTCCTTGCAAGGACTTTAAAATATTCTCTCCCATCAGGAGGGATTTGATTTATGGCACAGTTTAGTGTCAGGTACATGCATGATTTCTATCATTCTATTGAGTTCTGTAATGTTAATAAGAATTAATAGTCTGTATTTACAAAGCATGGTTATTTTCAGTTCAGGTCCAGAATAGTCAATGACAATACTATTTTTGTAACAGCCAGGTCACCTCCAATGTAATCAGGCTTGGTTGGTGTCAAGCTGTGACTTCAATTACGTTGTAGCAGGTAAGTCCCGTTACTTGTGCTAATGGTTGGACACGATTGCTGAGTCAGAATGCTGTGATGTCATTGAGTCATTCAACCCGAATAACAAGAATGCACCAAAAGTGAAGATTCTACTACGTTGTTTTATATAAAACAATGTTGTTCAAACTAAATTCACACACAATGTATCTTATGAGAGAGCAATTACCATTTCAGAGGTTGGGGAGGAGGAGATGACAAATCCAGATGGTTCACACACAACTAATTTCCTTGCATGTATGGATCTAAACCCTCCTCTGCTAAGAATGAAACTGGCAGAGCCTGAGCAGCCATGAAAACAGAATCTGGTACTAGGAGTTGTTAAATCTCTTGCTTACTTTCCTAAGCAAACCAACCTGAGCTATTTCCCACTTGGAGCACAAATGTAGCATTCAGTTATCCCACCCCTGCAGTCATCAGCCCTACATTTACCTCTGTGTCATTGAACAAATAGGGCTCTCTGCAGGGATTCCACTTCCCAGAGCGTGAATGCGGAACAAAATCCAAGTAAGGGTAAATGGAGCTTCTGGTGAAGTTGAAGCCATGGATTCCATCTTCAGGAAAAACAATGATCTGTGCCCCCTGTATGTAAAACCAAAACATGTTTTGTAGGCAAAGCAAAGGAAGAGAGGGGATCTCATGGCTAAAAAGAGCTAAAGAAAGTTAAGGATAACCCAATTATGTTCTGCCAATAATGTAGCTTGAAGATGTCTTGTCTTCTACTTCGTAGTAGGTGTAACTATGTAGTCGGTGTGTAACTATGTGTACAAAAAAACCACCTTATTTAACCTGACACATACCTTTATCTTGAAAAAGAATGCAAAAGAATGCATTTGGCATTATTTTAAGGGCATGCAAATAAGAGCATACTGCATCCAATTTCTTACCAAAGGTATTCTTCCTTCACAGGAGTCATGAGAATGTCATCATTCAGGTTAAACACTGATGATGTTAAAACTTGCCCTGACTTTTTTATCAGAATTATGCTATTTGCAGATACACTTTGTCAAAGGTGCTGCATCACTTAGTTAATTAGGTACAGGGTTGGACAGGGTACTGGCAGTGTTGACTACAGAAACAGCTTCACTGTGGAAGCAGTGCACAGTCTGGTAGAAATGTAGCCATGCCAGAGGCTCTGCCTGAAGTTCATGGAGATCTGAAGCATTCCTTAAAATGAGGTGGATTCTTCTTAAATCAGACACAGCACCAGCCACTCAGATTCCTGTTAGTTTTCAAAAGTCAGCTCAAATGTGTTACCTATGTAATGGCTGCACAAAAATTACTGTTATGCTTCTGCCCAATCATCTGAACTTCTCAAAAAAAATTCACGTTTTCAAATTATATAGAAATAGTAATTATTCTCTCCCAGAACAATAGATCTGTGAAAATTGCAAGTCAATTCTCCTCTGTGTAGGGGCACTAACATTGCTTCCTGTCACTAGAACCAGCTTTGGGTTTTCTTGGGAGGGGAGGAAAGAGGGCTGTGTGTAAGAACAGCTGGCGATACTAGTCTCTCTCCTCTAAATATATTTAGACTGAGAACCATTCCATGGTGGGTAGGAGAAAGGAATGGAAAACTTTAGTTCCACAAAGTTGTTAAAGGCGGAACATTAATTTCCAAAGCATTTGACTTCCTTAGTTTTTAGGAACATTCAGGAATTTCCATTGAGAGCACTGGAATAAAACCAAACCCAAGACAGCTGCCAGTAAGACAAGCTTTCAAAGAAACCCTTCCATTTAAGAAAACAGAAAGGAACTAGGTATTCAGACCAAAATAGAAAATTAATTTCCCTATACTAAATAACTATATGTGTGTTTTTCCAAGCTTGGAATAGCCCGAGTCAGGCAGGATGCTAATTGGCCTGATTCCTTTTCAGAGCTGCTGGCAGGTCAGATCGTCTGAGAACCCAGACCATAGTTATGTATATAAATACGGCTTTAGTTGCCTGGGAACACGAAAGTGAAAGATTATCTCCAAATAGCACTCCCTCTATATACACCCAGGGCACGCACAAGTGCTGCCTGGAGCTGGGCCGTACCTGCCTGGCAGCAGCCAGCACCTGCTGCTCATAGACGTCGAGGTTCCTGCCCATGAGCTCCAGCGCGGAGCGCCGCTCCACCAGCGCCGCCGGGGTCGGGCTCAGGATGGACTCGTGCTCGTACACCGCGGCCACGTAGTGCCCCTCCTGCCTCACTCTGCCTGAGACTGCTTGATAGAAGAGAAAGCAGATGGGCAGCTTCCAGCACAGAGCCATGGTGAATGCCATAAATCTAGAGAAGAAAACCAAACAGGGGGGTGGGGGGAGCATGAGCAAAATATAATGCCAGGAATTTAAATTTACAATTAAATAAGGATGGTAACTGATGCTCTCAGCAGTGTGGTGTCTTTGAGTTCCTGAATGAGCCTGTGCATGTTGTTTCTAAACCTTAAATCCATCTACACTGGTGCTTTAAATAACTGTCCTGTTCAAAAGTGTTTTAGCTTCATATATAGCTCTACTGATCTCCTTGCTTGGTTTCTCTCTATAATAAACATTCATTTATAGATTATTTCACCATATATCAAAACATCTTTGAGAAAAGTTTAAAGCAGTTCACAAATTTGCAGTTCCTCCCCCGTTTGGTGATGGGGGATGTATTTAAAAGTAGCATTTCCTAAAATTACTTGGAGACTCTATTTAGTAGTCAAGCAGAAATAGGGCTTATTTTATCAATACTGAAAAAGATAATTGCCAAGAGAATTACACTAGACACTACTTCTGCATCTATCATATAAATGCATCTCCTAATGGATTATGAATTCACTGTATTCCAACACCACATGTGAAATAGGCAAATACTTCTCCTACAGTGCAGCTTTTCTGAACATTTATAAAAATGTTGAGTGCAATTCAGATCCACATTCCTCCCGTACGATGCAGATCCATAAGGTTAAAAATGTGTCCATAGTAACAACAATAAATCAAAAATCCATACAAAACAGAGAAAATTTGCATTAGTTAGCTTTTCTTAGAAAAAAATTAAGAATTATTGAGTCTGGAAGGCTGGCGCACTCTCTGCAATATGGGCTCTGCATGTAACCCTCCCTTTGACATCCCAGGTTAGGAGAGGACTTAGGAACAAGGACTGACACAGTCACTGGTTGTGCAATGCTTCAGAAAGACTGTTGAAATGCCTTTTAATCCAGAATTATTCTCACTTGAGAATTCTGTATTTGTCACCACAGCGTCACTAGTATCATTAAAGAATTAAATCTCAAATATCTGAAGCTGGAGGAACACGCAGGAGAGATCTACTGGTGCTGTATATTGATAGCTGTAAGTTCAGTTACTGACTTTTTAATTGTATTTGCTCTCTGGGAACTTGTATCCAAGAAAAAAAAATGTTCCAAAACACTCTTAGTGCCCTTCAGTCTTCGTGATCTACAAATCCCTGAATTTTTCTAAAGCAAATACAGACTGACAGACACATGCATGAAGAGTCTTCTCTTCATCCCATTAGGAGTTCCGCCGGAGAAAAAGATCAATTCTAAACTAATCACAATCTTATTTTTATTCATGTTATATTAAATGTAGTTTTGTACCTAAAAAAAAGAAAGTCTATGGCAAGTTAACTGAAAATATCTCTTTGCTTGAATACCAGGATGAAAAGCAGCTAATAATAATGCTCAATACTGCTTTTTTTTTCCTAAACACCAACTGTTTAGTACCTAAAAATGAACAAATGGAAAAAGCATTTAGTAAGTACTATCTTAGTTTAAGGCACTTGTTTCCTTCTAGGAGCTCTACGTGCTATTTGCAACACTGGTTTGATAGCAGCACAATCCCATGTAGGACAGCAAAGTCATAACCTTGGTGCCCATGGTGGGCAGAAGAATTATTTTCTCAACCAAAAAGTCTTAACATGTAATAGTAACACTTCTAAGGGTAAAGCAGAAACTTAGCCATTCAACACTGCTAAGCTCAACTACATATTCCTATTTCCTTGAGCTTTAATTAGCCAATGTGTCCAGGCATACATGCCTTCAAGGGTAAATTTATTTAAAGTGTGATAAAAACAGAATAAAACCTCGGCCTCCCTGCAATCAGATGGATTAGAGATACTGCATTTATATAAACAGTTTTGAAAAGTGATGTATGACAAGCTCTCCTTGCTATTCTGCAAGTCGAGGAAAGCATTCAATACTTTTTGGGGGTGATTTGGCAATGCATGTCAAGAATAGAGGTGCCTCCTTGTCCTGCGCAGCTCAGCTTTGCAAATTAAATACCAAAGCACATGTGAAGATATAAAGCAGCAGCAGGAGGAGGGAGTTCAGGGGTGGGAAACCTCTCACAGTTAAGGAATGTACTGAAAATAAACAAGCTATGTTGCATTTCACTGACAAGACTCTCTTTTCTATTTCTTGTCACCCCTTCAAAGCCAAAATGCCTATTTAGGACAGGAATGGGTTCTAGTCAGCTCCTCCTTAATAAAGTTGTCAACTAAGATGTAATTAGAATTCATCATTACTAGTGATGGAAAAAGTTGGAGAGTTTCAGCTCATGAGATGGAATTGCTATGCATTAGAAAAACTGCCTTTTTTTTTAAGGCAAAACACACTAACAGAAAAAAATTAACAGGTAATGAGCTTCTACAAAATGTTGTATTTTACAAACATGCTTGGAGAGCTGTTACTTTTCTACCACGTTTCATTTCCTGGTGGTCAGAAACACTCAAAAGTACTAATCTGAATCTCTTACTCATTTAGATGCACAAGAGGTTTAGCACTGAACAAGCCCCTGCACAATCCCATCCAGCTGAACCTGGGCCAACTAAAATAACTAAAATAGTTCCTCTGAGTCCAACCCTGGGTTGTGATTACTGCTAGTCCTACAGATGATGGCTGAACACTTGTGTGAGTGCTCCCTAAAGCCTTTCCCCTGTCTGACAGCTTAAACAACAGGACTCTGCTATCTCATGGAGAGCCGTGACAAGCCCCGAGGCTGGGCTTGGGTGTATTAAACTTTCCAGCCAAAGTAAGGATACCAACAGGGTTTATTCAGCCCTTTGCCTGTTGATATTCCAAATATGTCTGACACATTCTGGATGTTTTTACTACTGGAAAGTGCTACACCATCCCATAAGTCCTTTCCTTGAAGAGAAGTTAATTTGCTTAGGATCTACAGAGCTGTCACCTCACCCAAACCATGACTTTAAATTTTCATGACCTGAAGTGCTTTATCATTTTACTTCCTTTTATGTCCCTTTCCTGTGATTTATGTGGTCTTTTGCCTGACAGACAGGCTTCAGCAGGGTCATGTCATCCAAATACAAATATTTCATAGCAGTATTACTGTTCCGCAGCCACAATATTCCAGTTATAGTTCCACACAAAGGGTAAAAAGACTGGTGTCCAAGTTTGGATGCCAAGTTTTCCCCCCAGTCACATTGCAGACTGTTTTCCTATTCACCTTTTCAGAATCATCTAATCCCAGTGTGTTGTGAAGTAAAGCATCCAGTCACTCGCTTTTCAACAGCTTTGGAAACTTAGAAGTCTGTCACCTGTCACCATACCTGGATGTATACACAGGGAAAAGCAACACATACCCTCCTTCTTCACACTTCTACACTCAGAAGAATCCAACAGATGTTGAAATAGCAGAGGCAGCACGGGTCCTCCTAAGTGGTTAATAGCAAATGCATGTTAAGATATGCCTAACATATAGTATAGTAACAGAAATAGCAACATAAACAGTAGTAAGTAATAATAGTAACATAAACAGTAATGATTACTAGGCAAATATTCAATTGGCTATGGAAAAATAAAGTCTTTTTTAGGTTGAACGATATCCATGGATTGTGATGTTGCTGCAATTTTACTATGTATTATACAATGTATTTTAAAAACATATAAACTATAGTGAAATTTAAGGGGTTTTTCCACTGATCCCTCCTGTCTACTGCTTTTATTTGCCGCCATATATTACAGTATTTTACTATGCAGGTTTTGTAAAGGTTTTTTGCGATCTATGTCATCTTATCTATGGTTGTTTGTTGTTTGGCGAGTGAGGGCGCATGGAGCGCTGCTATCGTTAGTGGTTTGGCTGCACAAACCGAGGGCGGTGGCACGGACGAGCCGGAGCGTGGGGCAGGGACATGCTGTCACCCGTGTCACCTCAGCGACACGTGCCGGGACGGGCAGAGCCGGACCAAGGGGCGTGCGCCATCCTTCAGCGCGGATTTTGGGAGGGTGTCTCGCACTCCTCTGGCGCTTCCCCTGGTGAGCGCGGGCGTCGGGCACCGGCACCTCACACACAGGCCCGCACTTTGCCCCGCTCCGTTCGCCACCTCTGACCAACCCCACAAAGCCGGAGCGCTCGGGGGCGGCTACCCCGGGTACCGCGCGGCCCTGCGGCTCACGGAGGCCACCGGGGCC